>NC_133412.1:18930000-19232500 GCF_049350105.2 Macaca mulatta
GTTTTATTCCCTCCTTCCCCATCCCTTTCTCCTAGCTGACATCATTGCCTCAAGCGACATTGAAGAGTTCCTCAGGGAAGCAGCTTGCATGAAGGAGTTTGACCATCCACACGTGGCCAAACTTGTTGGTGAGCCCCTTTTTGGGGGAGGCAGACAGAGAATAGGGCTAAAAATATGCTCTACCAACATGAGAGGGCAGCCTGTAGGAGAGACGTTTGGACTCATCTGGTAAGTAAATAGATGGCAAAATAGCAAGGAGGGTCCTGGCAGAAATCTGAGGTGAGGAGTGCCAAAGGTCCGCACATGAAGACTGTGTGGCCGGGTGTGGTGGCTCATGCCTGTAACCCCAGCACTTCGGGAGGCTGAGGTGGAAAAATTGCTTGAGGCCAGGGGTTTGAGACTAGCCTGGGCAGTATAGCAACAACCCACCTCTATTAAAACAACAAAAAAATACACACACGTACAAAAATTAGCTAGGTGTGGTGGTATGCACTTTGTCCATCTACCTGGGAGGCTGAGGTGGGAGGATCATTTGAGCCCAGAACATTGAGGCTGCAGTGAGCTGCGATTGTGCCACTGCACTCCAGCATAGATGACAGAGCAAGATACTGTTTCAGAAAATACAAAAACTGCTTGTATGGACAGAGAAGGAAAGGAAGGGGACAGAAGATGCTCCAGGGATATGGGAGCAGCCAGAGTCCCTCCTGGGTAGTCCCCAGACCAGTGTGGAGCCTATGAAAAAATAAACAGCAGATCCAGAGCTGGAGATGGGACCCAGCAGGCGGGGACTTATGCAGACACGTGAACTGCCCCTTGACCCTACTATGCTCAGCTCCTGACTCTCCCTTGTCCCAGGGGTGAGCCTCCGGAGCAGGGCTAAAGGCCGTCTCCCCATCCCCATGGTCATCTTGCCTTTCATGAAGCATGGGGACCTGCACGCCTTCCTGCTCGCCTCCCGGATTGGGGAGAACCCCTTTGTGAGTACCTGGTGTGGGGATGGCCAGGAGGAAACGGGTGGGAACACAGGGCCTGGAAAGGCATAGCGACCCTGGCAGAGAGGGGCTTGCTGGGTAGGACTGATGGAGCTGGGTGGGAGTAGGAGGGGTCTGAGTTTGAATCCCTTTAATCTAGCAGGCTTTCTTTTCTCTCACAAAACCCTGCTGAGAAATATAGGCTGGGCAAGGACCCTTTCTAGGGGGAGGGACTTGTGGAGCCCCAGGGTGGGGAGTCTTGGCTTCCAGACTTCCTCTTAGGCTAGCCGAAGCTTCCTTGTCTTGGGAAGGCCCTCCATCCCTTTCCTTCCTTCCAGTGATTCTGGGGACAGCCTTCAGGCTTTCTGGCCAGGGACCCCCATCCATCCTGCCCCAGCTGGGTGGGCAGGTTAAGCCTGAGCTTGGCCTGTCTGTCCACTAGAACCTACCCCTCCAGACCCTGATCCGGTTCATGGTGGACATTGCCTGCGGCATGGAGTACCTGAGCTCTCGGAACTTCATCCACCGAGACCTGGCCGCTCGGAATTGCATGTACGAATTCTGGAGGACTCGAGGGTGGGAGACAGCAGCAGGTGCAAGAGGAGCTAGCTAATGGTCGGCTCCTGCCTGGGACGGTATCTGCTATGCATGGCGGTAGCTTGGGAGCAAAGATGTCTTGGCTCTTGTAGGGCTGTGGGCATGGCAGAAGGCTCACTCCCTCCCTCAACGCTCCTTGTAGGCTGGCAGAGGACATGACAGTGTGTGTGGCTGACTTTGGACTCTCCCGGAAGATCTACAGTGGGGACTACTATCGTCAAGGCTGTGCCTCCAAATTGCCTGTCAAGTGGCTGGCCCTGGAGAGCCTGGCTGACAACCTGTATACTGTGCACAGTGACGTGGTGAGCAGGGTGGCCCGTGAAGCTTGGTGGGGACTAGTGTGAGAACAGACCTTTGGGATCCTTAAGGGCCTAGCCAAGTCTGCTTTCTGGGGTTTGGTTGCCTGATGATGAGGCCCTGAGCTCCAGGCTGTGCTTGTCCCAGAGCCATGGCTCTCTGTCTGACTCAGGACACCTAGTGACAGCTTCTCCCCCAACCTCGATTCTGTCCCAGTGGGCGTTCGGGGTGACCATGTGGGAGATCATGACACGTGGGCAGACGCCATACGCTGGCATCGAAAACGCTGAGATTTACAACTACCTCATTGGCGGGAACCGCCTGAAACAGCCTCCGGAGTGTATGGAGGACGTGTAAGTATCCCGGGAAGGGGGCTCTGGAAGGAAAGGGGAATCTGGAGTTTTGGCTGGTAGCTGCCACCACAGCTGCTGGCCCAGTGGGAACTAAGAGCCTCAACTGGACCTTTGTTTTTTTATAGAAACATCCTTGTAGTTGGAAGACTGCACTCCACCTCATACTCACTGTTCATCTACCACGTCCTTGTTTTCTTTCTTTCCCCCTTCCCATCCCAGATTTCTTGCTTTAGCCTTTGTCTATCAGTCTCTTTTCTCCAGTTTGTAGGGAGAACCAGGAACCCCAAGAGCAGAACAGAAGGCACAGTGCTGAGTAACAGTGTGGGAGGTTTCCCTGCCATCTTCCCACCCATAATTCCTTTTTTTTTAAAAAAATTTTTATTTATTTTATTTTATTTGTTCTACCCCAGTGAATACAACCTTTGTCCTGGAGACCCCAGCTAGTCTAAGAAAACTTGGCCGGGCGCGGTGGCTCAAGCCTGTAATCCCAGCACTTTGGGAGGCCGAGACAGGCGGATCATGAGGTCAGGAGATCGAGACCATCCTGGCTAACATGGTGAAACCCCGTCTCTACTAAAAAAATACAAAAAACTAGCCGGGCGAGGTGGCGGGCGCCTGTAGTCCCAGCTACTCGGGAGGCTGAGGCAGGAGAATGGCGTGAACCGGGGAGGCGGAGCTTGCAGTGAGCTGAGATCTGGCCACTGCACTCCAGCCTGGGTGACAGAGAGAGACTCTGTCTCACAAAAAAAAAAAAAAAAAAAAAAAAAAAAAAAGAAAACTTCCTAGGCTGAGGTCTCTTGGGAATCTAAGATAAAGAACTGAGGTCCTGGGAATAAGGGAACTGTCTCCTCTTCTTTCTGCAAGCCCAAAGCCCTCGGGACCGGGCAGGCAATGATACCACCTACTTTGCTGGAGTGATAACAAACCCCTGTGACAAGATAATGGGAAGTGTTACTGACATTAGCTGGGCATTTAGGCATTCTTTCAGGTAATCTTCCTCTGACCTTATGAAGAAAAGACTATTATTTATCCCCACTTTGTAGATGAGAAAATAGGATTAGAGAGATTAAGTAACATGGCCAACGTCACGGAGCTATTAAGTGAATGAGTTGGAATTTGAACCTAGATCCCTGTGGTTTTAGAGTATGTACTCTTAACTCTTTGTGACAGCAACTGTGATTTGTCTGTTCTAGTCTTACACTCCCACTCTATCTTTTTTTTTTTTTTTTTTCGGAGTCTGGCTCTGTCGCCCAGGCTGGAGTGCAGTGGCACGATCTTGGCTCACTGCAAGCTCTGCCTCCCGGGTTCACGCCATTCTCCTGCCTCAGCCTCCCGAGTAGCTGGGACTACAGGCTCCCGCCACCTCGCCCGGCTAGTTTTTTGTATTTTTAGTAGAGACAGAGTTTCACCATGTTAGCCAGGATGGTCTTGATCTCCTGACCTCGTGATCCGCCCGCCTCGGCCTCCCAAAGTGCTGGGATTACAGGTGTGAGCCACCGCGCCCGGCCCTTACACTCCCACTCCATCCAAGCCAAGGGCTCCCTAGGCCTTCAGACGACATTTTGTGAGTATTTTTCGTTTTGTTTTTGAGACAGGGTCTCGCTCTGTCACCCAGGCTGGAGTGCAGTGGCATAATCTCTGCTTACTGTAGCCTCAACCTCCTGGGCTCAAGTGATCCTCCTTCCCCAGCCTTCCAAGTAGCTGGGACTACAGGCATGTGCCACCAAACCTGGCTAATTTTTGTATTTTTGTAGAGACAGGGCTCTGCCATATTTGTCAAGCTGGTCTTGAGCTCCTGGGCTCAAGGGATCCACCTGCCTTGGCCTCCCCAAATGCTGGGATTACAGGTGTGAGCCACCAAACCCAGCCCAGAGGAACTTTCATGAGCCCCAGTGGGAGTGGGAGCCACTGTGACCAGAGAAAGAATCTGCTCCATTTCTTGCTCTGGGATTGGACTTCCAGAGGGCCGAGGTCATGGACAGGCACAGGAAGGCTCAGCCTCATGGTGGGATCCTTCCCTTTGACAGTGGGTTTGAAGTGCCCTGAGCCCAGGCTGTGGGTGACTGACTCATCTGCACTTCAGAGGGAAATCTTGAGTACACAAGCCAGGCCCTGGCCCTCCTGTTCATTCAGCAGAACTCAGGGTATGGCAAGGGGCAGGAAGCTCACGTCTCCCTGTGGCTGCAGCCTGCCTCAGTTCTAATCTGGAGCTGTAGAAGCTCTGATGGGCAGTGGTGACCAGACCCCAGTGCAGCCTCCTCCCCAGCTGGAGCTGGTGCTGTCATGCTGTCAATGGAGAGTGGGCGGGCACTGGCCTCACCCAGGCAGCCTGGTGGACAGGCGCCAGTTGGCTCCTAGCACAGCCTTGAGAATGTGTCCCAGTCTGGCCATGTACCCAAGGCCCCAGACCATTCCCGTTCCCACGACCTGCTCAGTGTCTGGCATGATTACTGCCATTAATGGGGGCCCCTGCTGGGTGTGCTGGTGTGTGAGGCAGTACTTGGGGCTCTTGTCGTGGGCATAGGCAAGAGAGTCAGGCATTTGCTTTCACTGGACTTGGTCTCAGTCTCTTCCCATTAGCTTTTTTGGTTTGTTATTTTTCCACCTCGGCCTGAGGCATTCCTTGGGCACCCTGAGTGATAGGCTTCAGGGAATTTATAAGGTTCCTGAAGTTGTATGTAAAAAAGCCTTCCTGGCCTGCATGGTGGTTCATGCCTGTAATCCCAGCACTTTGGGAGGCTGAGGCGGGTGGATCACCTGAGGTCGGGAGTTCGAGACCAGCTTTACCAACATAGAGAAACTCTACCTCTATTAAAAATACAAAATTAGCCAGGCATGGTGGCATGTGTCTGTAATGCCAGCTGCTCTGGAAGCTGGGGCAGGAGAATTGCTTGAACCCGGGAGGCAGAGGTTCCGGTGAGCTGAGATCACGCCATTGCACTCCAGCCTGGGCAACAAGAGCAAAACTCCATCTCGAACAAAACAAAACATTCCCATTGAGAAGAGAGCTGGAAGCTTTTTCCAGATACTCAAAGGTTGTATATGAACAGTGAGGACTTTTTTTTTTTTTTTGAGACGGAGTTTTGCTCTTGTCGCCCAGGCTGGAGTGCAATGGCGCGATCTTGGCTCACTACAGCCTCTACCTCCTGGGTCCAAGCGATTATCATGCCTCAGCCTCCAGAGTAGCTGGGATTACAGGCATGTGCCACCCTGCCCGGCTAATTTTGTATTTTTAGTAGAGATGGGATTTCTTCATGTTGGTCATGCTGGTCTTGAACTTCTGACCTCAGGTGATCCACCCACCTCGGCCTCCCAAAGTGCTGGGATTACAGGTGTGCGCCACCACACTCAGCCAATTTTTGTATTTTTTAGTAGAGATAGGATTTCACCATGTTTGCCAGGCTGGGCTGGAACTCCTGACCTCAAGTGATCTGCCCACCTCGGCCTCCCAAAGTGCTGGGATTACAGGCATGAGCCACCACGCCTGGCGGATTTTTACTTTTTTTTTAATAAGAGAAAGGGTCTCACTCTGACAGCCAGGCTGGAGTGCAGTAGTGCAATCACAGCTCACTGTAGCCTCAAACCCCTGGGTTCAAGAGATCTTCTGCCCAGCCTCCATAGTAGCTGGGATTACAGGTACTTACCACCATACCTTGCTTATTAATTAATATTTTTTAAATAGAGACATGGTCTTGCTGTGTTGCCCAGACTGGTCTTGAACTCCTGGGGTCAAGGGATCCTTCAGTCTCAGCCTCCTGAGTAGCTGGGACTACAGGTGCATACCACTGTGTCCGGCTGTACAGTGAGGATTTACTGAGTAGGTACTGCCCACTCAGCATAGGAGGGACTTTGGAGCCAACCCCCCTAGCTTCAAATCACAGCTCTGTCACTTTCCACATGTGTGACTTTAGTCACGGTTCTTAACCTCTTTGTGCATGTTTCCACATTTGTAAATGTGGAAATGATCTCTATCTGATCATTGCTTTCATAGGGTTGTTGTGAGAATTAAATAATAAGCCAGGATGTGCCTGTAATCCCAGCTACTCAGGAAGCTGTAGTGGGAGGATGACTTGAGGCCAGGAGTTTGAGACCAGCCTGAACAACACAGCAAGACTCCATCTCTACAAATATTTATTTATTTATTTATTTAATTTGTTTGTTTATTTTGAGATGGAATTTCACTCTTGTTGCCCAGGCTGGAGTACAATGGCGTGATCTCGGCTCACTGCAACCTCTGCGTCCCGGGTTCAAGTGATTCTCCTGCTCAGCCTCCTGAGTAGCTGGGATTACAGGCGTGTGCCACCATGCTGGGCTAATTTTTTTTGCATTTTTAGTAGAGACGGGGTTTCTCCATGTTGGTCAGGCTGGGTTCGAACTCCTGACCTCAGGTGATCTACCCACCTTGGCCTCCCAAGTGTTGAGATTACAGGCGTGAGCCACTGCACCTGGCCACAGTGTATTTTTTAAATGGCCCAGTGTGGCCGGGCGCGGTGGCTCATGCCTGTAATCCCAGCACTTTGGGAGGCCGAGGCAGGCGGATCACAAGGTCAGGAGTTCCAGACCAGCCTGGCCAATATGCTGAAACCTCGTCTCTACTAAAAATACAAAAATTAGCCAGGTGTGGTGGCGGGCACCTGTAGTCCCAGCTACTCGGGAGTCTGAGGCAGGAGAATCAGTGGAACCCCGGAGGCAGAGGTTTCAGTGAGCCGAGATCATAACACTGCACTCTAGCCTGGGCAACAGAGCGAGACTCCCTCTCAAAAAAAAAAAAAAAAGGCCGGGCGCGGTGGCTCAAGCCTGTAATCCCAGCACTTTGGGAGGCCGAGACGGGTGGATCACGAGGTCAGGAGATCGAGACCATCCTGGCTAACACGGTGAAACCCCATCTCTACTAAAAAATACAAAAAACTAGCCGGGCGAGGTGGCGGGCGCCTGTAGTCCCAGCTACTCGGGAGGCTGAGGCAGGAGAATGGCGTAAACCCGGGAGGTGGAGCTTGCAGTGAGCTGAGATCCGGCCACTGCACCCCAGCCTGGGCGACAGAGCAAGACTCCGTCTCAAAAAAAAAAAAAAATGGCCCAGTGCAGTGGTTCACGCCTATAACCCCAGCACTTTGGGAGGCCAAGGTGGGAGGACCACTTGAACCCATGAGTTCAAGACCAGCCTAGGCAACATAATGAGACCCCCATCTCTATAAACAAACAAATGACAACAAAAAATTAGCTGGGTGTGGTGGCCAGTACCTGTGGTCCTAGCTACTTGGGAAGCTGAAGTGGGAACATCCCTTGAGCCCAGGAGTTTGAAGCTGCATTGAGCTATAATAATAATAATAATTTAAAAACAAGTTTTATTTATTTATTTTTTGAAACAGAGTCTCCCTCTGTCACCCAGGCTAGAGTGCAGTGGCACGATCTCAGGTCACTGCAATCTCCGCCTCCCGGGTTTGAGCAACTTTCCTGCCTCAGCCTCCCAACTAGCTGGGATTACAGGCACAAGCCACCACACCAAGCTAATTTTTGTATTTTTAGTAGAGTAGGGGTTTTGCCACGTTGGCCAGGCTGATCTAGAACTCCTGACCTCAGGTGATCCACCCGCCTCGACCTCTCAAAGTACTGGGATTATAGGTATGAGCCACCATGCCCAGTCTATTTATTTATTTATTTATTTTTATTTTATTTATTTATTTATTTATTATTTATTATTTTTATTTTTATTTTTTTTGAGACAGAGTCTTGCTCTGTCGCCCAGGCTGGAGTGCAGTGGCCGGATCTCAGTTCACTGCAAGCTCCGCCTCCCGGGTTTAGGCCATTCTCCTGCCTCAGCCTCCCGAGTAGCTGGGACTACAGGAGCCCGCCGCCTCGCCCGGCTAGTTTTTTGTATTTTTTTTTGTTTGTTTGTTTGTTTTTTGAGACTGAGTCTGGCTCTGTCGCCCAGGCTGGAGTGCAGTGGCCGGATCTCAGCTCACTGCAAGCTCTGCCTCCCGGGTTTACGCCATTCTCCTGCCTCAGCCTCCCGAGTAGCTGGGACCACAGGCGCCCGCCACCTCGCCCGGCTAGTTTTTTGTATTTTTTAGTAGAGATGGCGTTTCACTGTGTTAGCCAGGATGGTCTCGATCTGACCTCGTGATCCGCCCGTCTCGGCCTCCCAAAGTGCTGGGATTACAGGCTTGAGCCACTGCGCCCGGCCTTATTTTTATTTTTTTTGAGACATAGTCTCGCTCTGTCACCCAGGCTAGAGTGCAGTGGCGCGATTTCTGCTCACTGCAAGCTCCGCCTCCCGGGTTCACGCCATTCTCCTGCCTTAGCCTCCCACGTAGCTGGGACTACAGGCTTCCGCCACCACGCCCAGCTAATTATTTTTATTTTTAGTAGAGACAGGGTTTCCCCATGTTGGCCAGGATGGTCTCGATCTCCTGACCTCGTGATCCACCCGTCTCGGCCTCCCAAAGTGCTGGGATTACAGGTATGAGCCACCGCGCCCGGCCTATTTATTTATTTTTGAGGCAGAGTCTTGCTCTGTGACCCAGGCTGGAATGCAGTGGTGGGATCATGGCTCACTGCAGCCTTGACCTCCTGGGCTCAAGTGATCCCACTTCAGCCTTCTGAGTAGCTGGAACTACAGGCGTGTCTACCAAGCCTGGCTAATTTTTGTATTATTGTAGAGATGGGGTTTTGCCATATTGCCCAGGCTGGTCTCGAAGTCCTGGGCTCAAATACTACTCCCCTTCAGCCTCCCAAAGTATTGAGATTACAGATGTGAGCCGCTGTGTCCCACTAGGGAATAACATTTTTAAAATCCCTAGTGCCATATGATGAAGAGGCCCCTGCTTTTGAGGGAAGGGCTCCTGCCTTATCTCACGCTTCTCCACCCCAGGTATGATCTCATGTACCAGTGCTGGAGTGCTGACCCCAAGCAGCGCCCGAGCTTTACTTGTCTGCGAATGGAACTGGAGAACATCTTGGGCCAGCTGTCTGTGCTATCCGCCAGCCAGGACCCCTTATACATCAACATCGAGAGAGCCGAGGAGCCCACCGCGGGAGGCAGCCTGGAGCTGCGTGGCAGGGATCAGCCCTACAGTGGGGCTGGGGATGGCAGTGACATGGGGGCAGTAGGTGGCACTCCCAGTGACTATCGGTACATCCTCACCCCCGGAGGGCTGGCTGAGCAGCCAGGGCAGGCAGAGCACCAGCCAGAGAGTCCTCTCAATGAGACACAGAGGCTTCTGCTGCTGCAGCAAGGGCTACTGCCGCACAGTAGCTGTTAGCCCACAGGCAGAGGGCATTGGGGCCATTTGGCCGGCTCTGCTGGCCACTGTGCTGGCTGACTAAGCCCCGTCTGACCCCAGCCCAGACAGCAAGGTGTGGAGGCTCCTGTGGTAGTGCTCCCAAGCTGTTCTGGGAAGCCCGGACTCACCAAATCACCCAATCCCAGTTCTTCCTGCAACCACTCTGTGGCCAGCCTGGCATCAGTTTAGGCCTTGGCTTGATGGAAGTGGGCCGGTCCTGGTTGTCTGAACCCAGGCAGCTGGCAGGAGTGGGGTGGTTATGTTTCCATGGTTACCATGGGTGTGGATGGCAGTGGAGGGAGGGCAGGTCCAGCCCTGTGGGCCCTACCCTCCCGCTGAGCTGCCCCTGCTGCTTAAGTGCATGCATTCAACTGCCTCCAGCCTGGTGGCCCAGCTATTACCACACTTGGGGTTTAAATACCCAGGTTTGCCTCTCCAAGTCACAAAGAGATGTCCTTGTAATATTCCCTTTTAGGTGTGGGTTGGTAAGGGGTTGGTATCTCAGGTTTGAATCTTCACCATCTTTTTGATTCTGCACCCTGCCTTGGCCAGGAGAAGTTGAGGGGAGCATGCCTCCCTGCAGCTGACCGGGTCACACAAAGGCATGCTGGAGTGCCCAGGCTATCAGGTGCCCTTCTTCCAAAGGCAGTGTGCCGAGCCGGCAAGAGGAAGGGATGCTGTGAGGCTTGCCCAGGAGCGAGTGAGGCCAGAGAGGAGTTCAGGAACCCCTCTCCATACCCACAATCTGAGCACACTACCAAATCTCAAAATATCCTAAGACTAACAAAGGCAGCTGTGTCTGAGCCCAACCCTTCTAAACGGTGACCTTTAGTGCCAACTTCCCCTCTAACTGGACAGCCTCTTCTGTCCCAAGTCTCCAGAGAGAAATCAGGCCTGATGAGGGGGAGTTTCTGGAACCTGGACCACAGCCTTGGTGGGGGAGCCTCTGGAATGCATGGGGCGGGTCCTAGCTGTTAGGGACACTTCCAAGCTGTTGGTTGCTGTTTAAAACAGAAATAAAATTGAAGACTAAAGACCTAAGGTTTTGTCTCTCTTTTTTTTTTTTTTCTTTTTTTTTTTGAGACAGTCTCACTGTGTTGCCCAGGCTGGAGTACATGGCGTGATATTGGCTCACTGCAACCTCTGCTTCCTGGGTTCAAGTGATTCTTGTGCCTGAGTAGCTGGGATTATAGGGGCGCACTACCATACCCAGGTAATTTTTGTATTTTTAGTAGAGATGGGGTTTCGCCATGTTGGCCAGGCTGGTCTCAAACTCATGACTTCAAGTGATCTGGCTGTGTTGGCCTCCCAAAGTGCTGATTACAGGCCTGAGCCACCACACCTGGCCCCAGCTTTGTCTCTTAAATGTTTACTTTTTTTGAGATCACAAAGATGAAACATTTTTACATAGAGAAAAGTCTAGAAAGACATATGCCAAAATGTTTTTTTTTTTTTTTGTTTTTTTTTTTTTTTTTGTTTTTTTTTTTTGTTTTGTTTTTTTTTTTTTGAGACGGAGTCTCACGCTGTTGCCCAGGCTGGAGTGCAGTGGCGCGATCTCGGCTCACTGCAAGCTCCGCCTCCCGGGTTCACGCCATTCTCCTGCCTCAGCCTCCTGAGTAGCTGGGACTACAGGCGCCCGCCACCGCGCCCGGCTAATTTTTTGTATTTTTAGTAGAGACGGGGTTTCACTGTGGTCTCGATCTCCTGACCTTGTGATCCGCCCGCCTCGGCCTCCCAAAGTGCTGGGATTACAGGCTTGAGCCACCGCGCCCGGCATCAAAATGTTAACAGCTGTTATGTTTAAATGATGGGATTAAGGTGATTTCCTGTTTGTGCTTTCCAGGTTTTCTGCATTGAGCACAAAATGCTTTTGTAATCAGATACAGGACCCCAGTGAATTTTATTATACTGAAGATAATACAGAGTCACTGTGGGCAGTTAAAAACATGCAAAAAATTGACTGGGCGTGGTGGCTCACGCCTGTAATCCCAGCACTTTAGGAGGCCTGGGTGGGCGGATCACAAGGTCAGGAGTTCAAGACCAGCCTGGCCAACACGGTGACACCCTGTCTCTCCTAAAAATACAAAAATTAGCTGGGCATGGTGACGTGTGTCTATAATCCCAGCTACTCAGGAGGCTGAGGCAGGAGAATTGCTTGAACTCAGGAGGCGGAGGTTGCAGTGAGCTGAGGTTGGGGCAGCCTAGGTGACAGCGAGACTCCGTCTCAATATATAAAAAATAAAAATGCAAAAAATAATAAAAGGTGCCAGTTACCTACACTACCACCACCTAGAGATAATCACCATTGATCTTTTGAAGATGCAAATACTGAGCTGGGCACAGTGGCGTGTTTTTTTTTTTTTGAGACGGAGTCTCGAGTCTCTGTTGCCCAGGCTGGAGTACAGTGGTGTGATCTCAGCTCACTGTAACCTCTTCCTCCCAGGTTTAATCGAGTCTCCTGCCTTGGCCTCCCAAGTAGTTTGGACTACAGGCACAAGCCACTGTGTCCGGCTAATTTTTTGTAGAGACAAGGTTTCACCATGTTGGCCAGGCTGGTCTCTAACTCCCGACCTCAAGTGATCTGCCTGCCTTAGACTCCCAAAGCGCTGTGATAACAGGGGTGAGACACCATGCCCAGCTTGTAATCCCAGCACTTTGGGAGGCTGAGGCGGGTGGATCACTTCAGGCTAGGAGTTCGAGACCAGCCTGGGCAACACGAAACCCCATCTCAACTAAAAATTCAAAGAAATTTAGCCAGGCTTGGTGGCGCAGGTTTGTTATCTCGGCTACTATGTGGCTGAGGCATGAGAATCACTTGAACCTGGGAGGAGGAGGTTGCAGTAAGCTGAGATCTTGCCACTGAAATTCAGCCTGGATGGACAGATTAAGACTGTCTCAGAGGCCGGGCGCGGTGGCTCAAGCCTGTAATCCCAGCACTTTGGGAGGCCGAGGCGGGCGGATCACAAGGTCAGGAGATCGAGACCACAGTGAAACCCCCTCTCTACTAAAAATACAAAAAATTAGCCGGGCGCGGTGGCGGGCGCCTGTAGTCCCAGCTACTCAGGAGGCTGAGGCAGGAGAATGGTGTGAACCCAGGAGGCGGAGCTTGCAGTGAGCCGAGATCGCGCCACTGCACTCCAGCCTGGGCAACAGCGTGAGACTCCGTCTCAAAAAAAAAAAAAAAAAAAAAAAAAAGACTGTCTCAGAAACAAAACCAAACCACAAAAAAGAAGCTTTTAGAGCAAGTTCATGGGAGATGCAGCAGGAGGCGCAGGAACCACGCCCGTGCTAGTGAGGAGTGTGGGGAGACTGGGAGGGCCACAGGTATTGTGCTGCTTCTGGCTGAGGGCAGGGGAGTAGGGCGGCTGCTTCTGAAAGCAAATATCCTGAAAAACCTGTTGCTGGTACTCCAAATTCTGGTTCCCACGTAGATCAAGAGACCTGAAAAAATTTCCAGGCAGGTAGCTTTCAGAATCTTTCCTGCTGTGATTAGCTTTCACTGCAGGTAGCGATTACCTGTGAGAGAACATCTGGGAATTATTGATTGAAAATACCTTCACTATTGGTTGGGCGCGGTGGCTGACACCCATAATCCCAGCACTTTGTGAGGCGGAGGCGGGTGGATCACCTGAGGTCAGGGGTTCAAGACCAGCCTGGCCAACATAGCGAAACCCCATCTCCACTAAAAAATACAAAAACTTGCCAGGAGCGGTGGCAGGCGCCTGTAATCCCAGCTACTTGGGAGGCTGAGACAGAATTGCTTGAACCCGGGAGGCAGAAGTTGCAGTGAGCTGAGATGGCACCACTGTACTCTAGCCTGGGTGATGGAGCGAGAGTCCATCTCAAAAAAAAAAAGGCATGGTGGCTCATGCCTATAATCGCAGCACTTTGGGATTTTCCATCTCAAAAAAAAAAAAAGAAAAAAAGAGACTCTGGATCAATAGGGATTTTTTCGCAAACAGATCCAAATAGCCAGCATCCAGATCAAGAAACAGCATTGGCCGGGTGCGGTGGCTCACGCCTGTAATCCCAGCACTTTGGGAGGCCGAGGCAGGCGGATCACGAGGTCAGGAGATCGAGACCATCCTGGCTAACATGGAGAAACCCCCATCTCTACTAAAAATAAAAATAATTAGCTGGGCGTGGTTGCGGAAGCCTGTAGTCCCAGTTACTCAGGAGGCTGAGGCAGGAGAATGGCGTGAATCTGGGAGGCGGAGCTTGCAGTGAGCCGAGATTGCACCACTGCACTCCAGCCTGGGTGACAGAGCAAGACTCCGTCTCAAAAAAAGAAAAAAAAAAAAAAGAAAGAAAGAAACAGCATTAACAGCAACCCAGAAGCAACCCTTGGGACCTGCCCCAATCTCTGCCTCCTCCCTACTCCCCACAGGTAACCTCTATCCTGACCTCTAACACCATGGATCAGTGTAGCTCCTTTTGAAAGTATATAAATGGAGTCATGTAGATTTGATTACTTTGTGTTTGGCTTCCTTCCCTCAGCAACATGTCTATAAGGATCATCTAACAACAGCAGTTTTGAAAAGTGAGTCTCAAAGAGACAAGAATGGCCGGGCATAGTGGCTCATGCCTGTAATCCCAGCACTTTGGGAGGCCGAGGAGGGCAGATCACAAGGTCAGGAGTTGAGACTAGCCTGGCCAATATGCTGAAACCCCATCTCTACTAAAAATACACAAAATTAGCAGGGCATGCTGGCGGGCATGTGTAATGCTAGCTACTCGGGAGGCTGAGGCAGGACAATCACTTGAACCTGGGAGGGGCAGATTGCAGTTAGCCAAGACTGTGCCACTGCACTCTAGCCTGGGTGAGAAAGCGAGACTCCATTTCCAAAAAAAAAAAAAAAAAAAATTAGCTAGGCATGCTGGTGGGCGCCTGTAATCCCAGCTACTTGGGAGGCTAAGGTAGGAGAATCGCTTGAACCCGGGAGGTAGAAGTTGCAGTGAGCCGAGATCATGCCATTGCACTCCAGCCTGGATAAGAGTGAGACTCCATCTCAAAAAAGAAAGTAATAATAATAAAGTTTATTTTTCAGTATTTCATGTTGATTTATCTCAAATTTATTGTCGAATAAGAAGTGATATAGAGATTCAAAGTTATTTTTCCCAGATGCCTTTTTATTGTCCCAACACCACCATTTATTGAACAATCCATATTTTATGAGCATTTCTTTTCTTTTCTTTTTTCTTTTTTTGATACAGGGTCTTGCTCTGTTTCTGCCTGGTCTGGAATGAAGTGATCCTCTACCTGGCTAATTTTTAAGTTTGTTTGTTTTTTTTCAGACGGAGTCTTGCTCTGTCGCCCAGGCTGGAGTGCAGTGGCGCGATCTCAGCTCACTGCAACCTCCACCTCCCAGGCTCAAGCGATTCTCCTGCCTCACACTCCCAATTAGCTGGGACTACAGGTGTGTGCCACCACGCCCGGCTAATTTTTTGTATTTTTAGTAGAGACGGGGTTTCACTATGTTAGCTAAGATGATTTTGATCTCCTGACCTCGTGATCCACCTGCCTCAGCCTCCCAAAGTGCTGGGATTACAGGCGTGAGCCACCGCGCCCAGCTCAATTTTTAAGTTTTTGTAGAGACGGAGTCTTGCTTTGTTGCCCAGGCTGGTCTTGAACTCTGGACTGAAGTGATCAACCCACCTTGGCCTCTCAAAGTGCTGGGATAACAGGTGTAAGCCACCACACCCAGCCAGCATTTCTTGAATAATCTATGTCTATTTCTCTATGTAGCCTCATTCATCTATCTAAACTCCCATATCTATTTGGGTTTCTAGACTGTTCATCTCAATTCCATGTGCCAGTGTCACTGCTACATTAATTGAATTACTATGAATGTATAATGTTGTTTTCCCATATGTTTGTTGTACATTTTTTTTTGCAACGGTCTCCCAAGGTTTGAGGAACACTATGGCAAGGCGTGGCACGAAAGGAAGGCAGGTCTCCCAAGGCTTTAGAGAAGAATGATTTGTTCATGGTGTCACAAAGCAAGGGGTGAGGGGCACAACTGGGATGAAAACCCAGGAATCTACATAATTCCTCCATCTTTCCACTGCCCGAATGGGAAAGTAGGGGTAGCTGAGAGGTTTTGAGGACCAGAGGATAGGGGGCAGTAGTCTGGATAGACTTTTCTGTCTCTAAGTCCTGTTAACTCCACTCTCCTATTGCTTTCGCATGGGTCCTTCCCCTGCCATCAGCATCCTGAAGCCTCCCCTCTCACCCAGAGTATTGCAACAGCTGTGCAAGCCTTCCTGACGAAGACCAGGTCAGCACTCCTTTGGTTATGAAGCCGCTGCCCCCAGCACCTGTGGAATTTGTCTTCAGGGTTCTCCTTCCTGTTTTGCAATTATAATAATTCTCTCGGGAGGCCGAGTTGGGCGGATCACTTGAGGTCAGGAGTTCAAAACGAGCCCGACCAACATGGTGAAATCCCATCTCAACTAAAAACACAAAAATTAGTCGGACGTGGTGTCATGCGCCTATAATTCCAGCTACTCGGGAGGCTGAGGCAAGAGAATCGCTTGAACCTGAGAGGCGGAGGTTGCAGGGAGCTGAGATTGCGCCACTACACTCCAGTCGGGGCGACAGAGCCAGACTCCGTCACGCGCGCACGCACACACACACACACACACACACACACACACACACACAATATTGGCCCGGCACGGTGGCTCACGCCTGTAATCCCAGCACTTTGGGAGGCTGAGGTGGGCGGATCTCGAGGTCCGGAAATCGAGACCATCCTGGCTAACACGGTGAAACCCCGTCTCTACTAAAAACACAAAAAAACTAGCCGGGCGTGGTGGCGGACAACTGTAGTCCCAGCTGCTCGGGAGGCTGAGGCAGGAGAATGGCTGTGAACCCGGGAGGCGGAGCTTGCAGTGAGCCAAGATTGAGACGCTGCACTCCAACCTGGGCTGCAGAGCGAGACTCCATATAAAAAAAATAAAATAAAATAAAAATTATCTCTCCCCCTTCCCTTTCCTCTCCATATAAGTTGTGTGCACACAGGACCTTTGTGTTTTTTTTTTTTTTTTTTTTTTTTGAGACGGAGTCTCGCTCTGTCGCCCAGGCTGGAGTGCAGTGGCGCGGTCTCGGCTCACTGCAAGCTCCGCCTCCCAGGTTCATGCCATTCTCCGGCCTCAGCCTCCTGAGTAGCTGAGACTACAGGCTCCCGCCACCACGCCCGGCTAATTTTTTAAAATATTTTTAGTAGGAACGGGGTTTCACCGTGTTAGCCAGGATGGTCTCGATCTCCTGACCTCGTGATCCGCCCGTCGTCTCGGCCTCCCAAAGTGCTGGGATTACAGGCGTGAGCCACCGCGCCCGGCAGACCTGTCTTTTTTATTATGGTATTCCTCAGTGCTTTGGCACTTAGTAGGCCCTCAATGAATATTCATTAATTGGGTGTGGGGGTAAGGGAATGAGGGGTCTAGTAAAATTTATAACTGGGGAATTGGTGGATGGTGAGAGTATTACGTAAATGCCTAGGGCCCACAGAGGAAAACACTAGTAATATTTATTTCACAAGGCCTTTTTAGAATTAACTAAAACAAAGTATCTAAGTGCCTAGAAGAGTTTCTGACAATTGGCCAAAGTTCAGTAAATCTTAGCCACCACTCCTCCCCTTTCCTCCAAATTCCTCAGTTTTTCCCTGGGGCAGAGCAAAGGAGAGAAGCCTTTTGGGCCCTCCCTAAGCCACAGGGAAGTTGGGGAAGCCTCTGGATCATCAAAAGGCAGAAAATAATTTTACATTTGGTCCTCTAAAACGCCACACGCCCCAAATCAGAAGACTGCCTGTACTTAGCTCGAGCGAGCCCAGAGGCACCTGGTGGGACACGCAGCTGTGCCCCAGGCCTTTCTACCCACGGGCTCGGGCCAGAGAGGCTCGCGCTAGGCGGGCTGGGTCCGCGGGACGAATCCCCAGCTCTGCGGCCCACTAGAGAGCGAGGCCACACGCGGGCGTCACACGCGCGGTTACGCGCGGGTTTTCCCCGCCGGAACTTGGCCAAGGCCGCTCGGCGGCGGGCAGGGAAAGGCTTGGCCTGGCCGGCGGGACACCAGCCCCTTTGTCCGCGGCGCGGAAGGCCCCAGCTGCGGGCAGAGCCGGCGCCCTGCAGGCCGCGGGGAGGAGCGCGGCTGGCGGCGGGCCCAGGCGGTGGCGGCCCGAGGGCTCGGGGCCCCGGCGGGGACGGGGACAGACGCGCATCAAGCGGGAGCCCAGCAGCTCCGGGTCGACGGGATCCATCCTCCCAAGGGTGCCCGAGAACACTCCATCGTCGCGGAATGCCCGCGCTTCTTTCGTTAAAGCTGTCTTTGAGTTTGCCTCCTCTGATGGTAAAACAATTCCGCAAGTATCGACTTGGCTCAGAGTAACAGCAAAGAACCGTGAGCCTCCCGTTTACGCCCTAGGGGCTCACGCTCTTGGAAACGACGAAACTGTTGCCTGTTTGTCAAGAGAACTAAGGAAAAACAGAGAAGAAAGCTAAGACGCTGTACAGACAGTAAGAGCCCTGGAAGGGAGATGAGAGCTAGGTGGGTGGGGCCACGTGGCCGGCATGGAAAAGGCCCTAGGGGGCGGACTGGTAGCTGTGGGATGCCACATGCCAATAAAGTCAGCAAATGCTTACTGGGCTGAAGGAGTGGCCTACCCCTCCATACCTATGGGCGTTTCTCGTTAAGTGGAACGAGAGACTTGAGAAAAGAAATGAGACACTGAGACAAAGTATAGAGAAAGAAAAAGTGGGCCCAGGGGACCCAGGCCGGCACCAGTCTCAGAGTTCCCTCAGTATTTATTGATCATTATCTTTACCATCTTAGAAAAAGGGAAGTGGCAGGATAATAGGATCATCATAGGGAGAAGGTCAGCAGTAAGACATATGAATAAAGATCTCTGTGACATAAGTTTAAGGAAAAGTGCTGTGCCTTGATATGCATATACAAACATCTCCATAAACCTTTTAGCAGCATTGCGCTAGCAAGTCCCACCTTTCGTCCTAAGGCGGTTTTCTCCTTTCTCAGTAAACAGAACATACAATCGGGTTTTACATGAGATGTTCCATTGCCCAGGGCTGGGCAGGAGACTGATGCTTTTCTCTATCTCAACTGCCAAGAGGCCTTCTTTCCTCTTGTACTGGTCCTCCTCAGCACAGACCCTTCACGGGTGTCAGGCTGGGGGACGATCAGGTCTTTCCCTTCCCACGAAGCCATATTTCAGACTATCACATGGGGAGAAACCTTGGACAATACCTAGCTTTCCTAGGCAGAGGTCCCTGCGAACTTTGGCAGTGTATGTGTCCCTGGGTACTTGAGATTAAGTGAATGGTGATGACTTTTCACAAGCATACTGCCTTCAGGCACTTGTTTAACAAAGCACACCCTGCACAGCCCAAAATCCCTCAAACTTTGAGTCACCACAGCACATGTCTCTTGCAAGGACAAGGTTGGGGGTAGGGTCACAGATTAACAGCATCTCAAATACAGAACAAAATGGAATCTCTTATGTCTACTTCTTTCTATATAGACACAGTAACAGTCTGATCTTTCTTTTCCCCACAAAAAGTAGCTGTCCATGGTGGTGGGTGCCTGTGATCCCAGCTACTCGGGAGGCTGAGGCAGTAGAATTGCTTGAACCCAGGAGGCGGAGGTTGCTGTGAGCCGAGATTGCGCCACTGCACTCTAGCCTGGGCGACAAGAGCGAAACTCCATCTCAAAAAAAAAAAAAAAAAAAAGTAAATAAATAAAAGCTAACTAAATGGCTTTTAGGTACTGACTGAGAGTTAAAATATACAACATGGTTTACATCAGGTAATTCATTTATTGCCAAATCAGATTATTGGCAGCCAGGTAATTCTGATGATACTTAGTTAAATGCAGTCATTTAGTCTGTCCTTAGGGTTGACTAAGAGTCAAGGAGCTGCTGCTGTGCTGGTGTACCCTGAGCCAACTGCCCACTGTTCTTTGTTGCTTCAAGGGATGATTCCCTGTTTTCCTACTAGCGGTGACTGGCATTTCATCCTAGGATGAAATTACTCAGGGCAGATTCAGGAGCAACCCAACGTATTCTTACATTTCTATGAGCAAAAAACAAAACAGTCTGCAGGTCAGTGTTAGTGTCCCTTGCTTTTGAGTTGGGAATTTCTTCAGCGAGAAGAGTTTATTTTCTTGATGGTTTTCTGAGTTCTGAAGAAAAAAGACAGTGGCAGTCACTCTGTAGTTGCATGTGTTTATTCTCTGACCCAGATCTGACCTCAGGTGATCCACCCACCTCGGCCTCTCAAAGTGCTGGGATTATAGGTGTGAGCCACCATGCCTGGCCCATGTTTTCTTTTTTTTTTTTTTTTTGGAGACGGAGTCTTGCTCTGCCGCCCAGGCTGGAGTGCAGTGGCCGGATCTCAGCTCACTGCAAGCTCCGCCTCCCGGGTTCACGCCATTCTCCTGCCTCAGCCTCCTGAGTAGCTGGGACTACAGGTGCCCGCCACCTCGCCCGGCTAGTTTTTTGTATTTTTTAGTAGAGACGGGGTTTCACCGTGTTAGCCAGGATGGTCTCGATCTCCTGACCTCGTGATCCGCCCGTCTCGGCCTCCCAAAGTGCTGGGATTACAGGCTTGAGCCACCGCGCCCGGCCGTAGATGACATTCTTATATCTGGTGAAGATATAGAGAAGGTAACTGACTTCTCTACACATATTCTTAGCTATCTGCAGTTTGAGGGGCTACAGGTCTCAAAAAGAAAGCTTCAGTATGTAGAGCCCGAAGTTAAATATTTAGGCCACTTAATAAGCGCAGACAAGCAAAGAATAGGGCCTGAATGAGTCGAGAGAATTGTGTCCCTACCCTTGCCTCAAACTAAACAAGAACTCAGGACATTTTTAGGGTTAGTCGGATACTGCTGCTTATGGATTGACTCATATGCACTGCACAGTAAACTGTTACATCAAAAACTTGCCCAGGAGAAGCCTAACCATCTCCTGTGGACTTCTGAGGAAGTTGATCAAGTCGAGAAGCTAAAGGAAAGGCTCATAACTGCCCCTGTTTTAGCCTTACCCTCACTAGAAAAGTCATTCCACCTTTTTGTTAATGTGGACAGTGGGGTAGCTTTACAAGTGCTGACTCAAGAACACGGAGGCTGCTGGTAGCCTGTAGCCTTCCTATCAAAGGTCTTAGACCCAGTCACTTGTGGATGGCCTCAATGCATCCAGTCCACCGCGGCTGCGGCAATACTAGTTGAGGAAAGCAGAAAGTTAACCTTTGGAGGAAAATTGACAGTAAGCACACCTCAGCAAGTTAGAACTATCTTAAACCAGAGAGCAGGGAGATAGCTTACTGACTCGAGAATCTTAAAGTATGAGGCCATTTTGTTAGAAAAGGATGATTTAACATTGACCACTGATAATTCACTAAACTCAGCAGGTTTCCTAACAGGGAATCCAAATCTATGGAGGGAACACACATGTTTAGATTTAATTGATTACCATACAAAGTTTCGACCAGACCTAGGAGAAACCCCCTTCCCGACCTGATGGCACTTATTCATAGATGGTTCCTCCCGGGTGATTGAGGGAAAAAGACACAATGGGTATTCAGTCTGATTAATAGTAAAGGTCAAGACCTTGTTCACAAGGAGTTGATCACCCAAGTATTGAATAATCTTCAGTTGCCGGAAGAAATAGCTATTGTCCATGTTCCCGGACACCAGAAAAACCTTTCTTTTGAAAGTCGAGGAAATAACGTAGCAGATCACATAGCCAAGCAGGCTGCTGTGTCTTTTGAAGTGCGTATTTTTCACTTAACTCCCTACCTGCCTCCTCCTACCATAATCCCCATTTTTTCTTCCACTGAAAAAGAGGAACTAATAAAAATAGGCGCTAAAGAGCATTCAGAAGGAAAGTGGATACTGCCAGACCAAAGAGAAATGTTGTCTAAATCCCTTATGAGGGAAGTCTTATCCCAACTATATCAGGGGACACATTGGGGGACCCAGGCCATGTGTAAACCAGAGTTTATGGTTGTAGAGGAATTTATACTCTGGCCAAACAGGTTACAGATAGTTGCTTAGTGTGTAAGAAAAATAATAGACATACTATAAAAAGATTACCTCTTGAGAGAAGGAATCCGGGCTTAAGGCCATTCCAAAGTATCCAAGTTGATTACACAGAAATGCCTCCAATAGGCCGTCTAAAATATTTACTAGTGATAGTAGACCACCTCATTCACTGGGTCGAAGCTATCCCCTTTTCAAATCCTACAGCCAATAATGTAGTTAATGCCCTAATTGAAAATATAGTACCTAGGTTTGGACTAATAGAAAATATTGACTCAGACAATGGCTTTCATTTCACCTCACATGTTATTAAAAAGCTATCCCAAACATTAGACATTAGATGGGAACACCATACTCCCTGGCACCCATCCTCATCAGGGAGAGTAGAAAGAATGAATCAGACTTGAAAGAACCACTTAACCAAAAGTGTCTTCCTATACCTTGCTGAGAATTTGAACTGCACCACGGAAAGACATTGGTCTTTCTCCTTATGAGATGCTCTGTGGATGACCTTATTTGCACTCCACTACTGATATTCCTACCTTTGAAACAAAAGACCAATTCCTTAAAAATTGTATACTTGGTCTATCTTCTACTTTCTCTTCTCTTAAAACTAAAGGTCTTTTAGCACGGGCGCCACCCTTGGAGTTCCGGATGCATCAACATCAGCCTGGGGATCACGTCCTCATTAAGAGCTGGAAAGAGGAAAAGCTTGAGCCAGCCTAGGAAGGTCCTTACTTAGTGCTCCTCACGACTAAAACCGCAGTCCACACAGCAGAGAGAGGATGGACTCACCACACCCGAGTCGAGAAAGTGCCGCCCCCTCCAGAATCGTGGGCCATAGTCGCAGGGGAAAACCCTACCAAACTAAAGCTAAGAAGAATTTAACTCTCTTTCATCTATTCTATTACTCTTTCTTCTTTCCTTGCTCTATTGCTGACCATGTAGTTATTAACGTAACCAAGTCAAGTTCACCTCAAACTATTGCATTTGATGCTTGCCTTGTTATACCCTGTAGGGATTTGTTAAGTCAGAGACAGCTCTCTACTTCAGAAAAGTACCTCTGCCCTCCTGGCTCTCCTCAGACTGGGCATTAGTGAATTGGGACCATTTAATCTGGGGAGATTTCAATAAAGATCTCAGTGGCAACCAGGAGTCTTGCCCCACCAATGTAGAGCTTTTATGCTGTAGTTGGTCCAATGTTCTGTGAACCACCAAAGAACAAGGATAGAGTGCCCCAACCAGTTTTTGTAATTTCCTAAAACCATACATTCATTTTACTAAAGGGACAGCCCCCTCTAACTGTCAGCTAAACCAGTGCAACCCTATACAGGTTATTATTTCGAGCCCTCAAAGTTCTCCCCCTTTTCTAAGCCAGTTCCCTTCTTTCAGCCAGTTTTATGGTATGGGGGCTGAGGTTTCAGGGACAGACCCTATTGGATTCTTTGAAATATGTTTCTTTGATCCCCCACCATCTGAACCTGCCTCTAAACCTTTTTCCAAAACCTCTCACAATGGAACCATTGTTCCTACTCCATCTAATGACAAGGCCAAGATAGCAATGGTAGAAGTTAAAGACTTAAAACAAACTTTAGCAATTGAGACAGGATACCAAGATGTACATGCCTGGTTGGAATGGATCAAATATTCCGTCTGCATGTTAAACAAAAGCAATTGTTATGCTTGTGCACATGGCAGGCCAGAGGCGCAGATGGTCCCCTTTCCACTAGGGTGGTCCTCCAGTCAACTGGGCATGGGCTGCATGGTAGCTCTTTTCCAGGATTCCACAGCCTGGGGTAACAAGTTGTGCCAAGCTTTCTCTCTGCTATATCCCAAAGTTCCACACCCTGTGGGTCAGCCCCCGAGGGCCACCCAGCTTCCGTCTCCTAACACTTGAGTTCACTTCGTGTCTCTCACGACAGGGAGGAAACTTAGCATTCCTTGGAGATCTGAAGGGATGCAGTGAGCTTAAGAACTTTCAAGAGCTTACCAATTAGTCAGCTCTTGTTCATCCCTGAGTGGATGTGTGGCGGTATTGTGGTGGACCTTTACTGGACACTCTGCCGAATAACTGGAGTGGCACTTGTGCTTTAGTCCTGTTGGCTATCCCTTTTACCCTGGCATTTCATCAACCAGAGGAGGGAAAAATAAGACATCAAAAAGCGAGAGAAGCCCTTTATGGGTCTTTTGACTCTCATGTCTATTTAGATGCAATTGGAGTTCCACAGGGAATACCAGATCAATTTAAGGCCCGAAATTAAATCGCTTCAGGATTTGAGTCAATATTTTGGTGGATGACAGTACATAAAAAATGTAGATTGGACAAACTACATCTATTACAACCAACAGCAATTTATTAACTACACTAGAGATGCTTTTAAAGGAATAGCTGAGCAATTAGGGGCTGCTAGCCACATGGCTTGGGAAAATGGGATAGTCTTAGCAGAAAGGTTAGCAGATGATATTAGCAGATATTAGCAGAAAGAGGAGGAGTTTGCGTCATGATTAAAACTCAATGTTGCACCTTCATCCTAAACAACACGGCCCCTAATGGAAGTATAATAAAGGCGTTGCAAGGTCTGACTGCTCTATCCAATGAGCCAGCAACTCAGGGGGAAATTACCCCTTTACAGGATGGCTAGAGAAGTGGTTCAGTAAATGGAAAGGAATCATAGCCTCAATTCTTTCCTCCCTTGGAGCTGTAATAGGTGTACTTATTCTTGTCAGGTGCTGTGTCATACCATGCATCCGTGGGTTGGTGCAGAGGCTCATAGAAATGGCACTTACTAAAACTTCCCTTAACTATCCTCCACCTTATCCAGAGAAGCTTCTTCTTTTGGAAAATCAAGCAGAACAACTAAGTCAAGACACATTACATAAGTTTGAAGAGAAAGCCGTAAAAAATTGCAAGAGGAGAAAGTTGTTGAATATGAATTCTAAATTTCTCTTCAAAGAATTAATGTCAGTATGTTCAATTCTTTGCCTTCTACTTTTAAACTTAACTTCCTCATAAAGCAAGCTTTTTCGATTACCTACTCCATCCTGACTCATCCAGATTACCTACTCCACCCTAACTCATTCTGATCACCTTCACCCTAACTCATTCTGATCACCTTCACCCTAACTCATTCTGATCACCTTCACCCTAAATCATTCTGATCACCTCCACCCTAAATCATTCTGATCACCTCCAGACTAAATCATTCTGATCACCTCCACCCTAAATCATTCTGATCACCTGTTCCACCCTAACTCATTCCGGTTACCTGCTACAAAGCGCTTATCCCACCAGTCTCTTTAAATTAGCCAATTGGAATTAGTTTAGCCTGTGCGGTCTAACCCTAGCCAATAGGGGAACAACACAGCAGCAGGAGCCACGTGCTGTAATCCCAGCACTTTGGGAGGCTGAGGCAGGCGGATCACGAGGTCAGGAGATCGAGAACATCCCGGCTAATACGGTGAAACCCTCTCTCTACTAAAAATACAAGAAAATTAGCCGGGCATGGTGGCGGGCGCCTGTAGTCCCAGCTACTCGGGAGGCTGAGGCAGGAGAATGGCGTGAACCCGGGCTGCGGAGCTTGCAGTGAGCCGAGGTTGCACCAGGGCACTCCAGCCTGGGTGACAGAGCGAGACTCCATCGCAAAAACAACAACAACAACAACAAAAAACAAAACCCTTCCCCTCCGTCCAAATGTGTGCCCACCATTGCTTTATTGGTGAGAGCACACCCTTCTGTAGAAGTAGCTTGACTTGCTGAGAATTAAAAAAAAGAAAATTTTATATTCGAGTACTATTTGTTTTGTGGCACTGAAACTTTATTTACAACACAGAGGAACTGCAATAGAGAAAGAGTAATTCACGCAGACCCGGCTGTGAGGGAGATCGGAGTTTTATTATTACTCAAATCAGACTCCCCAGCACTCGGGGAGCAGAGTTTTTAAGGATAACTTGGTGGGTGGGGGGAAGTCAGTGAGCCAGGAGTGCTGATTGGTCAGAGATGAAACGATGTGGAATTGGAGCTGTCTTCTTGAGCTCAGCCGTTTCCTGGGTGGGGACCACAAGATCAGATGAGCCAGTTTTTGATCTGGGTGGGGCCAACTGATCCATCATGTGCAGGGTCTGCAAAATATCTCAAGCACTGATCTTAGGAGCAGTTTAGGGAGGGTCAGAATCTTGTAGCCTCCAGCTGCATGACTCCTAAACCATAATTTCTAATCTTGTGGCTAATGTTGGTCCTACAAAGGCAGTCTAGACCCCAGGCAAGAAGGAGGTCTGCTTTGGGAAAGGGCTGGTACCGTCTTTGTTTAAACTATAAACTACAAACTAAGCTTCTCCCAAAGTTAGTTCAGCCTACGCCCAGGAATGGACAAGGACAGCTTGGGGGTTAAAAGCAAAATGAAGTCAGTTAAGTTAGATCTCTTTCACTGTCTCAGTCATAATTTTGCAAAGGCAGTTTCAGTAACATAATTGTTCCTGAGACGCTGTTCAAGCATATACAACATACCAGATGCTTTCCTTGTACCTTTGAACATTTTATTATTATTATTATTGAGATGGAGTCTAGCTCTGTCGTCAGGCTGGAGTTCAGTGGCACGATGCCAGCTCACCGAAACCTCCGCCTCCTGGGTTCAAGCGATCCTCCTGCCTCAACCTCCCGATGTAACTGGGACTACAGGCACGTGCCACCATGCCCAGTTAATTTTTTGTGTTTTTAATAGAGACGGGGTTTCTCCATGTTGGCCAGGATGGTCTTGATCTCTTGACCTTATGATCCACCCACCTCGGCCTCCCAAAGTGCTAGGATTACAGGTGTGAGCCACCGTGCCCAGCCCATTTTATTATTTTTAATCCTGAAGCTATATGTTTTGTTTAACTTACTTAATAAACAGACTCATCTTTTGTGTGTGTTTGTTTGAGATGGGGTCTCATTCTGTCACCCAGGTTGGAGTGTAGTGGCATGATCACATCTCACTGCAACCTCTGCCTCCGGGTTCACGTGATCCTCCCACCTCAGCCTCCCAAGTAGCTGCGACCACAGACATGTGCCACCATGTCCGGCTAATTTTTTGTATTTTTTGTAGAGACAGTGTTTTGCCATGTTGCCCAGGCTGGTCTTGAACTCCTGGCCTCAGGTCATCCACCAGCCACAGCCTTCCAGAGTGCTGGGATTACAGGTGTGATCCTCCATGCCCAGCCTGTTTTGTTTTTCTGAGAGCTTTCTAAATATTAACATATTTAATCCTCATAACAATGGCTTTGTTACCAGAAAGGAGTCCAAATCTAGACCCCAAGAGAGGGTTCTTGGAGCTTGCCCAAGAAAGAATTCAGGGCGAGTCCACTTAGTAAAGTGAAAACAAGTTTAATTAAGTTTATTAAGAAAGTAAAGGAATACGCCTGGTGAGGTGGCTCATGCCTGTAATCCCAGCACTTTAGGAGGCGGGAGTATCACTTGAGGTCAGGCATTTGAGACCAGCCTGGTTAATATAGCGAAACCCTGACTCTACCAGAAGTACAAAAATTAGCTGAGGTTGGTGGCTCACACTTGTAATCTCAGCTATTTGGGTGGCTGAGGCACGAGAATCTCTTGAACCTGGGAGGAGGAGGTTGCAGTGAGCTGAGATCACACCACACTGCTAGCACTCTAGCCTGGGTGACAGAGTGAGACTCCGTCTCAAAAAAAAAAGAAAGGGAATCAAAGAACGGCCACTCCATAGACAGAGCAGCAGCACGGGCTGACTTATGGTTATTTGATTATATGCTAAACAAGGGGTGGATTACTCAGGAGTTTTGTGGGAAAGGGATGGGAGTTCCCAGAATTGAGAGTTTAGACCCTTTTAGACCATGTAGGGTAACCTCTGGGCATTGCTATGGCATTTGCATGGCGCTGGTGGGAGTGTCGTTTAGCATGCTAATATGTTGCAATTAGCATATAATGAGCAGTAAGGACAACCAGAGGTCACTTTCATTGCCATCATGGTTTTGTTGATTTTTGGCCAGCTTCTTTATTGCATGCTGTTTTTTGTTTTGTTTTGTTTTTTTGTTTTTGAGACGGAGTCTTGCTCTGTTGCCAGGCTGGAGTGCAGTGGCGCCATCTCAGCTCTCACTGCAACCTCCGCTTCCTGAGTTCAAGCAGTTCCCCTGCCTCAGCCTCCCTAGTAGCTGGGACTACAGGTGCGTGCTAACATGCCCAGCTAATTTTTTGTATTTTACTAGAGATGAGGTTTCACCATGTTGTCCAGGATGGTCTCGATCTCCTGATCTTGTGATCCACCCGCCTCGGCATCCCAAAGTGCTGGGATTACAGGCGTGAACCACTGCACCCAGCCACCATGCTGTTTTATCAGCAAGGTCTTTGTGACCTGTATCTTGTGCTGACCTCCTATCTCATCCTATGACTAATAACACCTAAGCTCCTGGGGATGCAGTCCAGTAGGTCTCAGCCTCATTTTACCCAGCCCCTATTCAAGATGGAGCCAGCCTGGTTGCAATGCCTCTGACAGTTTGGAGAGAAGATTATTTATTTATTGAGATGCAGTCTCGCTCTGTTGCCCAGGCTGGAGTGCAATGGCCTAATCTCAGTTCACTGCAACCTCCGCCTCCCGAGTTCAAGCGATTCTCCTGCCTCAGCCTCCTAAGTAGCTGAGATTACAGGCGTGTGCCACCACACCCAGCTAATTTTTGTATTTTTAGTAAAGATGGGGTTTCACCATGTTGGTGAGGCTGGTCTCGAACTCCTGACCTCGTCATCCACCTCCCAAAGTGCTGGGATTACAGGCTTGAGCCACCACCGTGCCCAGCCCTATTTATTTATTTACTTATTTAGAGTCAGGGTCTCGTTCTGTCACCCAGGCTAGAGTGCAATGGCACGATCTTGACTCACTGCAGCCTCGGCTTCCCAGGCTCAAGGAATCCTCCCTCCTCAGCCTTCTAAGTAGCTGGGATTACAGGCACGTGCCGCCATGCCCAGTTAATTTTTGGATTTTTCTGTAGAATCAGGGTTTTCCGATGTTGCCTAGGCTAGTTTTGAACTCCTTGGCTCAAGTGATCTGCCCTCCTCAGCCTCCCAAAGTGCTGGGATTATAGGCATTACTCACTGTGCCCAGATTGGAGACTATTATCTTTATCTTTGTTTTTCCAGTGAGGCACAGAAAAATTCAGTAACTTTCCCAGTGTCACTGGCCTGTAAGTGGTAAAGCCCTCGGATTTTAGAGTTCATGCTCTTTTTGTTTTTTTTTTTTTTGAGACAGGGTTTTGCTCTGTCACCTAGGCTGGAGTGAAGCGGCGCCATCACAGCTCACTGCAACCTCAACTTCTTGGCTCAGGTGATTTTCCCACCTAAGCTTTTTGAGTAGCTGGAATTACAGGCGCATGCCACCATGCCTGGCTAATTTTTGTATTTTCTGTAGAGACAAGGGTTTTGCCATGTTGGCCAGGCTGGTCTTGAATTCCTGAGCTCAAGTGATCTGCCCGTCTCAGCCTCCCAAGGTGCTGGGATTACAGGCATGAGCCACTGTGCCTGGCCAAGATAGATATTATTTTGAAATTGGTATTTATCCTCTGCTGCTCAGGAGGCTGAGGTGGATGGATTACTTGACCCTGGGAGGTGCAGGTTGCAGTGAACAGAGATTGTGTCACTGCATTCCAGCCTGGGTGGGAGGGCAAGACCCTGTCTCGAAATCAATAAAAAATAAATAAGTAGAAATAAAGATAATAGTTTCCATTCCAAACTGTCAGAGGCATTGGAATTAGAGTGTATTCAAATGTAGTGAAAGCATAAAACATACTTTTACTACAGTAATATATACACCAAAAAAATACAATTACAAATATATATATATATATGAGAATATTTTTTTTTTTTTTTGAGATGGAGTCTCGCCCTGTCACCCAGGCTGGAGTGCAGTGGTGCCATCTTATCTCACTGCAAGCTCTGCCTCCTGGGTTCATGCCATTCTCCTGCCTCAGCCTCCTGAGTAGCTGGGACTACAGGTGCCCACCATCACACCCCACTAATTTTTGTATTTTTAGTACAGACGAGGTTTCACTATGTTGGCCAGGCTGATCTCGAACTCCTGACCTCAGGTGATCTGCCCGCCTCGGCCCCCCAAAGTGCTGGGGATACAGGCGTGAGCCATCGTGCCTGGCCCCATTTTCTTTTCTTTTTTTTTTTTTTTGCTCTGTTACCCAGGCTGGAGAGCAACGCCGTGATCTCGGTTCACTGCAACCTCCACCTCCTGGGTTCAAGCAATTCTACTGCCTCAGCCTCCTGAGTAGCTGGGATTACAGGCAACTGCCACCACGCCCAGCTAATTTTGTACTTTTAGTAGAGATGGGGTTTTTTTATATTGGTCAGGCTGGTCTCGAACTCCTGACCTCAGGTGACCACCCGCCTCGGCGTCCCAAAGTGCTGGGATTACAGGCGTGAGCCACCGCACCCAGCTCCGGCCCCATTTTCTTTCTTTCTTTCTTCTTTATTTTTTTAGGAGTTTCGCTCTTGTTGCCCAGGCTGGAGTGCAGTGGTACCATCTCGGCCCACTGCAACCTCCGCCTCCTAGGTTCAAGTGTTTCTTCTGCCTCAGCCACTTGAGTAGCTAGGATTATAGGTATGCACCACCACACTTGGCTAATTTCATATTTTTAATAGTGATGGGGTTTTCAGCATGTTGGCTAGGCTGACCTCGAACTCCTGACCTGAGGTGATCCGCTTGCCTCAGCATCCCAAAGTGCTGGGCTTACAGCCATGAGCCATGCCACCTTACCTGGCTTTTTTTTTTTTTGAGGCAGAGTCTCAATCTATCACCCAGGCTGGAGTGCAGTGGCATGATCTCGGCTCACTGCTACCTCTACCTCCCAGGTTCAAGCGATCCTCCTTCCTCAGCCTCCTGAGTAGCTGGGACTACAAACATGCGCCACCATGCCCGGCTAGTTTTTGTATTAGTAGAGACGGGGTTTCACCATGTTGGCTAGGCTGTTCTCAAACTCTTGACTTTGTGATCCGCCCTTCTCAGCCTCCCAAAGTGCTGGGATTACAGGCATGAGCCACTGCACTCGGCCAGTGGCACTCACATTTTAAATAACATGGAATGCCTGGGGTGATGCAAAAGTGTTTTTTTGTTTGTTTGTTTGTTTGTTTGTTTTTTGAGACTGAGTCTCGCTCTGTAGCCCAGGCTGGAGTGCGGTGGCCGGATCTCAGCTCACTGCAAGCTCCGCCTCCCGGGTTCACGCCATTCTCCTGCCTCAGCCTCCCGAGTAGCTGGGACTACAAGCGCCCGCCACCTCGCCCGGTTAGTTTTTTGTATTTTTTTTTAGTAGAGACGGGGTTTCACCGTGTTAGCCAGGATGGTCTCGATCTCCTGACCTCATGATCCGCCCGTCTCGGCCTCCCAAAGTGCTGGGATTACAGGCGTGAGCCACCGCATCTGGCCTTTTTTTTTTTTTTTTTTTTTTTTAAATAAAGATGGGGGCCAGGTTTGGACATAGTCATATGATAAGAGTTAAAACAAACTTGGTTTGTTGGTATTGATTTACGGACAATGCTTTCCCAGAGCACACAAGACCCTCAGGAAGACTGACACCACCTGTGAGTTTCTTCTCTTCTCATCCTTTCTGTGTCACCTTCCGTTCTGGGAAGACCAGGCTCCATTAGCTACTTTTCTTCCTGGATGCTCGAGAACTCCCCTGTCACACTTGGGACCCAAGTCCTTCCCATTATGCCTTGGGCTAGGTTCTAGGTCCCAGAGTTAGAGACTGTTTTATGCTAGGTCTTATCTGAGTCTTCCGTAAGTGGGTTTCCTTGGCTTCGGGCTTCTGATCCTACAGAAGCTAGACGCCTCCTTTGCTCTTTGCTGTCGTTGCCAGAACAGGAGTTTCTTTACTGGTCCCTATCTGTTACATTTTCGGCTTAATTAACCCTGCCTGCAGCCACTCCACCCAGTGGATCCTAGTCCTGTTTGTGTTTTTTTTTTTTTTTTTGAGACGGAGTCTCGCTCTGTCGCCCAGGCTGGAGTGCAGTGGCGCGATCTCGGCTCACTGCAAGCTCCGCCTCCTGGGTTTACGCCATTCTCCTGCCTCAGCCTCCTGAGTAGCTGGGACTACAGGCGCCCGCCACCGCGCCCGGCTAATTTTTTGTATTTTTAGTAGAGACGGGGTTTCACTGTGGTCTCGATTTCCTGACCTTGTGATCCGCCCGCCTCGGCCTCCCAAAGTGCTGGGATTACAGGCGGGAGCCACCGCGCCCGGCCTGTGTTTTTTTTTTAAAGACTCTAAATGATCTTTAGGTTCCTTCTTAACTCTGTGCTTCTAGGATTGTTCTGCCTCTATCATGTCTCCAGTCAAATTCTTCTTGGAGTAAGTTCTTTAACGAAGTCAGATTTCCCTACTGAATTATTCTAACCTAGCATCTATCTTTTTTTTTTTTTTTTTTTTTTTTAGATGGAGTCTCATGCTGTCACCCAGGCTGGAGTGCAGTGGTGCCATCTTGGTTCACTGCAACCTCCACCTCCCAGGTTCAAGCAATTCTCCTGCTTCAGCCTCCTGAGTAGCTGGGACTACAGGTGCGCATCACCAGGCCTAGCTGATTTTTCTATTTTTTGTACAGATGTGGTTTTGCCATGTTGGCCAGGGTGGTCTTGGTTTCTCAAAGTGCTGGGATTACAGGTGTGAACCATTGCACCTGGCCTAACTTAACATCTATCTTATCTTCTCTAGAGGCTCCTGCTGTCAGGCTGGTCACCGTTTTGCCCGTGCCCTGACCATGTGGCTTGTCTTTAGGGATCCCAGATGCTTATACTCTCATTGTAAGTTGGGTAAGAAAACTATTCTCCCTCTTTGTATTTTAGATAATCTTCCCCTTAGCTGCGCTGGCAATTTCTCTGCTGTAATCCCAAGACTGGCAACTAACATGGCTCAAGTCTGGCTCATGGCCATTCACTGCTGCTATCCCTTTTCTTAGCCACAAATATCCACTCATTATGGAGTGGGCAAGGGGAAAACGGACTCCAAAAGGTCACACTGTTATCTTTTTTTTTGAGATGGAGTTTCACTCTTGTTGCCCAGGCTGGAGTGCAATGGTGCGATCTCAGCTCACTGCAACCTCTGTCCCCGGGTTCAAGCGATTCTCGTGCCTCAGCCTCCTGAGTAGCTAGGATTACAGGCATGCACCACCACACCTAGCTAATTTTGTATTTTTAGTAGAGACAGGGTTTCTCCATGTTTGCCAGGCTGGTCTCAAACTCCCGACCTCAGGTGATCTGCCTGCCTCAGCCTCCCAAAGTGCTGGGACTACAGGCGTGAGCCACCACGCCTGGCCACACTGTTATCTTTTATAGTACTTTAAAGCAAATGTTAAACCAGAATGTAATCAACTCCCAACATCAGAAGGGGCATCTTTCTCCATAAGGAGATGTGCGCGTGTGCTTACCTCCATTGCACTGGACTTAGGACAGCATTTTGGCACCATGCAAGAGTAGAAATGTGTGACGTACTCAGCCCAGAACTGTCCCTTTTGCTGGGGAATATAGGAGCTTTCCCTGAACCATATTTCTCCTTTTGGGCGGGTTGTCCTCTTCCTGTCTCCAGCCAAGAGGCGGTCTATGTCTCTCCTAGTCTTCATTCCCAGTATGGATATTCCTCCCATCAGCATTATCTCAGGGAGCTCCTGACTATGCCCAATGTCTTTTTTGTTTGTTTGTTTTTGAGATGGAGTCTCGCTCTGTCACCCAGGCTGGAGTGCGGAGGTGCGATCTCAGCTCACTGCAAGCTCTGCTTCATGGGTTCACGCCATTCTCCTGCCTCAGCCTCCGGAGTAGCTGGTACTACAGGCACCCATCACCACGCCCGGCTAATTTTTTTGTATTAAAGAGACGGGGTTTCACTGTGTTAGCCAGGATGGTCTCAATCTCCTGACTTTGTGACCCGCCCGCCTCGGCCTCCCAAAGTGCTGGGATTACAGGCGTGAGCCACCGTGCCCAGCCTTATGCCCAATGTCTTAGTGATCCTTGGGTGGGGCCACACTGGACCCCTGTAAGTTTATGCCACATTTCAGCCATTAGAGGGGCCCAGCTTCAGCTCTATTCCAGAGGCCATAACAGCAATTCAACATTTCTAGGGGCTTAAAAGCAATTCTGTTTTTGTATCCTTGGACCGCAGATTTTTCTAGGGCCATCTGGACTCCCTGAGTTGCTGCCAATAGGACAGCAGGGAAAGTCCAGACCAGTCCAGGTTAACCAGCCCCAGCATATCAATGTGGTTTCCTGTGATGTCTTCCACTCCCCAGGTCAGCCAACCAACGCTTGTTCCATTGGGGTTCAGAGTCCCTAAAATGGAACTGTTTGGTTCTTCTAGGAGCACAGGAAGAAAACAGTGAGGAGGAGGAGTGGGGAGAAAAAGACTCATGCAAAAAAGGGAGAGGAAGTGAGTGATGCTGAGGGAGGAGAAAAAAGCAAATGGCAACAGCAGCAGCAGAAGGAGAGTGAGGGTGGGAGGAAAAGGCAGAAATACAGAGTTCTACTCTTGATAATGTACTATTCTTTTTGAGATAGGGTCTTGCTGTGTCACCCAAGCTGGAGGGCAATGGCATGATCATGGCTCACTGCAACCTTGACCTCCTGGGCTGAAGCAATCCTCCTTTCTCAGCCTGCCAAGCAGCTAGGACTACAGGTGTGTGCCATTACACCTGGCTAATTTTTAAAATTTTTTGTAGAGATGAGGTCTTGTTATGTTGCCCAGGCTGGTCTCGAACTCCTGACCTCAAGTGAGGCTTTCACCTCAGCCTCCCAAAGTGCTGAGATTAGAGGCACAAGCCACCATGCCCAGCCTACTCTTCGTGTGTGTGTGTGTGTGTGTGTGTGTGTGTGTGTGTGAAGTGGTAGAGGTTTATTGAAATATGAACATTTAGCCAGGCCTGGTGGCTTTCACCTGTAATCCTAGCACTTTGGGAGGCCAAGGTGGGTGGATTGCTTGAGACCAGCCTGGGCAACATGGCGAAACCCTGTCTCTGCTAAAAACACACAAAAAATTAGCTGGGTGTGGTGGTGTGTGACTGTAGTCCCAGCTCCTTGGAGGCTGAGGTGGGAGGATGGCTTGAGCCTGGGAGGTAGAGATTGCAGTGAGCTGAGATCACGTTACTGTGTTCCAGTCTGGTCAACAGAGTGAGACCCTGTCTTGAAAAAACAAACAAACAAAACACCAAAAAAAAAAAAAAAAAAAAAACAGAGAGAGAGAGAGAAAGACATATAAACATTCAAGGACATGTAAGATGGAAACAGCCATAACATATACAGACACTTGCTGCAAGAGGATGCCTGAGACATTTATTCACTGCCTAGGCTGCCCATGTGCTATCACATTTTTCCTGGTTTGAATACATATAAGATGGGAAGAGGGGAGGGGACAGAGTTGCCCTGGCTGACTGCCCACCATGTGACCTTCAGGAAAGCTCGACTTGGGCTAGGGCCCCACTCCTGGGCACCTGCTGGCACCCTCCCCTCCTGGACTCTGTGTGAAACCTTGCTGTTGTCCTTGAGGGCAGTGGGGGGTCACTCAGAGGATGAGGCCAGTCAAGCTGCCTGGAAAGGGAGAGGATCCAATGGCCAGAAAGACACAGTGTGCTGTCCTTGTGTCCTCTAGGTGGGAAGAGTCCATCCTTTGTGACCAAATCTCTGAGAAATGTCTGGCCGAATGTCTGAGACACATTTAAGCAGGCTCAGTGCCAGCCACTTGGCCCCCTCACTGGCACCATATCCCAGATATCCTTCTCTCCCACAGCCTGCATTTGAGGTACTTGTTTTGTATTCAAGCTTTTTATTTCCCTTTCCTTTCCTAGACAGGACTGAATGCTAGTCACGCCATCACACTGCCTCCCATCACACATGGTGTCTCCCGCCACCACGGTCCAAGGATGTTGCAGTGGTGGTGTTCTCCTGAACGCTTCAGGGCTTACTTGGTGGAGGCAAGCCTCATCCAAGAATCACCTTTCCTTTACAACACAGGAGCAAACTGCTCCACGCCAGGGTCCAAGAGGGGAGACAGGGCCTGGTGCGGTGGCTCATGCCTGTAATCCCCGCACTTTGGGAGGCCGACGTGGGCAGATCACGAGGTCAGGAGTTTAAGAGCAGCCTGATCAACATGGTGAAACTCCGTCTCTACTAAAAATACAAAAATTAGCCGGGCGTGGTAGCGGGCATCTGTAATCCCAGCTAGTCAGGAGGCTGAGGCAGGGGAGAATCGCTTGAACCTGGGAGGTGGAGGTTGCAGTGAGCAGAGATCACACCACTGCACTCCAGGCTGGGTGACAGAGCGAGATTCCATCTCAAAAAAAAAAAAAAAAAGAGGGGAGACAGACCTTTTTCAGCATCTTCATTCCTTGGGGCAGCTTGACCTCTAGCAAGACTGGCAGGGACCATGGTGCAAGGAGCATGGTCTGCCTGTGACCTGAACTGGAAATCCAGTCTATGTGATGATATTAACCTGAGTTCCTGGTTAACATTTTATAGTGGCCGAGCGCGGTGGCTCAAGCCTGTAATCCCAGCACTTTGGGAGGCCGAGACGGGCGGATCACGAGGTCAGGAGATCGAGACCATCCTGGCTAACATGGTGAAACCCCGTCTCTACTAAAAAATACAAAAAACTAGCCGGGCGAGGTGGCGGGCGCCTGTAGTCCCAGCTACTCGGGAGGCTGAGGCAGGAGAATGGTCTAAACCCGGGAGGCGGAGCTTACAGTGAGCTGAGATCCGGCCACTGCACCCCAGCCTGGGCGACAGAGCAAGACTCTGTCTCAAAAAAACAAACAAACAAACAAACAAAAAAAACCAAAAAAACCTTTTATAGTGACCCATCAAATATGCATAAAAACGTAAGAAAGCCCAGGTATGGTGGCTCATGCCTGTAATCCCAGCACTTTGGGAGGCCGAGGCAGGTGGATCAGGAAGTCAAGAGATCGAGCCCATCCTGGCCAACATGGTGAAACCCCGTCTCTACTAAAAATACAAAAATTAGCTGGGCATGGTGTGGGGAGCCTGTAACCCCAGCTACTCCGGAGGCTGAGGGAGGAGAATCGCTTGAACCTGGGAGGTGGAGGTTGCAGTGAGCCTGGGTGACAAAGTGACACTCCATCTCAAAAAAAAAAAAAAAAAAAAAAGGAAGGAAGGAAGCATGCAGTTTTAATTAATGATAAAGGCTGGTGTTTCTGTGGTCCCCATCCCTGGGAAGATCTGTGGGCTACCTTCCCAGGTTTCTTTTGTCTCTGCAACCTGGTCAAGGGGTTCAGAGTTGGGGAGATGAGTAGAACTGAGTGGCTTTGTTCCACTTTTTCCCCTAACCCTGACAGAGGGCCCCATACATCACAGCTGTTAAGATGATCACAGCTTCTCTGAGGGCAGAGTTCACTTTATTGCTTTCTTTCTTGGTGTTTTGCTCCTTTCTTTCTGCTTTGTGTCCTTTCTTGGCCTGGTTGACTCTGGATATATCATAGATTCTTTCTGAATCTTCTTCTGTATTTGTTAAATGGGGTTAAAACCCTTCTCTGGCCTTTTCACTAGAACACAACAAAAATCAAATCAGCTTTCATTGATAAGAGAGCTTTGTATACTACAAACTGTAAGTATCAATTGTGATGACCATAATCTAGGATTAAATTGCATTCCCTAACACAAAAACTTTCTATACCTCAGTAGGATAGTCAGAGAGGATGCTATTAGCAGGTTTTCAGAAATTCTTTTTTTTTTTTTTTGAGACAGAGTTTCGCTCCATGCTGGGTTGCAGTGGAGTGATCTCAGCTCACTTCAACCTCTGCTTCCCAGGTTCAAGTGATTCTCCTGTCTCAACCTCCAGAGTAGCTGGGATTACAGGCGCGCCCCACCATGCCCGCCTAATTTTTTATATTTTTAGTAGAGATGGGTTTTCACCATGTTGGCCAGGGTGGTCTCAAACTCCTGACCTCAGGCAATCCACCCACCTCACCTTCCTAAAGTGCTGGAATTACAGGCATGAGCCACTGAGCCCGGCCTGTTTTCAGAACTTCTTTATCTCCTAGGCCAGCCAGAAACATTAGTGAGAACTTGGAAAACAACTGCTGCATCTCTGGGGTTGACATAAGGTCTGTCCCCTCAGTGAGTCTTATTTCCTGCCCTATGAACAGCGGCCCACCTCATGGATTCACAAGTCACAGCCTTGCTCTTCCTTTCATTCAGGTGAGCAGGTAGTCTCAGGCCAAACCCTCCAAAGGTTATGAATTCAGGTTCTGGATACCCATCTAGAATCAGTCTACTTGGGCCTGGAACATTTGGAGCCCATGTAAATACTGAGTGTGTGTGGCGTGTGTGTGTCTGTATAGGGAGGATGAACTTAAAAATGCTATGGAAATAACAGAGTAGCAAGGAGGACCTTCTGTCTGATTACAGTAAGATAATTCTAAATTAATAGCAGAGGGGAATAGGAAAGATGACTAAGAGAAAAGCTAATTTCTGATAGAAACTTGGGGAGCAAAATCTATGTAGCTAAGCAGTGGCTAAGAGGGAATGAGACATGATGTAAAATCTGAAGAAGAGGGGTCCTGGTTTTAGCTTAGCCCAAGAGGCAAAAGTAATAGAATAAAACAGACTTCTACAATCTGTAGATTTCTTCTTGTTCTGCTAGAAAAGACAGAGTTGGCGGGGGACAGTGGAGTGTTTAGGACTACATGGAACCTTCTTGAAAACACATGCAGATAGCTTAAGGACAGACAGCATGACCACAAGTCTTCAATCTGTGATTTACTTGCACGTGTGGGTGTGTGACATCTACCTCTGACTGGAAACAGCAATTGGAAGGTGGCCTTCGTCTCTCAGAAGAGTGCCTGTTCCTATGTGAGGAGCATCCAGGACTTCAGCTGGATGACAGTGGGAAGCTGTTGATGTAGCGGCTTTGACAGCTTCAACTCATGTCTGCTTTGGTGTCAGACACTCCTGATCTTTCCTGAGCTTTCACTCAGTACAGTAGGAAAAACTGTAGGCTTCTCTTCTCAGTAAATGACTAGATATTGCCATTCATCACTCCTCTTAAGTCTACCCATAAAGAGTGAAGAAGCATGTCAGAACTTACCCATTGGTCCTGAACTAACCTCCTCTGGAGGTCTCTCAGTTGGCCATGGTTTAGCTCTCTGTCCTCATCACGATGAGGAATTAGTCTTCCCTTCGCATCCACCAGGAGGAGGTAGAGGGCATGCCCGCCTGGGTGATGCCAGGACCGGCGCGCTTCACAGGGGTTTGTAAGCACCCCCCAACCTCCCTTCCTTTTCCTGGCAGCAAATAACAGAGGTTAGTGAGGATCAGTCTTGTCTCCCTGAGTGGGGAGGAGGGAAACGGGGGAAGGGAGACAGCATATCAAAATGCACTGCCAAAATGAAAATGAAGAAAAAAAAGAAAAAAAAAAAAGATTTCTGTGGCACATGGTGCTACTGAGGGAGAGGTGATCACAGCCGCCACCCATTTCAGGAACAGTTCCCAGCGTTGTCTGTAGGCGGATTCACATGACACATTCTTAAACCCAATTCCATTCTGTGTTGCATTTGCTCCTTGTTTGCTTCTCAGGAACAATGTGTCTCTACATCTTTGTATCTAAGTTTGATTCTGAATGAATTGTCTAGCTGAATATCCAGGCTGCCCGGCTCGTAATGCATTTGTGCCAGTAGCCTTTTGAGTCATGAAACCCCATCAACCCAGCTCTCTGCATCTGCACGTGACCTGGAATACCTGGAGAGTTACTAAGAAGTTGGATGTTCTTCACGGTGTCTCGATGTGAAAAAAATACAAATACGTATTTCTGGAGGAAGTAATACCAATGATGCAAATTTGCCTGGAAACTATTCTGAACCCAACTCTTCTTCCTGGGAAATGAAATTTTGGTTGTGGCATTTTTTGATTGATGTCTCTACATGAGGAGGTTTTTGGCTTTTTAGTGTTGCTGCTTTTCTGTTCTCACTCCTCTAAGAATCTTTGCCAAAATACCACTGACATTTGAGGAAGAGAATAGAGACAGTTTGGTTTCTTGCTTGTAAATTCCTCTGTTTCCTTGGTGATGTAAATAATTATGGAATATATAAAAAGTTTTTAGCAAATTCAAATTTTGGTTTGAAAAAAACAGGTTTTGTTACCTGGTAAGGGCTACAGGAGCAATCTCAGAGAGCTAGAAACTGTCTGTTCCTCCTTAACTCTTTTTATTATTATTTTTAAATTTTTAGTAGAGTCAGGGTTTCACCATGTTGGCCGAGCTGGTGTGGAGCTCCTGACCTCAAGTGATCCACCCACCTCAGCCTCCCATAGTGGTGGGATTACAGGCGTGAGCTACCACGCCCGGCTGTGTTCCTCTTTAACTCTTTTTAAATTAGAAAATCTGGCTGGGCGCAGTGGCTCACGTCTGTAATCCCAGCACTTTGGGAGGCCAAGGCTGGCGGATCACCTGAAACCTGGAGTTCGAGACTGGCCTAGCCAACATGGTGAAACCCTGTCTCTACTAAAAATACAAAAAAGTTAGCCAGGCGTGGTGGTGGGCGCCTGTAGTCCCAGCTACTTGAGAGGCTGAGGCAGGAGAATGGCGTGAACCCAGGAGGCAGAGCTTGCAGTGAGTGGAGATCGCGCCACTGCACTCCAGCCTGGGCGACAGAGCAACACTCTGTCTCGGGGGGAAAAAAAAAGTTTCAGTAAGTCTGCCCAGGTGTGTGGCTGGTGTACGGCCCTGTCAGAAGACAGCCTAGAATAATTCTCTGCCATCTTCAGCTTTACTAGGAGAATCCTGTCCAAAGGGCAGACCCAGAGTCCAGGAATGTGAAAGGAAGGGCAGAATCACCTCAAATAGCCCGAAAGGACTGAGGAATTCCACACATCTGGACTGTGGAATCTTCAAAGGGAGAGGTTCTATTAGCAGGAGAAAATAGAAGGCTGCTGGTCTGAAAGAAGGCTTACTCCACTTGCACCCTCAGAGGCATACTTTTCACTCTGGCTGTTCTAAACTTTTATATTCACTCAAGTTCCCAATTTCCCCTCTTCCTTTTCCATCAGTTACTCTTTTATTCTTGGCAAATCACCTTATCTCCTTTCTATCCTGTGGGTAGAAATATGAGCACTACCTTTTTTCTTTTTTTTTTTTCTTTTTGAGACAGGGTCTTACTCTGTTACCCAGGCTGGAGTGCAGTGATACGATCATGGCTCACTGCAGCCTCCACCTCCCAGGCTCAATCAATCCTCCCATCTCAGCCTTCTGAGTAGCTGGGACTACAGGCACACATCACTATGCCTGGCTAATTATTATTATTATTGTTTTTTGTAGATCCGAGGTCTCATCATGTTGCCCAGTCTGGTCTCTAACTGCTAGGCTCAACTGATCCTCCCACCTTGGCCTTCCAGAGTGCTGGGATTACAGGTGTGAGTCACCATGCCTGGCTGAGTATAACAATTTATTAGCTGTGTGACCTTGTTAAAGTCACCTCACTTCTTGGTGACTTTGTTTCCATAACTGTAAAATGGGGATAACAATAGTATATACTTTAGGAGGTTGTGAGGATTAAGTAAGTTAATATATTACAAATTGTTTAGGCTACTAAATGTTAGGTCTTATGATTATTACTGAGAAGACAGATCAATGATATGAACTCCATTATACAAATTCCTCTCCACCTAAAAAATACCTCCATCATTACCTACCACTTCTTCTCTTTCTACTTCAGAGCAAATGACTGTCTTATTTTCTTTTTTCTTTTTTTTTTTTTTTTTTTTTTTTTGAGACGGAGTCTCTGCCGCCCGGGCTGGAGTGCAGTGGCCGGATCTCAGCTCACTGCAAGCTCCGCCTCCCGGGTTCACGCCATTCTCCTGCCTCAGCCTCCCGAGTAGCTGGGACTACAGGCGCCCGCCACCTCGCCCGGCTAGTTTTTTGTGTTTTTTAGTAGAGACGGGGTTTCACCGTGTTAGCCAGGATGGTCTCGATCTCCTGACCTCGTGATCCGCCCGTCTCGGCCTCCCAAAGTGCTGGGATTACAGGCTTGAGCCACCGCGCCCGGCCTTATTTTCTTTTTTCTTTCTTTTTTTTTTTTTTTTTTTTGAGATGAAGTCTCGCTCTGTCGCCCAGGCTGGAGTGCAGTGGTGTAATCTCGGCTCACTGCAAGCTCTGCCTCCCAGGTTCACGCCATTCTTCTGCCTCAATCTCTCGAGTATCTGGGACTACAGGTGCCCGCCGCCATGCCTGGCTACTTTTTTTGTATCTTTAGTAGAGATGGGGTTTCATATATTAGCCAGGATGGTCTCGATCTCCTGACCTCATGATCCACCCACCTCGGCCTCCCAAAGTGCTGGAATGACAGGCATGAGCCACTGTGCCTGGCCCTTTTTTTTTTTTTTTTTTGAGAAGAAATTTCACTCTGTCACCCAGGCTGGAGTGCAGTGGTGCGATCTTGGCTCGCTGCAACCTCTGCCTCCCCGGGTTCAAGTGATTCTCCTGCCTCAGCCTCCCAAGTAGCTGGGACTATAGGCGCCTGCCATCATGCCTGGCTAACTTTTATATTTTTAGTAGAGACGGGGTTTTGCCATGTTGGCCAGGCTGGTCTCAAAACCCTGACCTCAGGTGATCCACCCGCCTCGGACTCCCAAAGTGCTAGGATTATAGGCATGAGCCACCAAGCCTGGCCTACTGTCTTATTTTCTAAATTGGTGCTCTCCACCTGTGTCTTGATTCTATCTTCTCCTGTCTCCTTAAGGGAACTTATTGCATGATTTATTTTCTTCTTCACATTTTAAATTGGTTCCTTTGTCCTGGCTCCTTTTTCTCATCTCACACGCATTCAGGTCTCTCCCATTTGGAAAAGGCCTCCATACGACCTCACTCTCTTTAAGCTACTGTCCCATTTTTTTTCCTCCTCCTTTTACTGCCAAATACTGTGTGCCTCCATGTCTTCATGACTCATTCTCTCATTATTCCTCTGCCATCTGGCTCTTTCCTGCAACACCCCACTCTCGCATAGCTGTGCCTATGGTCATCCAGCTCTAAATTCAAAGAACTTAAAAAAATGTTTAAGAGATGTGGTCTTACTTTGCTGCCCAGGCAGGAGTATAGTGGCTATTGACAGCCACAATTACAGCTCACTGCAGCCTCCAACTTCTGGGCTCAAGCAACCCTCCTGCCTCGGTCTCCCCAGCAGCTGGGACTATAGATGCACATCACTGCACATGGCTCCAAAGGACTTTTCTTGATTTCTGTTTTCCTTAGCCTCTTTGCTGTGATCAATATTGCTGACCATCATCTGCTATGAGAAATCCTCTCCTCTCCTGGCCTGTATGCAAGTCTGCCGTGCTGCTGCTTCCCCTCTCCTGTGGCCTCTTTGTCTAATGCCTCTACAGGCTCCGTTTAATTCTTTCCGCTCCTCAGCTGTGGGCATGGAGAAAGTTTTGATGGCCAACCTTTTGATTTCTTTCTTTCTTTTTTTGGGATGGAGTCTTGCTCTGTTGCCCAGGCTGGAGTGTGGTGGCGTGATCTTGGCTCACTGCAACCTCCACCTCTTGGGTTCAAGCAATTCACCTGTCTCAGCCTCCTGAGTAGATGGGGTTAAAGGCACACACCACCACATCCGGCTAATTTTTGTATTCTTAGTAGAGATGAGGTTTCACCACATTGGACAGGCTGGTCTCGAACTCTTGGCCTCATGATCTGCCTGCCTTGGCCTCCCAAAGTGCTGGGATTACAGGTGTGAGCCATCTGCCCGGCCCTGATTTATTTCTATACTCATACTCTTTGATCTTTTTCTCATGCCTTATTAGATCTCTAAATGTCTCCTGAATAGTCATCTTTCATCTTTCTTTTTTTTTTTTCTTCAAGACAGAGTCTTGCTCTGTTGCCCAGGCTGGAGTGCAGTGGTGTGATCTCAGCTCACTGCAACCTCCGCCTCCTGAGTTCAAGTGTCTCTTGCCTCAGCCTCCCGAGTAGCTGGGATTACAGGCACTTACCACCACACCCGTCTACTTTTTCTTTTTTGAAATAGAGTCTCACTTGATTGCCCAGGCTGGAGTGCAGTGGCACGAACTCAGCTCACCACAACCTCCGCCTCCTGGGTTCAAGAGATTCTACTGCCTCAGCCTCCTGAGTAGCTCGGAATACAGGCACACACTACTGCGTCCAGCTAATTTTTTTTTTTTTTTTTTTTTTCTGAGATGGAGTCTCACTCTGTCACCCAGGCTGGAGTGCAGTGGTCGGATCTCAGCTCACTGCAAGCTCCGCTTCCCGGGTTTACGCCATTCTCCTGCCTCAGCCTCCCAAGTAGCTGGGACCGGCACCTCGCCCGGCTAGGTTTTTTATATTTTTTAGTAGAGACAGGATTTCACTGTGTTAGCCAGGATGGTCTCAATCTCCTGACCTCGTGATCCGCCTGTCTTAGCCTCCCAAAGTGCTGGGATTACAGGCTTGAGCCACCACGCCTGGCCAATTTTTGTATTTTTAGTAGAGCCAGGGTTTCCCCATGTTGGCCAGGCTAGTCTTGAACTCCTGACCTCAGGTGATCTACCTGCCTAGGCCTCTCAAATTGCTAGGATTATAGCCGTGAGCCACCATGCCTGGCCTTGTCCTTTGTTGTTCTTTGTCCTCACTTCCTCAGCTTCCTCATATATCATGCTTACTCCCACTTGTTTTGGCCACACTAGGCAATTTTTTTTTTTTTTTTTTGAGATGGAGTCTTGCTTTTGTCGCCCAGGCTGGTGGGCAGTGGTGCGATCTTGGCTCACTGCAATCTCTGCCTACGGGGTTCAAGTAATTATCCTGCCTCAGCCTGCTTAGTAGCTGGGATTACAGGCGCCCGCCACTGGGCCGGCTAATTTTGTACTTTTAGTAGAGATGGGGTTTTGCCATGTTGGCCAGGCTGGTCTCGAACTCCTGACCTCAGGTGATCCACCCACCTCGGCCTCCCAAAGTGTTGGGATTACAGGCGTGAGCCACCACACCTGACCCACACTGGCCTTCTTTTAGTTTCCTGAAGGTGCTGTGGCATGTTTTTTTTTTCTCCCCCCGGTTATTGTTAACTTGCATTTATCTTTATCTTTAAAAATTGAAATATAATTCGCTTACCACACAATTTACCCTTTTAAAGTATGTAATTCTTTAGTATGTGTGCAACTGTTACCACTATCTCATTCCAGAGTATTTTCATTGCCTCAAAAAGAAACTCCATATCCATGAACAGGCACTCCACTTCCTCTCTGCTCTCCCCACCACCCCCTGGCAATCACTAATCTATTTTCTGTCTCTATGCTGTAGGCTTTGGAACATGCTGTTCCTTCTGCCTAGAACTTTGCTATCTTGTCGCCTAGTCAACTCTTGCTCTTACCTTCAGCTCTCACTGCCAGCTCCCTCGACTGGGTCAGTTCTCTTTACTTTATGCTTCCATACAAATATGTACCACTTTGCAGCATTTATCACAAATTGTAATTTTATATTTATTTATGGAATTATTTGATTTATGTCTGTCACCCCAATAAGTGACATGATGGCAAAAACTATATATATATATTGGTAGGCATTCATAAATGAATAAAATTTGCCATCTCTGTCTGTTACACAGCTTCACTTGAATGTAGTGGTAGGCCACCCGACACAGCTAAGACAACATAAATGGTTTTTCTCTGAAAACCGATTCTCCTTCAGCCTCCCCGATTTGATGATGCTTCTTCATTCTCTAGGGCACACAGGCTTCATTTCTTGGAGACATTTGACTCTTTTTCTCTCTCCTGTCTCCCACATTCAGTGCTCTTCAAATTCTTCAGTCCTTTGGATGCTTGTACTCCAGCCTTTCGCGTAGTGTCCTTAGTGCTCAGTTAACATGCAGTGTAACTTTTGGAAGTATCTGCTCTAGAGAGGGAAATGGCTGCAGCCACGAGGCTAAGTGAGCCTTCAGGGACTGCTAGAGGAGTGAAAGAGAAACAGAAAGAGAAAAGGAAATGTCAGAGGATGCCAGTGGATGGAGACCTAGGACACAGCCATACAACAGAGGGCTGGAGAATACTTACCAGTAAAGTAACGAGAGAAGCAAAAGGAGACCCTGACAAATGTACTGTAATCCATTCACCATTTACCAAGTATCTGTTACTTGCCGGGTACTTAGATTATGGTGATATGAAGATGAATCAGAAGTTGTCTCTTTGCTGAAGGAAGTCAGGGTCTAGTGAAAGCAGAAGCATGTAAACAAATACAATACAATACAATACAATACAATACTTGGTAAGTATTATAATAAAAGTATTCACAAAATATTCTGCAAGCCAGAGGAGGTGGTGGCTAAGACTCTCTCAGGACAGGGGTGGGTAGAGGTGGGTGTCACAGGATGCCTGGGACTTTTTAGCAGCCTGAGGTCGGAAGGAGTGACATACCGAGAAGACAGAACAACCTCAAGAAGCCGGGGCCCATATGGAACTTCAAATCATTTTGTTTAATTTTAGTGTAAAGAAGGGAATATTGACCAGGCGTGGTGGATCACTCCTGTAATCCCAGCACTTTGGGAGGCCAAGATGGGTGGATCACGAGGTCAGGAGTTCAAGACCAGCCTGGCCAAGATGGTAAAATCCTGTGTCTACTAAAAATACAAAAATTAACTGTAATCCCAGCCACTCGGGAGGCTGAGGCAGAGAATTGCTTGAACCTGGAAGGCAGAGGTTGCAGTGAGCTGAGATTGCGCCACTGTACTCCAACCTGGGTGACAAAAAAAAGAAAAAAAGAAGGGAATATCTTGGGAATTCAGGCTGGGGTGACTTTGTGTTTGTGAAGGGTCTCCTAAGAAGCTATGGAGGTTACTCTTTATTCTCTAGCTAATGGAGAGTTACCAAATGTTTTTTTTTTTTTTTTTTTTGAGACGGAGTCTCACGCTGTTGCCCAGGCTGGAGTGCAGTGGCGCGATCTCGGCTCACTGCAAGCTCCGCCTCCCGGGTTCCCGCCATTCTCCTGCCTCAGCCTCCTGAGTAGCTGGGACTACAGGCGCCCGCCACCGCGCCCGGCTAATTTTTTGTATTTTTAGTAGAGACGGGGTTTCACTGTGGTCTCGATCTCCTGACCTTGTGATCCGCCCGCCTCGGCCTCCCAAAGTGCTGGGATTACAGGCTTGAGCCACCGCGCCCGGCCCCAAATGTTTTTTTTTTTGAGACAGAGTCTTGCACTGTCGCCCAGGCTGGAGTGCAAAGGCACGATCTTGGCTCACTGCAACCTCCGCCTCCCCCGTTCACATGATTATCCTGACTCAGGCTCCCGACTAACTGGGATTATAGGCACACACCACCACACCCGGCTAATTTTGTATTCTTAGTAGGGACAGGGTTTCACTATGTTGGCCAGATTGGTCTCTAACTCCTGATCTTGTGATCCGTCCTCTTTGGCCTCCCAACGTGTTGGGATTACAGGCATGAGCCACCGCGCCTGGTCTTTTTTTTTTTTTTTTTTAAATCTACTTCATTAAGGCATAATTTATATACAATACAATATATAGATTTTAAGCATACAGTTCAGAGTTTTGAGAAATGCCTACATTTGTATAACCATTACCCTAATCAAGATAGATAATTTTTTTTTTTTTTTTTGAGACAGGGTCTAACTGTGTTGCCCAGGCTGGGGTGCAGTGGTGTGATCTCAGCTCACTGTAGCCTCAACCTCCTGGATTCAAGTGATCCTCCCACCTTAGCCTCCCCAGTAGCTGGGACTAGAGGTGTGTGCCACCACCCTGGCTAATTTTATTTTTTGCAGAGATGAGGTCTCACTATGTCACCCAGCCTGGTCTCAGACCCCCAGGCTTATGTGATCCTCCAGCCTCAGCCTCCCAAAATGCTGGGATTATGGGCATGAGCCACTGTGCCTAGTTGATAAGAACATTTCTATCTCCTCTAAGTCCTCTTGTGCCCCTTTGCCATTGATCCTGCCTCTTCCCACAGGTAATACTGATGTGATTTCTTTTTTTTTTTTTTTGAGACGGAGTCTCGCTCTGTCGCCCAGGCTGGAGTGCAGCGGCGTGATCTCGGCTCACTGCAAGCTCCGCCTCCCGGGTTCACGCCATTCTCCTGCCTCAGCCTCCCGAGTAGCTGGGACTACAGGCGCCCACAACCGCGCCCGGCTAATTTTTTGTATTTTTAGTAGAGACGGGGTTTCACTGTGGTCTCGATCTCCTGACCTTGTGATCCGCCCGCCTCGGCCTCCCAAAGTGCTGGGATTACAGGCGTGAGCCACCGCGCCCGGCCTACTGATGTGATTTCTATTCCCATATGTTTTAGTTATAGATTGTTATATCTGTAGATTGTTTTGTCACCCCAAAACCCAGTGGCTTAAAATAATAAAAATCATTGACTGGGCGCGATGGCTCACGCCTGTGATCCCAGCACTTTGGGAGGCCGAGGTGGGCAGATCACAAGGTCAGGAGTTCAAGACCAGCCTGGCCAAAATGGTGAAACCCTGTCTTTACTAAAAATACAAAAATTAGCTGGGAATGGTGGCGGATGCCTGTAATCCCAGCTACTCGGAGGCTGAGGGAGGGGCATTGTTTGAACCCAAGAAGTGGAGGTTGCAGTGAGCTGAGATTGTGGCATTGCACTCCAGCCTGGGCGGCACGAGACTCTGTCAAAAAAATAAAAATAAAAATCATTTATTTGCTCATGATTTTGCAATTTGGTTATGGTTTAGCGGAATCAATTTGTCTGCTTTGTGGGTCAGCTGGGGTAGCTTGACTGGGGCTGGAAAATTCACTTCACTCACATGGCTGGAGAGTTGGGATAGGCTCTTGGCTGGGAGCTCAGCTAGAGCTGTCTTCCATGTGGCTGTTTGGGCTTCCTTACAACATGGTGGGTAGGTACCAAGAAGGAGAAAGTTGAAGTTACCACTGCTTGTAAAGACTAGACCCAAAACTGGTACAGCATCACTTTAGCTGTATTCTACTGACAAAAGCAGGCACGAGCCTAGAAGAAATTCAAGGGGATGGAAAAATAAATTCCACTTTTCAATGGGGAGAGTGACAAAGATGGGCCATCTTTATTCCACCACATCATAGATTAATTTTGTCTGTTCTAGAATGTCCCACAGAATGGAATCATACTGTGTATTAATACATGTCTGGCTTTTTTTGCTCATTATGTGTTTTGAGATTCATCTATATTGTTTTTTCCTTTTTTTTTTTTTAAACTAGAGATGGCTGGGGGGGTCTCACTATGTTGCCCAGGTTGGTCTTGAACTCCTGGGCTCAAGTGATCCTTCTACCTCAGCCTCCCAAAGTGTTGGGATTACAGGCCTGAGCCACTGCACCCAGCCATTCATCTATATTGTTGATATATCAGCAGTTCATTTCTTTTTATTGTTGAACTCCAGAACTCCATTCTTTTTTTATTGTTGAATATAGTCCATTGATAATCAATTTGTTTACTCATTTATCTGTTGATGGACATTTGAGTTGCTTCTAGTTTTTGGTTATTATGAATAAAGCTGTTATAAAATTTTTAATACTATAGTTTTTTTGTGTGTGCTGGGCACAGTGGCCCAGGCCTGTAATCCCAGGACTTTGGGAGGCCGAGGTGGGAGTATTGTTTGAGCTCAGGAGTTCCAGACCAGCCTGAGCAACATAGCAATACCTTGTCTCTACTAAAAATAAAAGAAAATTTAGCTGGATGTGGTGGTGCACACCTGTAGTCCCAGCTACTTGGGAGGCTGAGGCTGGAGGAGTGCTTGGTCCTGGAGGTTGAGTGCGCAATGAACTGTGATCACACTACCACATTCTAGCCTGGGCAACAGAGCAAGACTGTCTCAAAGAAGGACATGAAGTTTTTTGTGGATATATGTTTTCATTTCTCTTTAGTAAATACCTAGCAGTTAAATTGCTAGGTGATAGACTAAGTATATGTTAAATTTATAAACAATTGTCAAGCTGTTTTCCAAAGGGTTGTACCCTTTTTTTTTTTTTTTTTTTGAGATGGAGTTTTGTTTTTCATTCAGGCTGGAATAAAGTGGTGCGATCTTGGCTCACTGCAACCTCTTTCCTCCAGGTGAAAGTGATTCCCCTGCCTCAGCCTCCCGAGTAGCTAGGATTATAGGCGCCTGCCACCACGCCCGGCTAATGTTTGTATTTTTTAGTAGAGATGGGGTTTCGCCATGTTGGCCGGCCTGGTCTCGAACTCCTGGCCTCAGGTGATCCACCTGCCTTGGGCTCCCAAAGTGCTAGGATTACAGGTGTGAGCCACTGCGCCCGACCGATTATACTATTTTTTAATAGAGATGGGGTTTCACTCTGTTGTCCAGGATGAAGTAAAGCAGTGCAATCCTACCTCACTGCAGCCTGAATCTCCTAGGCTCAGGAGATCCTTCAACTTCAGCCTCCTAAGTAGCTGAGACCACAGGTGCACACCACCACTCCTGGCTAATTTTTAAATTTTTTTGTAGAGACGGGGTCTCACAACTGCCTAGGCTGAATTGTAGCAGTTTATACTCCCAGCAGGAATGTGTGAGAGTTTTAGTTGCTACAAATCCTAGCCAACACTTGTTATTGTCAGTCTTTTTATTATTCATTTATTTATTTTTGAGATGGAGTCTTGCTCTTGTTGCCCAGGCTGGAGTGCAACGGCACAGCCTTGGCTCACTGCAACCTCCCCTTCCTGGGTTCAAGTGATTCTCCTGCCTCAACCTCTGTAGCTGGGATTATAGGCGCCCACCACCACAACTGGCTAACTTTTGTATTTTTAGTAGAGACGGGGTTTTACCATGTTGGCCAGGTTGGTCTCGACTTCCTGACCTCAGGTGATTTGTCCACCTCAGCCTCCCAAAGTGCTGGAATTACAGGCATGAGCCACCATATCCAACCTTGTCAGTCTTTTTAATTTTAGACATTGTAGACGGTGTGAACTGGTATCTCTTTGTGGTTTTAATTTGTATTTCCCTATTAACTGGTGGTGTTAAGCATGTTTCATATGTTCATTGGCCATTTGTAGATTTTCTTTGGTAAAATGTCAGTTCGTTTACTCATTTAAAAAATATTGGCCATTGAACACTTTCTGTTTTATGGAATGAATTATTACCTGATTTTAAAACTGCAATAAAGTCAATTGAATTCTTTAAAAAAATATATTGGCCAAGACTATACTTTCAGGAATAATTTTTTTAGTTTGTTACTAGAGAAGTTTCTCTGAATGCATACAGCAAAACATGTAATAAGAAAAAAAGGGGGCCGGGCATGGTGGCTCACGCCTGTAATTCCAGAACTTTGGGAGGCCGAGGCAGGCAGATCATGAGGTCAGGAGATTGAAACCATCCTGGCTAACATGGTGAAACCCCATCTCTACTAAAAATACAAAAAATTAGCCAGGTGTGGTGGCGGGCGCCTGTAGTCCCAGCTACTGGGAGGCTGAGGCGGAGAATCTCTTGAACACAGGAGGTGGAGGTTGCAGTGAACTGAGATTGCACCACTGCACTCCAGCCTGGGTGACAGAGTGAGACTCCATCTGGAAAAAAAAAAGAAAAAGAAAAAGAAAACAAAGGCCTGTAGGCTGGGTGTGGTGGCTCATGCCTATAATCCCAGAACTTTGGGAGGCCGAGGCAGGTGGATCACAGTGAGTTCAGGAGTTTGAGACCAGCCTGACCAACAAGGTGAAACCTTGTCTCTACTAAAAATACAAAAATTAGCCGGGCATGGTGGCAGGAACCTGTAATCCTAGCTACTCAGGAGGCTGAGGCAGGAGAATCGCTTGAGCCTGGGAAGCAGAGGCTGCAGTGAGCTGAGATTGCGCCACTGCACTCCAGCCTGGGTGACAGAGCAAGAATCCATCTCAAATAAAGGAAAAAAAAAGAAAAAGAAAAAAACATATTGGCCAGCCTGGGCAACATGGCCAAACCCCATCTCTGCAAAAAATACAAAAAATTAGCCAGGGGTGGTGCTGCATGCCTGCAGTCTCACTTACTAGGGAGGCTGAGGTGGGAGGATTACTTGATCCCAGGAGGTTGAGGCTGCAGTGAACTAAGGAGCTGTGATCTTGCAACTGCCCTCCAGCCTGGGTGACAGAGTGAGACCCTGTCTCCAAAAAAAAAAAAAAAAAAATTGGATTTCTGCTTTATTATTATTATTACAGGGTTCTTTTTTTTTTTTTTTTTTTTTTTTTTTGAGACAGAGTCTCATTGTTGCCCAGGCTGGAGTGCAGTGGTGGCACCATCTCAGATCATTGCAACCTCTGCCTCCTGGGTTTGAGTGATTCTCCTGCCTCAACCTCCCTTGTAACTGGGATTACAGGCTCCTGCCACCACACCTGGCTAGTTTTTTCTTGTATTTTTTTTTTTTTTCTTTTGAGAGGAAGTCTCGCTCTTGTCCCCCAGGCTGGAGTGCAATGGCTTGATCTTGGCACACTGCAGTCTCTGCCTCCCAGGTTCAAGTGATTCTCCTGCCTCAGCCTCCAGAGTAGCTGGGATTACAGATACCTGCCACCACGTCCGGCCAATTTTTGTATTTTTAGTAGAGATAGGGTTTCACCAGTTTGGCCAGACTGGTCTTGAACTCCTGACCTCAAGTGATCCACCTGTCTCAGCCTCCCAAAGTGCTGGGATTACAGGCATGAGCCACTGTGCCTGGCCATTTTCCTGTATTTTTAGTAGAGACGTGATTTCACCATGTTGGCCAGGCTGGTCTCGAACTCCTGACCTCAAGCGATCTCCCGCCTCAGCCTCCCAAATTGCTGGGATTACAGGCATGAGCCACCACACCCAACCTATTACAGGGTTCTTAATATATTGTGGATTTTTGTCCTTTGTTAGATATATGTATTGTGACTACATGTTAATGAATCAGAAGTCTCAATATTAAAATATTAATTATTCAAGAATTGATCTGTAGATCCAATGCCATTCCACTAAAAATCCTAGCAGGATTTTCATAGAAGTTGATGAGCCAATTCTAAAATTTATATGAAAATGCAAGGGCCAGGCACGGTGGCTCACGCCTGTAATCCCAGCAATTTGGGAGGTCAAGGCAGGAGGATTGCTTGAGCCTAGAAGTTTGAGACTAACCTGGGCAACATGGTGAGATTCCTGTCTCTATAAAAAAATTTTAAAAATTAGCCAAGTGTAGTGGTGTATAACCACAGCTACTTGGGAGGCTGAGGTGGAAGGATTGCTTCAGCCTGCAAGGTCCAGGCTGCAGTGAGCTGTGTTCATGCCACTGCACTGCAACCTGGAATAGCCAAAACAGTTTTGAAAAAGATAAGTTGAAGGACCTAACTACTGACCTCAAGACATATTATAGTTACAGAAATCAAGGCAGCATAGCTGCAGTCAATGGACAAATAATTAGATCAGTTGAACAGAATACAACCTAGAAATAGACCCAAATATATACAGACAACTGATTTTTGACAAAGGTGTTATGTTATGATGGACCAGCCTCTAATAATGGACCCTTATCTATCAGGTCACACTCAATAGAGATTGCATGTCATTGAATATCATGATTCCTACCTCCAGGTGTTCACACCCATATGCAATCTCTCTTGGGTGTGGGCTGATAGGTGTCAGAGGATGTCACTACTAGAGTTAGGTTTTTTTTTTTTTCAGACGGAGTCTTGCTCTGTCACCCACGCTGGATCTCAGCTCACTGCAAGCTCCTCCTCTCAGGTTCACGCCATTCTCCTGCCTCAGCCTCCTGAGTAGCTGGGACTACAGGCACCCGCCACTTCGCCCGGATAGTTTTTTGTATTTTTTGGTTTCATCGTGTTAGCCAGGATGGTCTCGATCTACTGACCTCGTGATCCGCCCGTCTCTGCCTCCCAAAGTGCTGGGATTACAGGCTTAAGCCACCGCGCCCAGCCTAGAGTTAGGTTTAAAAGAGACTATGGCTTACATTTTGGGGTCATTGTTTCTCTCTTGGATTGTTTACTATCAGTAATGCTAACTGCCATGTTGTGAGGCAGGCCTGTGCAGAGGCCTATGGGGCAGGGGACCAAGGCTTGCCAAGAAGCACAAAGGAGCTTGGAAGCAGACTCCCCTCACATTGAGTCAAGCGTTCAGTTGAGACTACAACCCTGGCCAACAGCTTGACTGGAACCTCATGAGACACAGTGAGCCACTGGCACCCAGGTATGCTGTGCCCAGATTCCTTAACCACACACAAAAAAATGAGGTAATAAGTATTTGTTTTTTTTTTTTTTTTTTTTTTTTTTTTGAGACGGAGTCTCACGCTGTTGCCCAGGCTGGAGTGCAGTGGCGCGATCTCGGCTCACTGCAAGCTCCGCCTCCCGGGTTCCCGCCATTCTCCTGCCTCAGCCTCCTGAGTAGCTGGGACTACAGGCGCCCGCCACCGCGCCCGGCTAATTTTTTGTATTTTTAGTAGAGACGGGGTTTCACCGTGGTCTCGATCTCCTGACCTTGTGATCCGCCCGCCTCGGCCTCCCAAAGTGCTGGGATTACAGGCTTGAGCCACCACGCCCGTCCTGTATTTGTTGTTTTAAACTGCTAAGTTTTAGAGGTAATTTGTTATACAGTAATAGATAACTAATACAGATGTCAAGGTACTTCAAAGAGGGAAAATAATGTTAAACAAATAGTGTTGGATCAACTTGACATCCTTATGAAATAAATGAATCTCAACCCCTACCTCACACCATACACAGATTATTATTATTATTATCATTTTTTTTTGAGACAGAGTCTCACTCTGTCACCCAGGATGGAGTGCAGTGGTGCCATCTCAGCTCACTGCAATCTCCGCCTCCTGGGTTGACACCATTCTCCTGCCTCAGCCTCCCAAGTATCTGGGAGGCTGGGACTACAGGCATCCACCATCACGCCCGGCTAATTTTTTGTATTTTTAGTAGAGATTTCACCGTGTTAGCCAGGATGGTCTCGGTCTCCTGACCTCGTGATCGGCCTGCCTTGGCCTCCCAAAGTGCTAGGATTACAGGCATGAGCCCCCGTGGCCAGCCTTTACGGATATTAATTTGAGGTGGATATTAGACCTAAATGCAAAACAGAAAACAATAAAAATTATGCAAAAAACATAGAAGAAAATGTGTACAACTTTGGGATGAGCAAAGGTTTATTAGGTAAGGCACAATAAGTACTCACCACAAAATAAAAAGTTAATACATTGGAAATTATCAGTGTTTTATAAAGTTTATTTTTATTTTTAAAAGTAACAATTATTTTTATTATTTTTTTGAAGCAGGGTCTCACTCTGTCACCCAAGTTGGAGTACAGTGGTGTACTGATGGCCAACTGTAGCTTCAACTTCCCGGGCTCAAGCGATCCTCCCGCCTCAGCATCCCAAGTAGCTGGGACTGCAGGCATGCACCACCACACTTGGCTAATTTTTTTGTTCATTTCTTTTTTCAGATATGAGGTCTTGAAATTTTGCCCAGGTTGGGCTTGACCTCCTGGCCTCAAACCATCCACCCACCTTGGCCTCCTAAAGTGCTAGGATTACAGGTGTGAGCCACCCCACCCAGCTGATTATGAATAAAACTTTTATAAACATTTGTGTGTAGGCTTTTGTGCAGACATATTTTCAGCTCATTTGGGTAAATACCTAGGAATGTTTTTGTTTTTGTGTGTTTTTTCTTTGTTTTTAGATACAGAGTCTCTCTTTGTTGCCTAGGTGGGAGTACAGTGTTGTCATCATAGCTCACTGTTAACCTCCAACATGTGGGCTCCTGTCTTGGCCTTCCAAAGCATTGGGCTTACAGGCATGAGCTACCACATCTGGTCTAATACCTAGGAACGTTATTGCTGGGTAGTATAGTAGGACTATACTTCATTTAGCTGTATAAGAAACTACCGAACTGTCTTCCATAGTGACTGTATGATTGTGTACTAGTAATGACTGAGTGTTCCTGTTCCTTTACATCCTCATCAGCATTTGATGTTGGCAGTGTTTTGGATTTTAGTCATTCTAACAGGAGTGCAGTGGTATCTCATTGATTATTTTCTAATTTGAAAGCTGTGGTAAAATATACATACATAAAACTTACGTTTTTTTTTGAGATGGAATTTCACTCTGTTGCCCAGGCTGGAGTGCAATGGCATGACCTTGGCTCACCGTAACCTCTACCTCCCGGGTTCAAGCAATTCTCCTGCCTCAGCCTCCCAAGTAGCTGGGATTGCAGGCATGAACCACCATGTCTGGCTAATTTTGTATTTTGAGCAGAGATGGGGTTTCTCCATGTTGGTCAGGCTGGTCTCCAACTCCTGACCTCAGGTGATCAGCCGGTCTCGGTCTCCCAAAGTGCTGGGATTACAGGCGTGAGCCACCGTGCCTGGCTTTTTTTTTTTTTTTTTTTTTTTTAAAACAGAGTCTCACTCTTACCCAGGTTGGAGTACAGTGGCTTGATCCTGGTTCACTGCAACCTCCGTCTCTCCCAGGTTCAAGTGATTCTTGTGCCTCAGTCTCCTGTGTAGCTGGGATTACAAGCCACCATGCCTGGCTAATTTTTGTATTTTTAGTAGAGACAGGATTTAGCCACATTGGCCAGGCTGGTCTCGAATTCCTGACTTATGGTGATCCACCTGCCTTGGCCTCCCAAAGTGCTGGGATTACAGGTATGAGCCACCGTGCCCGGCCTAATGGTGTTTGACTTATTTCACATAGCTTAATGTCTCCCAGGTTTATCTATATTGTCGCAAATAGCAGTGGTTTCTTTTTTATGGCTGAATAATATCTCTTTGCATATACAATTTGATATTCTCAAATAAACTTGAACATTTTCATTGTCATTATAGTGGAATACTTCTATATTTGTAGGGTCTCACAGAGAAAAATGTTTAACTAGTGTAATGGTGGAGGAAATGGAAAGTAGGTATTAAATTTACAAGACATTTAGACTGCCGGGCGCAGTGGCTCATGCCTGTAATCCCAGCACTTTGGGGGGCCAAGGTGGGTGGATCACGAGGTCAGCAGTTCAATACTAACCTGGCCAGGATGGTGAAACCCCCGTCTCTACTAAAAATACAAAAAAATTAGCCGGGCATGGTGGTGGGCGCCTGCAATCCCAGATATTCAGGAGGCTGAGGCAGAGAATTGCTTGAACCCAAGAGGCAGAGGTTGCAGTGAGCTGAGATCACACCACTGCACTCCAGCCTGGGTGATAGAGTGAGACTCCGTCTTAAAAAAAAAAAAGGACATTTTGGCTGAGTGCGGTGGCTCATGCCTGTAATCCCAGCACTTTGGGAGGCTGAGGCGGGTGGATTACTTGAGGTCAGGAGTTTGAGACCAGCCTGGCCAACATGGTGAAACCCCATCTCTACCAAAAATATAAAAAAATTGGCCCGGTGTTGTGGGGCATGCCTGTAATCCCAGCTACTTGGGAGGCTAAGGCAGGAGAATTGCTTGAACCTGGGAGGCAGAGATTGCAGTTGCAGTGAGCTGAGACTGTGCTACTGCACTTCAGCCTGGGCAACAGAGTGAGACTCCGTCTCAAAAAAGAAAAAAAAAAAAGAAAGAAAAAAAAGACATTCAAATGTTGGAAGCAATAGAACTCTGGGATCAAGTGATTGTGGAAAATAGATGAAAAGGGTCAGTTGAGGATAAGATTCGTAGCCTGGCAAACTTACTGGAATGGTGGTGGTATTGCCCATTTAGAGGAATGCTATAGTACTTGTGTGTGGTGGTGAAGGGATGGATAATTAGTTTGGCTTTGGAAATGCTGAGTTTCGGATGTCTATGGGAAGTTCTGCCTAAGCGAATCTCTCCCTTTTTTAAGGGTAAATGATGAAGCTAGTAGAGGTTCTATGGAACCACTGGAAGGAGGCCGGGAAGACAGCATCTGAAATATTGTTATGTAAGTGAAGAGTGAGTTTTGAGGTGTCTTTACTTTGAGATATTTATATAAAAATTTTCAGTCTCCTTGAAGTTCATGCACAAGTGCCCTCTCTAATCCTCTATCAGCATTATTTTACTGCAATAATGTCTACAGCTCAGCATTTTTTTTTTTTTTTTTTTTTTTTTTTTTTTTTTTTTTTTGAGACGGAGTCTCGCTCTGTCGCCCAGGCTGGAGTGCAGTGGCGCGATCTCGGCTCACTGCAAGCTCCGCCTCCCGGGTTCACGCCATTCTCCTGCCTCAGCCTCCCGAGTAGCTGGGACCACAGGCGCCCACAACCGCGCCCGGCTAATTTTTTGTATTTTTAGTAGAGACGGGGTTTCACCGTGGTCTCGATCTCCTGACCTTGTGATCCGCCCGCCTCGGCCTCCCAAAGTGCTGGGATTACAGGCGTGAGCCACCGCGCCCGGCTTACAGCTCAGCATTTTAACATGTTAAGAAAAAAAAAACTGAAATGAAGGTGGGAGACAATGTAAATATATATACCAACAGATGGGGAGTAGTCACTAAGCAGTCCAAAAAAGATCTGTGGTATATGAATCTGTTAGTGTTCCTCTAGCACTGTCTAGGGGAGAAACAGAATAGCAGAGGAAAAAAGATTCAACAATGTGCTGTATTGCACAGAGTACAGGGTGCTAGTTCGAATGCAACCTTACCACTAACTAGTACTCACATTCATAGAGTCCATCCTATTTATCAGGGATTATGACAGGTATTCTAAATATTTTGATCTGAGAATCATTATGACAACCCAAATACAATCCAGGCAGGGCATGGTAGCTCATGCCTGTAATCTCAACTACTTGAGAAGCTGACGCAGGAGAATCCCTTGAACCTGGGAGTCGGAGGTTGCAGTGAGCCAAGACTGCACCACTGCACTCCAGCCTGGCCAACAAGAGCAAAACTCCATCTCAAAACAAACACACACACACACACACACACACGCACACGCACACAAAGACAAGCCAGGCACGGTGGCTCCCGTTTGTAATCCCAGCACTTTGGGAGGCTAAGGTGGGCGGATCACAAGGTCAGGAGTTCGAGACCAGCCTGGCCAACATGGTGAAACTCTGTCTCTACTAAAAATACAAAAATTAGCCAGGTGATGTGGCGTGCGCCTGTAATCCCAGCTACTCAGGAGGCTGGGGCAGGAGAATTGTTTGAACCCAGGAGGCGGAGGTTGCAGTTAGCCAAGATTACACCATTGCACTCCAGTCTGGGCAATAGAGTGAGACTCTGTCTAAAAAACAAACAAACAAACAAAAACAAAGACAATCCAAAAGTGGCCTCAATTTGCAGTTAAAGGAACTGAAAATCAAAAAGTTCAAAAATGGGTGGGCATGTGGCTCACGCCAGTAATCCCAGCATTTTGGGAAGCCTAGACAGGCAGATCACCTGAGGTCAGGAGTTCGAGACCATCCTGGCCAACATGGTGAAACCCCATCTCTACTAAAAATACAAAAATTGCCAGGCATGGTAGCAGGCGCCTATAATCCCAGCTACTCAGGAGGCTGAGACACTACAATTCCTTGAACCTGGGAGGCAGAGGTTGCAGTGAGCTGAGATTATGCCTTTGTATTCTAGCCTGGGTAACAGACTGAGACTCGGTCTCAAAAAAAAAAAAAGTTTAAAAACCTGTCACCACAATCAGAGTGCAGGAAGTATAAGAGCTGCAAGTTGACATGGATCTGTCTGACTTCAAACCTTGGGTTCTTTCCACTACAGCCAATATGTCCCAAACCCAGTTGTGCATAACAATTGCCTGGAGAACATGTTAAAATATGTTTTTCCAGATTCCCACTCAAGACTGACTCAGAAAATGGTAATACTAGTATGGCACTTTTCTCTGAGTTGTTATAAGGATTATACATAATGAATATTAGAATGTTTTATAAACTTCAAATATAACATCATATGCTTACAATTTAATGCTCTTTATTACACATGATCATCTAATACCCTTTCTTTTGATTTTCTAGTCAGGGAATAATTTTCTGATAATTAGGCTTATGAAGTACCTTGAAATTAGAAAAGGGTGCCACAAACTATATTTTGGCTTAATAACCACATTATAAATGGATACATTTAATTTTTAATCTATAAATAAGAACTCTTGAGCTTGACCATCGCTAGTCAAATTCTTCAAGCTTAATCATCTCTTTAAGAATTGATGAAATCGTTCTGAAATCGGCAAAGCTGAAGAATGGAGTTCAAAGCAGAAAAGGTGTGAATTGTTTTAAGTGGGGGTTTCATGGGAGTAAAATATTAGGTTTTGGCCTGAAGGGCAGTTTGTGAATATGTTACAAAGTTAATTGGTTCTGATGCCTGACCACTTTTTCTGAGTTAGGAGACGGTGTTTTTTTTTTTCTCGTTTCCAATATACCGTATCTCGTATGAGGTGGAACCAGTAACTGTGATACAGGCATGTCCCTGCCTCCTTTAAAACGCCGCATGCTCTTATCACCCTGCTTTCCCCAACAGTAGCAGTGAGTTTAGCAAGAAAGGGCTCATCTTCTATCCCAAGGGAAATTCCAAGTGCCATTTCCACTCTCATGTGGGGCTCCTGGTAAGTTGCATTTAAATTAGCATTCTTTTTCATTGGCCAGGAAAGGCTGGCAGTTCATTTGTAGGCAAATACCCTTGCTGTTTTTTTTTTTTTTTTTGAATCTTTACAAAGTCACTCAGCAGGCACACACTTAACGCTTGCTCCGTGGAGAAAGGTTAAACGGTTTCCCCAAGACCACACAGATCAAACAAGTCGGGGAGGAGGGGCTCAAAGTGCCTGGTATACCTCGCCACACTCCCATAATTACCCAAACCGTCTCATTCCAAGCCCAAGGATCGGGCTTTCAAAGGGGACACGAAAGGAACGCCCGGGAGGTGAGCGCCAGGAGATCGGGAGAGGTGCCTTTCCCGGCATGCTCTGCAGCACACCGAGGGGCGCCAGGCGTATCCCGGCGTGCATCGGGGAGCGCCCAAGGGCGATGGTTCCCGGCTCCTGGAGAGGCGCGCGAAGTTAAGCCGGTAGGTGCGAGCTTCCTTAGCTTTGAACCTCTGGTTTCTCGTTTCCTCTTTATGAGTTTAATTCCATAATGGCAGAAAAGGATGGCCCTCTAACTACCCTCCCTCTCCGCGTGCGAACGACTCGGCGCCGCTTCGAGCTCGGTGCCAGGTGATTAGCGGGTAGGGGCGGGCCGGCGACCAGCACGTGACCCGAACTGGCAGCCAATGACTAGCCGGGTGGTCCAGCAGCGCGAGGATTCCGGGACCCGCGAGCGGAACGGCGCGTGGGTCGGTTGCTGTCGGCCCTGGCAGGTACGCGCAGGCGCTTTGCTTGCCACGCGCTACGCCCGTCCCCACGCGCCTGGTGGCGTGTTCTTGGCGCGAGGTGTTAACAGTCTGGGTGTTTTTGTGAGTTGGGGGGAAGGAGAAGGTGGCGGGGAGGGGGCTGAGGCGTCACGTGGACGCCACAGCCAATCTCAGGCCGAGGCGCACCCACAGCTTTCCCCGGCGCCCCGGGGTGCGACGTGTTCATTGAGGTTCGACCGGGCCCTGACGGCCTGAGCGCTCTTTCGAAGCGCGTGTGCGGCCCGTAAATTCTGGCCGCGGCTTTTCGCGGCGTCCTGCTCCGCGGCAAGCACAGACGACAAGTTCTCAGCAAAATGGCTGCTGGAAAGAGTCGCCAAGCAGGGGGAGCGCTGGGGCCGCGTGAAGGTCACATGACGAGGTTGGCAGCGCGTGCTGCTGGCGCGGGGCAGGGGGAGGGTGGGGGGGGCGTGGCGGGTCACGTGCCTTCGACTGCGCCGGCCTGTGGTTTTCCAGCGTCTTTGCTGCGGTCGGATTGCCTGTTTTTACTCCTCCCACCTCGAAGCGTGGCAAGCGTCGGTGAGAAGCTGTGTGGTGTACTGGGATGAGCCGAGATCTGGGAATTCGGAGGCCTGGGGTCCAGGCCTTTGGCTGGTTTCATCTTTCCACTCTCGTCTTCCATTTCTCATTCAGCTCAGTAGAGGAGATCACCTCTTAAGGCCCCTCATACGGCCTCTGACTTCCTCACTTCAATTTCAATGCAGAAAAAAAAAAATTTAACAAATTCTTAACAATTATAATGAGACAACCGCCCCCCCCCCAAAAAAAAAAAACCCACAGCCTCTCCCCTCTCAATCTTTACAGTGATGTGGGAAACCTGGTAGAGGTAATTTGTTATAATATTCTGGGCATGTCTCTCCATCTTTATCATTCCCATTTATACTTTATAGGGGCCCACGACCTCATTTGAAAAATACTGTCTTTTAGACATCTAATCCCTATGTATTTTCTGGGAGGAAATCAAAAGGTAACTACTATTGTCATAACTGTGGAGATGGGGAAATAGTAGTATTTAAAGGGAAATGCTGATCACCCATAACGCTGACTAGAAGGGCCTAGAAGTCTTCGTTTCCACTTGATGGGCTAGCTTTGTAAAATTTTAGAGACCTGGTAGCCTGTGGCATTTTTCTTGGTCTCTGCTCCCAGTTCCAGCTCTTTATTTCACCAAAGAAGGGTCAAGGCGTTGGTGAAGAAAAGTATAAATTGTTTTCCACACCACTGCTTATGTTTTATGATACCTTTTGATTTATCTTAAAAAGAGCCTTTGAAGATTGTGCGAACACATCTGGAAAACATTTATTGAGCAATCATAATAGCTGTCACTTTTGAGTAATTATAGTTAACATCTTTCTGGCTTGGTGTTTTAAATACTTTGTACTGTATTTAATTTATTTAGTTCTCATAACAAACCTGCGAGGTAAGTACTGTTATTTCCATTTTACCACTGAGGAAAATAGCAACAGAGAGATATGGCTGGCAGTTTTACATGATTCCAACCAGATTTCCTTTTGAAAACTTGACAAAATGGTTTTAAAATTCATTTGAAAAAGTAAACCTAGAAAGTAAGAAACTTTTTGGAAGAGAAGAATGGGAAAAGGACTTGTACTAGAGAATATACAAATAAAGCTTTGATAATCAAAATGTAAGTAGCAACCCTGGAACACAAGAGTGGTGAAACAGAATAATCTAGAAATATATAAGATTATTTAGTGTTACAAAGGTGGTATTTCATATCAGTAGGGAAGGGGTTCCAAAATTTATGTTGGAACAATCAACTGTTTGGAGAAAGAATGGGATTTTTACCTTAAAATTTAAATAAAATTGCCGGGCGTGGTGGTTCACGCTTGTAATCCCAGCACTTTGGAAGGCTGAGGCGGGCGGATCACCTGAGGTCGGGAGTTCCAGACCAGCCTGACCAACATGGAGAAACCCCGTCTCGACTAAAAATACAAAATTAGCCAGGCATGGTGGCGCATGCCTGTAATCATAGCTACTTGGGATGCTTGAACCCGGGAGGTGGAGGTTGCAGTGACCAGAGATTGCGCCATTGCACTCCAGCCTGGGCAACAAGAGTGAAACTCTGTCTCCAAAAAAAAAAAAAAAAAAACTAGGTGAATTTTATATATATATGTGTGTATGTGTGTGTGTGTGTGTATATATATATATATATTTTTTTTTTTGAGAGGGAGTTTTGGGCTTGTCCCCAGGCTGGAGTGCAGTGATGCTCACTGCAACCTCTGCCTCCTGGGTTCAAGCAATTCTGCCTCAGACTTCTGAGTAGCTGGGATTACAGGTGTCCGTCACTACACCTGGCTAATTTTTGTAATTTCAGTTGAGATGGGATTTCGCCATGTTGGCCATGCTGGTCTGGAATTCCTGACGTCAAGTGATCCTCCAGCCCCATAGAGATGGGGTCTCACTATGTTATCCAGGCTGGTCTTGAATTCCTGGGTTTGAGCAATCCTCCCACCTGGGCCTCCCAAAGTGCTAGGATTATAGACATGAGCCACCGAGCCTAGCCAAATTAAATTTTTTTTTTTTTTTTTTGAGAGTCTCACTCTGTGGGCCCAGGCTGGAGTGCAATGGCATGGTCTCGGCTCACTGCAACCTCCGCTTCCTGGGTTCAAGCAGTTCTCCTGCCTCAACCTCCCAAGTAGCTGGGATTATAGGTGTAGGCCACAACACCCAGCTAATTTTTGTATTTTTTAAAAAATTTTATTTTTTGAGATGGAGTCTCGCTGTGTTGCTCAGGCTGGAGTACAGTGGCGTGATCTCGGCTCACTGCAACCTACGCCTCCCAGGTTCAAGTGATTCTTCTGCCTCAGCCTCCCAAGTAGCTGGGACTACCGGCAGACTATGCCTGCCACCATACCTAGTTAATTTTTGTATTTTTAGTAGAGACGGGGTTTCACTATATTGGCCAGGCTGGTCTCAAACACCTGACCTCATGATCCGCCTGCCTCGGCCTCCCAAAGTGCTGGGATTACAGGCGTGAGCCACCACACCCGCCCAATAATTTTTGTATTTTTAGTAGAGACGGGGTTTCACCATGTTGGCCCGCTGGTCTCGAACTCCTCACCTCAGGTTTTCCTCCCATCTCGGTCTCCTAAAGTGCTGGGATTACAGAAGTGAGCCATTGCTCCTGGCCCAAATTAAATATTAAAATATAAAATGTAAAATCAGAAAATTACTGCTTTAAAAAACTGGGAAAACAGTTTTCCAATCTTGAAATAGGATGAGGCCAGGCACGTGGCTCATGTCTATAATCCCAGCACTATGGGAGGCCCAGGTGAGAGGATTGCTCAAACCCAGGAATTCAAGACCAGCCTGGGTAACGTAGTGAGACCCCATCTCTACAAAAAAATTGCAAAATTAGCTTGGTGTGGTGGCACGTCCCTGTTGTCACAGCTACTCAGGAGGCTGAATTGGGAGGATCACTTGACCTCAGGAGGTCGAGGCTGCAGTGAGATGTGACGTGTCACTGCACTCCACACTGGGCAACAGAGTGAGACCCAGGCTCAACAAAAGAGAAAAGAGCTGTTCTACTAAGCATGACTGCCAAGGCGAATCCATAAAAACAAAGATTGATGCAGTTATTACAAAAAACATCTGTCTAGTTGGCAGAAACACGGTAAAGTTAAAAGACAAATTTATTTATTTAGTATTCATTTATATTTACTGAGTGTTTACTATGTGCCAGCCAACGTTTTTAGGTTTAGGAGATCCAGTAATCAGCAAAGCCTGGCAAATTGTGGGAAAAAAAAAAAAAAAATTGAACAAGACTAATGCAGGAGGATTCCTTGAAGCCAAGAGTTTGAGAACAGCCCAGGCAACATAGTGAGGCTCCATCTCTAAAAATAATAAATAAAAATAAGTTAGCAGGGAGTGGTGGTGCTATCTATGCTTTCAGTCCCAGCTATTCAGGAGGCTGAGGAGGGAAGATCCCATGAGCCCAGGAATTTGAGGCTGTGGTGAGATATAGTGCCACTGTACTCCAGCTTAGGTGACCCTGTTTCTAAAATTAAAAAAAAAACATAATAATATGGGATTGGTTAAATAAATATGGTGCCTTTAGGCCTGATGCAGTGGCATGCACCTGTAATCCCAGCACTTTGGGAGGCCAAGGTGGGCAGATCACTTGAGACCGGGAGTTTGAGACCATCCTGGCCAACACGGCAGAACCCCTACCAAAAATACAAAAATTAGCTTGGTGTGGTGGCACATGCTGTAGTCCTAGCTACTCAGGAGGCTGAGGCAGGAGAATCACTTGAACCCAGAAGGTCAACGCTACAGTGAGCCATGATTGTGCCACTACATTCCAGCCTGGGCAACAGAGTGTCTGTCCCAAAAAATAAATAAATAAAAATAAAAATAAATAAATATGGTACCTTTATAGAGGGGAGTACTTTGTACCTGGTAAACATGATATAGATCTCTATTAATGACTTGGAAAACCTGTAATAAGTGAACAAAGCAGGTTACAAAATTATGTGATCACATTTTTGTAGAAATATACCTGTATATATCCCTTTATAGTACTTCTTCCTTATCCATGGTTTCAGTTTCAGTTATCTGCTGTCAACCGTGGTCTGAAAATGTTTTGAGAGACCACATTTATATAACTTATATTACAGTATATTGTTATATTTTATTAGTTATTAATCTCTCACTGTACCTAATTTATAAATTAAACTCTATTATAGGTAAGTATGTTAGTATAGGAAAAAACACTGTATAGGGTTCAATACTTTCCTAGGCTTTAGACATAAAGTGGGGGGTCTTGGAATGTATCCTGTGGGGATAAGAGGAGAATTACTGTACCTGGAAGTCTAAAAAGATGAATATCAAGCGTAAGCTAATGGTGACTTTTTTTGAGCAGTAGGATTTTGGATGAATTAGATTAGAAAAAACTATTTTCCTCTTTTTTTTTTTTGACAAGTGGTCTTTCCACGTTGCACAGGCAGGTCTCAGACTACTGGACACAAGGGATCTTCTTGCCTTAGCCTCCCAAGTAGCTGCGACTGCACCTACACACTTGACTCTAAAAAAATTTTTTTTTTGAGACGGAGTTTCACTCTTGTTGCCCAGGCTGGAGTGCAATGGCGCTATCTCAGCTCACTGCAACCTCCACCTCCCAGGTTCAAGTGATTCTCCTGCCTCAGCCTCCCGAGTAGCTAGAATTACAGGCATGCGCCACCATGCCCGGCTAATTTTTGTATTTTTAGTAGAGACAGGGTTTCTCCATGTTGGTCAGGCTTGTCTCGAACTCCTGACCTCAGGTGATCCACCTGCCTCGGCTTCCTAAAGTGCTGGGATTACAGGCGTGAGCCGCTGTGCCCAGCCTAAAAAAACTATTTTTTAAAAGTTTTAGATTTATAGAAAAATTACAGACTACAGAGAGAATTTTCATACACCTAGCTTCCCTTCCAGCTTTTCCCATTATTAAAATCTTACGTTAGTATGGTATATTTACTATAATTAAATTATTTTATTTTAGTTTTTGAGATGGAGTCTCTGTCACCCAGGCTGGAGTGCAGTGGCACTGTCTCTGCTTTCTGCAGCCTCTGCCTCCTGGGTTCAAGTGATCCTCCCACTTCAGCCTCCCCAGTAGCTGGAATTACAGGTGATACTCGTGTCCCAGTCACCCAAGTAGCTGGGATTACAGGCATGCGCCACCACGCCCAGCTAATTTTTTTGTAATTTTGGTAGAGATGGAGTTTCATCATGTTTCCCAGGTTGGTCTCCTGAGCTCAAGCAATCCACTCTCCTTGGCCTCCCAAATTGCTGGGATTACAGGTGTGAACCACCACACCCAGCCTATTATAATTAAGGAACCAATAATGATACGTTATTATTAACGAAAGTCCATAATTTGTTCAGATTTCCTTTTTATCTAATGTCCCTTTTCTGTTCCAGTATTCCATCCAAGATAACACAGTACTTTTTGTAGTCATATTTCCTTAGGATCCTCTTGGTTATGATAGTTTCTCATGCTTTCCTTGTTTTTGATGACCTTGACACTTGTGAAGAATACCAGTTAGGTTTTTTGTAGCATGTTACTCAATTGGGATTTGATATTTTTTTCGTCATTAGACTGGGATTAGAGTACTTAGTATCAACATGATTGTCACTATTGATGTGACCTTGATCACTTGGCTGTCAGTTTGATTGTTAAATGTTTGCTTTTCTATACCTAATATTAAAAAAATTTGTTACTTGCAATATAAAAGTAAATATTTGTTGATATTCTGCACATGTCTACCAGTAGCATTTATAATAAGTAATACATTGACAAGCCTAATAATACAGAAAAATGATAATGGATGTTATAATCAAGGAAAAATAATGATGAAGTTGCCTGAAGGGCTAATTGTAGAAAGGAATTAAGGGCATTAGTACCATATAGCTTATTTTAACAGTCTTTAAGCTGTTTTAGGACTCTGTTCTAAGAAGAACATTCTGGTAATCAAGAATTGGATCTAAATTCAAAGGTAGGAAAGGAATTATTCAATTATTCATAATAGGATGAAAATACAAGTAGGATAGTTTAGATCAATTAGGTAAAATCTTACAATTCAACAACAAATAATTAATGAGCCCTACTGCGTGCCAGGTGCTAAGGATTGAGCAGTGAACAGGACAAAGTCCATACCCTCATGGAAGTTATATTTTGGTAGACTATGAGCTAATAAAGAAAGATTATTTCAGGGCCAGGCATGGTGGCTCATGCCTGTAATCCCAGCACTTTGGGAGACCGAGGCAGTTGGATCACCTGAGGTCAGGAGTTTGAGACCAGCTTGGCCAACATGGTGAAACCCCATCTCTACTAAAAATGCAAAAAATTAGCTGGGTGTGGTGGTGTGCGCCTGTAGTCCTAGCTATTTGGGAGGCTGAGGCACGAGAATCACTTGAACCCAGGAGGCGGAAGTTGCAGTGAGCTGAGATCATGCCACTGCACACCAGCCTGGGTGACAGAGCAAGACTCTGTATCCAAGAAAAAAAAAAGTGCTATGAAGAAAACAGAGAGTGGTGGTGGTGGGTTTGGTGGTTCTTTTAGATGGGTTGCCAGGCAAGGCTTCTCTGAAGTAACATTTGAAAATAACACAACCTGAATGATAAAGAGTAAGACACACCAAAACGTGGAGAATTGGAAGTAGTGCAAAGACTTTGTGTCAAAAATCAGTTTGGGAATTTTCAAGGAATTGCAAGAAGGCTAGTGTGCCAGAGTTGGGAGAGTGCTGGGGTATGAAGTGGTGGTGGTGGTGGTGCATGGTGGTAGGAAACGAGATTGAGAATTGGCGGGGCTCAGATTGTGTGGAGCCTTGTAGACCATAAGGTTTTTGGATTTTATTCTAACTGATGGTATTCATTGGACAGTTTTGTGCAGAAAAATGATACCTAATTTATGTTTTGAAAACATTGCTTTGCTGCAGAGGCAATTAAGAAGCCGTTGGAGGCCAGGTGTGGTGGCTCACACCTGTAATCCCAGCACTTTGGGAGGCCAAGGCATGTGGATCTCGAGGTGAGGAGATTGAGACCATCCTGGCTAACATGGTGAAACCCTGTCTCTACTAAAAATACAAAAAAAAAAAAAAAAAAAAAAAAAAAAAATTAGCCAGGCATGGTGGTGGGCACCTGTAGTCCCAGCTACTTGGGAGGCTGAGGCAGGAGAGTGACGTGAGCCCGGGAGGCTGAGCTTGCAGGGAGCTGAGATTGTGCCACTGCACTCCAGCCTGGGTGACTGAGCAAGACTCCATCTCAAAAAAAAAAAAAAAAAAAAAAAAAAAGAAGCCGTTGGAGTGGTGTGAGGTACAGTAGCTTGGACTAGTGAGGTAGATAGAGATAGAGGCAGTGAGAAGTGATTGAATTCAGGGCCTGTTTTCAAGGTAGAACCAACAGGATTTGCTGATAGATTAGCTGTGGGAGGTGAGTGAAAGAGAGTAATCAAAGATGATTACAAGGCTTTTAGCTGGAGCGACTGGTGCCATTTACAGAGATGGGAAACAGGAAGGAGCTAGTTTGAATGAAGTGTTAAGATGTTTGGAGCTTGAGATGCCTGCTAGATATCCAGGAATAGCCATTGAGTAGGCAGTTGACTATTAAATTCTAGAGCCTAGGGTCAAGATCAGGGTTGTGAATATACCTTTGGGATGTCATCGATATGTTGATGGTGTTTAAACACATAGAACTGCCAACCTCAGCAACATAGTGAGACCTTGTCTCTAGAAAGAAAAACAAAAATTAGCTGGGTGTGGTGTGGTGTGCTTGTGGCCCCAGCTACTTGGGAAGCTGATGTGGGAGGATTACTTCGGCCTGGGTGGTTGAGGCTACAGTGAGCCATGATCATGCCACTGCACTCTAGCCTGGGTGACAGATGGAGATCCTGTCTCAAAAAAAAACAAAAACAAAAACAAACTGAAAACAAAAACATGTAACTGGTTAGGTCAGCTAGGGAGTAAAGAAGAGGGCCAATGCCTGAGCCCTGAGACTACTGACATCATGGAGGGGAATAGATTGTAATATATACTTAAATTTCTTTTGTGTTGGTATTGGGACCAAATTGAGCAGCATGTAAATAATATAACACTGAATAATGCCTTTGAGATGATTATAATGTTACTAGGCTCTTCCTGTTACTTGAATCCTCATGTTTTTGTCACTTTCCTGCCCGAAGATTTCTACTTTCTCTCCATTGTTTGAGGACATAACCCCCCAGACTTCTTAGCTTAGCAGAGCCTTCATTGTCTGACTACTCTATATCATCTCGCTCCTTTTTATCTTTTCTCCTCTTTATCACACCTACCGTGCCCCATGTGCTTGGCTCCTCTATAACCCCTTGTTGGCCTGGAATACTCTTTCTCCTCCTACTGCTCTGCCTCAAACTCAGTCTTCAATGTCCACCTTAAATTTGCTATGTAATTTTCCCCAATTTCAGTGGATAAAATTGACCCCTTCACTGAATGGTACATCCTCAGTGCTGTTGCTTATACTTCAATTTATAGCAAAATACAAAATCAGTTGGTATTTTGGGTTTTAAAAAAATTCATTTGTTTCCCCAGTGCTTGGCATGTGGTAGATACTTAATCATAATGCATCGAAAAAGTTTAAAAGTTTTACTTTGGCCAAAGAGTAAGTAATTAAAAACTAGATCTTACAATACACGATCATATGGATCATTAGCTGAGATTTTTAGGATCTTTTTATTATGTCAAGTTGTTGGTTTTAATGATATTCATTGTGGCATAATTTAGCCAGTACAAAGTTTAGTGAAATGTCAGTTAGGAATCTTAGTTCAGAGACATATTAGGAATGTTTTATTCTCTAGGGCTGAATAATGCTTATTCTTTGGAGGCAGACTATTATAATAGATTTTTCCTTCACTTGCCCACTTTTCCACCCACCTTCTCAGTAGTTGGGAATTCTATTTTAACAGTACACATGTACTTTGAGCTCTTTGCTGGAGACGGAACCTAATGTAATAAATCCAGTAGAATCAGCAGTACTCACCCCAGGAATGTCCTTTAAATTGTTGGACAGAAGGAGGCTTACTGGTGTGAATTGTAGGTGTGAAGATTTTTCAGCCTGTGAGTCCAAAGTAGGGTTGATTATTTTGTCATTCGATCATAAGCATGTATTGAGTACCTGCCATATATGGATATTGTATGAGGTGCAGTGTGGGGGACACACAAAAGAAATAAAATAAAAGGCATGGTTCTCTGCACATGAAGCCCTGACAATTTAGTTGAGGAACTGAAACATAGGAAGGAATTTAATCTTAACAAGCAATATATCAATAATTGCAAAGTACTGTAGTATAAATCAGGGACTGCATTTCTTAAGCCCATAATTATATTCTCCGGGTTATATACAGTCTTATATCAATTTTTAACATTTTAATTTGACTTGAAGTTCTGCATTTTCTCTTATCCTTTAACATTTCTGGTTTCAATAAGATATTGATTTAGCTCTTTGTTTGATACGATAAAAGCCATATATAAGAAGACTTCTCTGCCACAATGTTGCATCCAAGCATTTTATTCTTTCATGTCTGTAAAGAAAGTACATAGGTCCACACCTGTAATCCCAGCACTTTGGGAGGCCAAGGAAGGAGGATTGCTTGAGTCCAGGAGTTCGAGACCAACCTGGGCAACGTAGCGAGACCCTGTCTCTATGAAAATATAAAAATGAAAAATAAAAAATACGTAATTTGAAATGGTGGAATGTCATTTATCCTTTACAAATATGACAGAGGCACACTTTCATTTTTTTGCTATGTGTAGGTTCCTCCTCCGCGTACTTTGTGTTTCCACTTAAAGGGGTGGAGGGGGAGAAAGAGAACCTGGAGAACAAATTTTGTGTGTGTATCTGAATGTGAGTTTAAAAGTATGTATTTTCATTAAAGGCAACCAACTGAACAGAAAAGAAGTACGTATTTTCATATTTGAATTATAAAAGTGGTTTTTTTTTGAGAAGATAAATACATAAGCATAAATAATAATTTCTTTTTTTTTTTTTTTGAGACGGAGTCTTGCTCAGTTGCTCAGGCTGGAGTGCAGTGGCACAGTCTTGGTTAACTGCAAACTCTGCCTCCCAGGTTCACGCCATTCTCCTGCCTCAGCCTCCCGAGTCGCTGGGACTACAGGTGCCTGCCACCACGCCCGGCTAATTTTTTTGTATTTTTAGTAGAGACTGGGTTTCACCATATTAGCCAGGCTGGTCTCGATCTCCTGACCTTGTGATCCGCCTGCCTCGGCCTCCCAAAGTGCTGGGATTACAGGCGTGAGCCACTGTGCCCAGCCAGAATAATTTCTGATAAGCCAACTATCACTGTTAGCGTGTTGATATGTTTCTAGGTTTCTTTTTTTTTAAGTGGCAAGTGTTGCTTTTTAACTCAGATACCTTTAGAAAAAAGATAATTGTCTTTACATAGGTTTATCTGATCAAGTTACTCTCAATAAAATTCTGTAGTGGCTTTGCATAGTAAATGGAATCAAGTTGAGACAAGTTCAGATTCCTTACTTAGCTTGACACATAAAGCCCTCTACCTCATAGTTTATCTCATGCCATATGTCTCCCTCATACACAACTTGTTTTATCCATATTACATGTGTGTACTACTTTCAGTCCTCTAGATGAGGGGTTGGCAAACGTTTTCTGTAAAGGACTAGATAGTAAATATTTTAATTTATGGGCCTTAGCATTTCTTTTAAGTACTACGCAATTCTGTTGTGGTAGTAAACTGCAGGACCAGCCCAGAGAGTGTCTACTCTGTTGATAACAGAATGTCAGGTTACTTTGTAGATATAAAATAGCCAAGATTGCAAGTCATGTAGCCTGGGCATGCACAATAGGAAAAGCTTTGATCTCTAACAGCACCCAGAACCAACATCCCTCCTCCCCTCTCTCAGCAGAACCAAGAAGTCTGGGACATGACCAGAACTTGAATACTGGAACGTTTTCAGGAGCAACGGGTCCATTGGCCATAAAGATCCAGGGCTAAAATTCGCCTCAACATACCTTACTGAAATGGTTAAGTTTGAAGCCCCCCATCAGACCTTGGCAAGCCAACATTTCCAGACCTTTTCCCTTGCCCTCCAACCTCTTAAAACTTGTCCCAGACTCCAAATCAGGGAGACAGATTTGAGCTGGGCCTCCTGTTTCCGCACTAGTCTGCCTTGCAATAAAGCGTTTCTTTTCTCAAAAGCTGGTGCCTCCTACCTATAGGAGATCTCCTTCCTGTAGGAGATAGGAAAAAAAAAAAAAGGCTGGTGCTGTAGTATTGGCTTCAATGCATACCGGGCAGCGAGCCCATTTGCTAGATAACAGCACTAAAGCAGCCATAGACAATAATACACAAACAAATGAAATGGCTGTGTTTCAGGGAAACTTTATATATAGACACTGAAATTTGAATTTCATGTAATTTTTTTTTTTTTTTTTTTTGAGATGGAGTCTCGCTCTGTTGCCCAGGCTGGAGTGCAGTGGTACAATCTTTGGCTCACTGCAACCTCCGCCTCCCAGGTTCAAGTGATTTTCCTAGCTCAGCCTCCCGAGTAGCTGGGACTACAGGCGTGCGCCACCATACTCGGCTAATTTTTTTTTGTATTTTTAGTAGACAGCAGGTTTCACTATGTTGGCCAGGCTGGTGTCAAACTCCTGACCGCAGGTGATCCATCCACTTCTGCCTCCCAAAGTACTGGGATTACAGGTGTGAGCCACTACACCTGGCCTTTCATATAATTTTTACATGTCATAAAATTTTATGACCTGGATTTTTTTTCAACCATTAAAATATGTAAAAAATCATTCTTAGCTTGTGGGGCATATGAAGACAAATGGCAGAGCATGGCCTTTGGGGCTATAGTTTATGGATTCCTGCTCACTTCTGGGTGCCTCTGTCCTTGCTGAGTACACTCTTTTCCCTCTGCCGCACTTTGTTTTCCTAGTATGGCTAACTTACTCAAACCTCATCTCAATATTACAGTCTCAAGGTATTCAGAATTTGTTTTAGATTCTCTTTTTCTGGTGATGGAAGTGCTCTGTTCAGATCTCTCTCTTATTTGAGACAGGGTCTTGTTCTGTTGCCCATGCTGGAGTGCAGTGGTGTGTGCACAGCTCACTGCAAACTTGACTTCCCAGCCCAGGCCCAAGCCATCCTCCTGCTTCAGCCTCCCAAGTAGCTGGGATTTTGTGCCACCCACCACCCCTGGCTAATTTTTTTGTGTGTTTTGTTTTTTTGAGACGGAGTTTTGCTCTTGTTGCCCAGGCTGGAATGCAATGGCACAATCTCGGCTCACTGCAGCCTCTGCCTCCTGGGCTCAAGGGATTCTCCTGCCTCAACCTCCTGAGTAGCTGGGATTATAGGCAGGCGCCACCATGCCTGGCTAATTTTGTATTTTTAGTATAGATGGAGTTTCTCCATGTTGGTCAGGCTGGTCTCCCAACTCCCGACCTTAGGTAATCTGCCTGTCTCGGCCTCCCAAAGTGCTGGGATTACAGGAGTGAGTCACTGCACCTGGCCCCACCCCTGGCTAATTTTGAAAAATATATTTATGTTTTATTTTTATTTATTTGTTATACTTTTCTTTTTTTTTTTTTTTTTTTGAGACGGAGTCTTGCTCTGTAGCCCGGGCTGGAGTGCAGTGGCCGGATCTCAGCTCACTGCAAGCTCCGCCTCCCGGGTTTAGGCCATTCTCCTGCCTCAGCCTCCGGAGTAGCTGGGACTACAGGCGCCCGCCACCTCGCCTGGCTAGTTTTTTGTATTTTTAGTAGAGACGGGGTTTCACGGTGTTAGCCAGGATGATCTCGTTCTCCTGACCTCGTGATCCGCCCGTCTCGGCCTCCCAAAGTGCTGGGATTACAGGCTTGAGCCACCGCGCCCGGCCTATTTGTTATACTTTTAAATTTTTTTTTTTTTTTTTTTTTTTTTTGAGACGGAGTCTCGCTCTGCCGCCCAGGCTGGAGTGCAGTGGCCGGATCTCAGCTCACTGCAAGCTCCGCCTCCCGGGTTCACGCCATTCTCCTGCCTCAGCCTCCCGAGTAGTTGGGACTACAGGCGCCCGCCACCGCGCCCGGCTAGTTTTTTTTTTTTTTTTTTTTGAGACGGAGTCTCGCTCTGTCGCCCAGGCTGGAGTGCAGTGGCCGGGTCTCAGCTCACTGCTAGCTCCGCCTCCCGGGTTCACGCCATTCTCCTGCCTCAGCCTCCGGAGTAGCTGGGACTACAGGCGCCCGCCACCTCGCCCGGCTAGTTTTTTGTATTTTTAGTAGAGACGGGGTTTCACCATGTTAGCCAGGATGGTCTCGATCTCCTGACCTTGTGATCCGCCCGTCTCGGCCTCCCAAAGTGCTGGGATTACAGGCTTGAGCCACCGCGCCCGGCCGTTTTTTGTATTTTTTAGTAGAGATGGGGTTTCACCGTGTTAGCCAGGATGGTCTCGATCTCCTGACCTCGTGATCTGCCCATCTCGGCCTCTCAAAGTGCTGGGATTACAGGGTTGAGCCACCGCGCCCGGCCTTAAATTTCTTATTTTTTTAAATAGAGGTGGCATCTCACTGTGTTACCCAGGTTGATCTCGAACTCCTGGGCTCAAATAATCCTCCCACGTTGGCCTCCCAAACTGCTGTGGTGGCCTGTAATCCCAGTACTTTGGGAGACCAAGGTGTGAGCCACCATGCCGGGGCTGATTTTTAAAATTTTTGGTAGAGATGGGTTCCACTGTGAGCCGTGATTGCGCCACTGCACTCCAGCTGAGAGAGAGTGAAACCCTGTCTCAAAAACAAACACACACACAGAAAAAAGAAAAGAAAAAAAAAAGAAAAAAACTACAAGCATGTGCCACACACACACACAGAAATTAAGAGGAATAAAAAGTTGTCAGTGGTAAGATTCTAGGTATCACAAATTATATTATTTGCTTATTTATTTTATAGGTTCTTTGTTAGAATGTAAACTCCTAGAGGTCGGGGATTTTGTCTGTCTTAGAACAGTGCCTGGCTTACGATAGTTTTGAGTAAATATTTGTTTATTGTTTCATGAATTGAATGTGGAAACATTTCTTTTTGTTGGCCTTAATGTTATAGTAATGCTTATTTACATTAAATTAAAACAAAAGTTAAAAAGAAAATTCCTGGTGGGCGTGGTGGCCCACGCCTGTAATCCCAGAACTTTGGGAGGCCAAGGCAGGTAGATCACCTGAGGTCAGGAGTTTGAGACCAGCTTGAACAACATGGTGAAACCTTGTCTCTACTAAAAATACAAAATTATCTGGGTGTGGTGGTGCATGGGTGCTCTATAGCAGCTGCTTGGGAGGCTGAGGCAGGAGAATCGCTTGAACCTCGGAGGCAGAGGTTGCAGTGAGCCGAGATTGCACCACTGTACTCCTGGGCAACAAGAGCTAAACTCTGTCTCAAAAAAAAAAGAAGAAGAAAAGAAAATTCCTAATTCTTTTTTTTTTTTTGAGACAGTTTTGCTTTGTCTCCCAAGCTGGAGTGCAGTGGCTCGATCTCAGCTCATTGCAACCTCTACCTCCTGGGTTCAAGCGATCCTTCTGCCTCAGCTTCCTGAGTAACGGGAACTACAAGCGTGTGCCACCACACCTGGCTAATTTTTGTATTTTTTGTAGAGATGGGATTTTGCCATGTTGGCTAGGCTAGTCTTGAACTCCTGGCCTTAAGTGATCCACCTGCCTTGGCCTCCCAAAGTGCTAGGATTACAGGCGTGAGCTACTGTGCCCAGCCCCAACCTTTTTTTAGTGCAGCATGGTTTTTGCATGTTCTCACCACCATTACTGGCCACCTCTGGTCCTCTGTAAGTATTATACCCAAAACAGGACACACTCTTCTAGATTTAAGCAATCCAGCCCAGCGTATAGAGAAATTACTTCCTCTCAGAATCTAGATACCACACATTCAATTTAGGGTTTCTTGTACATGTTGTCCCATTGTTGGGTCATATTGAACTTTGTAGGTATAAGAGATAGGAAAAACCAAACTGCTTTTTCCTGATCTCACATACTACTCAACAATTCTGACACCAGATGTGTGTTGGATTTTTCCTTACACACTAAGCAGTTCTCTAGTAGACACCAATTGGATATCCTATAATTCAATTGTAACAGTGTCTACCTGCAGATAGTGTCAGATAGGATCTGATAGGATCTGACACTATCTGCAGGTAGACACTGTTACAATTGAATTTGTAGGGCTCAACCCTACAAAACTACAAAACTGTACAAAAAAAACCTACAAAACTGTACAAAACTGTCTCCACTTCACATGCCAGTTGCATGTCCCAGGTTGTGACCTGTGTTAACCAACTGGCTACAGCCTTCTCCTTGGGTTTGGTTAATTTGCTGGCGTGGCTCACAGAACTCAGGGAAACACTTTATTTGTGTGTATCCATTTATTATAAAGAATATTATACAGGATACAGATGAGCAGCCAGATGGAAGAGATGCATAAGGCAAAGTCTGTAGGAAGGAGTGTGGAGTTTTCGTGTCCTCCCTGAGCACTCCACACTCCTGGCACCTCCCTGTGTTCAGCAGCCCACAAGTTGTCCAAACCCTGACCTTTTAGGGTTTTGTGGAGGCTTTATTATGTAAGCATGATTGATCAAATTATTGGCCGTTGGTGATCAGCTTAACCTTCAGCTCCTCTTCACTATCAGGAGGTGGGAGTGAGGTGGGAATCACAGTTTCAACTTTCCAATCACATGGTTGGTTCTCCTGGCAAGTAGCCCCCAGAAGCTATCTAGGAGTTCACCCTAAGTTGCTTTGTTAGAACAAGATATGCTCCCGTCACCCAGGAAATTCTAAGGGATTTAAAGGCTCTCTGTCAGATGCTCCTATCACTTAGGAAATTACAAAGATATTAAGAGTTTTATTTAAACTCAGGAACTGGAGGTAGAGACCAAATATCTATTTCTTATTATATTACAATATTACAGTAGGCATTTAAAACTTTAATTTTGCTAACACATTATAATAGTTTCCAACTCTTTCCCAGTAAATGTTTACCTGCTAATGTAACAGAACTGGCTAGCTTGACTTTTGTGTATTTTTGTTTTTCCCTGCCCTCCTTCATTGGAGGTACTAATAAGTAGCAAAATGTTCAAAAGATGGGTAGGCAGAGAAATAAAGTGACACCTCTGGAAAGTCTACACTTTTTTTTCTTTTTTTTTTTTTGAGACGGAGTCTCGTTCTGTCGCCCAGGCTGGAGTGCAGTGGCGCGATCTCTCCTCACTGCAAGCTCTACCTCCCAGGGTGCCTGCCACCGTGCCTGGCTAATTTTTTGTATTTTTAGTAGAGATGGAGTTTCGCTGTGTTAGCCAGGATGGTCTCTATCTCCTGACCTTGTGATCTGCCCGCCTCAGCCTCCCAAAGTGCTGGGATTACAGGTGTGAGCCACCGCACCAGGCCGAAAGTCTACACATTTTTAAAAATTTTTGTTTTTAATTTTATATTTTGCTAACTTCTTTTTTTAACTGTCCTTACTGCTTATGCAAAGTCTGCACATTTTATATTATAAAATATATATTTTAAATTTTATAGAGTATTATAAAATTTGTAATATTCTCCAAATAATTCAATGATGATTATACATTTTCTTTTTTTTTTTTTTTTTTTTTGGAAATGGAATTTCACTCTTGTGCAGGCTGGAGTACAATGGTACGATCTTGGTTCACTGCAGCCTCTGCCTCCCGGGTCCAAGCGATTCTTCTGCCTCAGCCTCCTGAGTAGCTGGGATTTCCGGCATGTGCCACCATGCATGACTAATTTTGTATTTTTAGTAGAGTTGGGGTTTCTCCATTTTGGTCAGGCTGGTCTTAAACTCCTGACCTCAGGTGATCCACTTGCCTCAGCCTCCCAAAGTGCTGGGATTACAGGCATGAGCCACCGCCCCTGGTTGATGACTATACATTTTCTAGATGCTTTCTTCAGAATTCCTGAAATTGCAGGAGAGTAAGTGCTTGTGTAAAAATCAGAAACTGATCTCGGCTGTCTGTTCAGAAAGTATTGAAAACCTATTTTTTCCAGGAAAATGTGTCATTATAATTTTACCCTAACTTTCCAAAACTGTAACTAAATTCTTATTCCCATCAGCCCTTCATTTCTCATGGATGTCACTATGATATCGTGTGGATGTCACTGAGATATAGCTCATGGATATCATAGACCAAGGGATGTCAACCTTTTTCTTTCTCCTCCTCAGTGTTTCAGGAAGGCAAACATTTTCTGTAAAGGACCAGATAGTAAATATTTAGGCTTTGTGGACCAGAGGGTCTCTGTCTCAACAATTCGACTATGCTTTTATATCACAAAAGTGATCACAGACAATATGTAAATCAGTGGACATGGCTGTCTTTCAATAAAACTATTTACAGAAGCAGACATCAGACCTAGAGTGGAAAGAAATCATTGTACCAAAAAGACACAGGCACATTGCAGCACTATTCACAATAACAAAGAAATGGAGTCAACCTAAGTACCCATCAGCAGTAGACTGGATAAAGAAAATGTGGTACATACACACCATGGAATACTATGCAGCCATAAAAAAGAATGAAATCATGTCATTTGCAGTAACATGGATGCAGCTGGAGGCCATTTTCCTAAGTGAATGAACACAGAAAACCAAATATCACATGTTCTTACTCATTTTTTTCTTTTTTTTCGAGATGGAGTTTTGCTCTTGTCACCCAGGCTGGAGTGCAATGGAGTGATCTTGGCTCACTGCAACCTCTGCCTCCCGGGTTCAAGTGATTCTCCTGCCTCAGCCTCCCGAGTAGCTGGGATTACAGGCGCCCGCCACCATGCCCAGCTAATTTTTGTATTTTTAGTAGAGACAGGGTTTCACCATGTTGGCCAGGCTGGTCTCGAACTCCTGACCTCAGGTGATCTGCCTGCCTGGACCTCCCAAAGTGCTGGGATTACAGGCATGAGCCACTGCACCTGGCCCACATGTTCTCACTTATAAGTGGGATCTAAACATTAGGTGCTCATGGACATAAAGATGGCAACAGTAGATACTGGGCACTACCAGAGGGGGTAGGGAAAGGGGGACAAGGGTTGAAAACTCTAATTATTGGGTATTATGCTTACTACCTAAGTGACAGGATCATCTGTACCCCAAACCTAAGTATCACACAGTATCCCCATGTAGCAAACCTGCACATGTACCCTGAAATGTAAAATAAAAATTCAAATTATTATTATTATTATTATTTTGAGACAGAGTTTTGCTCTTGTTGCCCGGGCTGGAGTGCAGTGGCGCCATCTCAGCTCACCGCAACCTCTGCCTCCCAGGTTCAAGCAATTATTCTGCCTCGGCCTCCCGAGTAGCTGGGATTACAGGCTTGTGCCACCACCCTGGCTAATTTTGTGTTTTTAGTAGAGATGGGGTTTCTCCATGTTGGTCAGGCTGGTCTTGAACTCCCAACCTCAGATGATCAGCCCTTCTCGGGCTCCCAAAGTGCGGGGATTAGAGTCGTGAGCCACCATGCCTGGCCAAAAATTGAAATTATTAAAAAATACCTAGAGTGATGTCTGTTGTATCAGGCCTAGTAGTAATGACTGTCATCATAGACCCACTATCTTCACCATCCATGAAGATAGACTAGAATTCTACATGGAAAGCATTTTCCTTCAGAGTTTTTGAAGCCTTGGTTCTGTCTTCCAATGTTCCTTTTGAGAAATATTTTGCTATTCTGATTCCTTTTTTTTCCTTTTGTTTTAGAGATGGGGTCTTATTATATTTCCCAGGCTGGTCTCAAACTCCTGGTCTGAAGCAGTCTTCTCATCTCACCCTTCCAAAGTTCTGGGATTATAGGAGTGAGCCAAAGTGCTTGGCCCCATTCTGACTCTTTTTTTTTTTTTTTTTGAGACGGAGTCTTGCTGTGTCACCCAGGCTGGAGTGAGTGCAGTGGCACGATCTCAGCTCACTGCAAGCTCCACCTCCCGGGTTCATGCCATCTTCCTGCCTCCGTCTCCCAAGTAGTTGGGACTACAGGTGCCCGCCACCATGCCCGGCTATTTTTTTGTATTTTTAGTAGAAACGGCGTTTCACCTTGTTAGCCAGGGTGATCTTGATCTCCTGACCTTGTGATCTGCCCGTCTCGGCCTCCCAAGTTCTGGGATTACAGGCGTGAACCACTGCGCCCGGCCTCTGACTCTTGATCCATTGTTTAAACCAGTCTTTTCTGTCTTTCTCTGTCTGGAGGCTTCTCTTGGTTCTTAGCACTTTCTCTGTGTGTCTTTCAGGTTACTTAAATTCTCATCACTTTTTCTAGTCAGTGCAGTGGAGATGGTAGTACCTACCTTAGGCTTGTTTTGAATATTAATGTGATAAAGAATATAAAGTGCTAAAAACAGTGCTTTGCATATAATTGTTGCTGTTATCATCAATATCTTACTGAGGCATCTCACTAAAATCCCTTTCTGTAGTTTTGACCGTCCATAACCACCTTTTGGTACTGTGGGGTTCCTATGGTGTGAAATTCTGATTGCAGAGACAAAGTCTGGGATAACTTGAAATGATACTAGAGATTTGTAGGGTTAAGGAATGGAAATGGGATCTTCCAGTAGCCCTGAGCCTAAAATAGAGGTTTGGAGTCACGTAAGAATTTGGTATAATCGGAATGTTTGTAACACAAGGAAATGATAAATGCTTGAGGTGATGGATACCCCATTTACCGTGATGTGATTATTATGCTCTGTATGCCTGTATCAAAATACCTCATGTACTGCATAAATACTATATACACCTACTATATACCCATAAAATTAAAAGTAAAAAAATAAAATTGAATAAAAATAGAGAATTTGGTTCCCAGTTGCATTCACTGAGTTGGAGGTTACAATAGAATACACGTGTACCTTCCTCCACCCAGGTGACCCCTTGCCAGGATTATGCATATGTTAGTGTCAATCACAGTGTTTTCCAAGCTGCTAACTGTATTTATATTTTTCAAGTGAAAGCTTTTTAGCACTGCAGGTTACTTTTCAGTTCTTTTAAAGTGTTATAACTTCCCTTTTATTTTAAATAGTGTGTTCTTGGAACCAGCATTTTATATTGCCACTAAAAATTTAAAATAATTAGATCAATATTGGTGTCATTTGAAATAGGATATTTGAAAAGAGCAGATTGTTTTCAGGTTATATTTTTACACAAAAGCATACTTAATTTCCTCTGATTCTCCTTAATTTTGTTTTTTGAGGACACTCTGCCTTCTGAGTAGCATATTAGTAAAGATGTGGGTAGGAACAGACCTTTTATGTCATCTTTAAGGGAAATAGGGAATCATAAAAGTCCTTATTTGTTTAATTTTTTTTCGTAATAAAATTAAAAAATTTTTAAAAAAAGTTTCTAACTCAGTAATTTTTTTGTTTTTATTGAGACAGGGTCTTGCTATGTGCCCAGGCTCAAGCTCAAGGCCCGCCTCAACCTCCCAAAGTGCTAGGATTATAGGCATGAGCCTCCACTCCTGGCCAGAATGTTTTTATTTTTGATGAGCCTAAGATTATATGAGATACACTTGCCTTGCCCCCTAACTTCAGCCTTAAGTTCAGCTGGCTATTTTACTGGTGTTTTGTCCAACAGGTGAGAAAAGGTGAGCTGCCTTGTTAAATTCTTCCCCCTGCTGGGAAAATAACCAGAAATGTATTAAGTTTATCATCTTTATCAAATGAATTGTTTATAGTATACTTTTCCTGCCAAGGAGACTTGGACTAATGTTTGAGCCAAATATGAAAGGAGGTAATCATACAAGTGCTGTTAAAAGGTGAGCAAGATCTGGTGACGGGCTTTGGAAGCAAGGATGACCATCCATTAAGCATAGTAGGCACAGTGCATATGTGGCCCACAGTACTTTTAGGGGGTCTATGATAATGTTTTAGTCTCTTGTAAAATCAGAAGAAAAAACTATTAGGTGAAACAAAATATTTTCATATATTGCTTTTTGTGTCAATACAGCCATAAAATATAATTTCAATTAAATTTTATTTATTTATTTATTTTGAGATAGGGTCTCACTTTGTTGCCCAGGCTGGAGTGCAGTGGCATGATCTCACTGCAGCCTCTGCCTCCCAGGTTCAAGGAATTCTCCCACCTCAGCCTCCTGAGTAGCTGGGATTACAGGGGTGTACCACCACGTCCAGCTAATTTTTGCATTTTTGGTAGAGATAGGGTTTCACCATGTTGGTCAGGCTTTATTTTTATTTTTAGAGAAAGGGTTTTGCTCTGTCACCCAAGCTGGGATAGAGTAGCCTGATTGTAAGCTCACCATAGCTTCGAACTCTTGGGCTCAGGTGATCCTCCTGCCTTGGCCTCTTGGTATTGGGATGACAGGCGTGAGCCACTGAACCTGGCCAAAATACAGTTAAAAAATATATATTTTTTTTGTGCAGGAAGGAGCGCAATAAAGCAAAAGTGCCCAAGGCCCACAAAAGCCGTAATATGGCTCTGTTTGGAATGATGGAAACCAGTCAAAATGACTTTTTTTTCTATTTTGAGATGAGGGAGAAGTAGTAGCTATCAGTAAGGAAATTGGAGGACATATCACAAATTTTGCCTTAGATTAAATGAGTTGTGGGACATTTATGAAGAGAGGTGGATTATATAATGCATTTTTAAACTAGTAGTTATTCTTCAAGAGCCTAAGGCAGGTTTTCTGTGACTTACTTGTTCCATGGTAGGGAACAGGTCCTGGGGATATAAGCCTTTCTTCCAAACTAGTATATTGTGAATGTGTTAGTGACAAGTAAGACGTCAGTTCTTTTTTTTTTTTTTTGAGACTGAGTCTCACTCTGTTGCTCAGGCTGGAGTGCAGTGGTGTGATCTCGGCTCACTGCAAGCTCTGCCTTCTGGGGTTCACGCCATTCTCTTGCCTCAGCCTCCCGAGTAGCTGGGACTACAGGTGCCCACCACCATGCCCAGCTAATTTTTTGTATTTTTAGTAGAGACAGGGTTTCACCGTGTTAGCCAGAATGGTCTTTATCTCCTGACCTCGTGATCCACACGCCTCAGCCTCCCAAAGTGCTGGGATTACAGGTGTGAGCCACTGTGCCTGGGCAGACGTCAGTTCTTAAGTTGTAATTTAGGATTTTGCTTTTACTACTACCCATGATATCTTCCATCTTAGCCTTTTAAAAAATATACATATTTTATATTGTTTGCTTTAAATGTGTTCACAGAGGAGACACATGAAATTTCATAGTTTGATATATTTTTTGTTTGTTTGAGGTATTTACTGGCAAAGTTTAGAATATTGTTGAAAATTTCAGTCATCATGGCTCTAGAATTTAGTTTTCCCTCATTTCTCTGTTTTGCTGCTTGTACTAGAACCCAGAGAAGACAATTAGAGTCAAGGGTCACTGCCATTTTGGTTTGCTTCCCTGCAAGGTAGTTCTCTATGTTACTGAAAGGGGCTGAACACTCAGGTCAGTCACCAAAAATCAATATGGTAGCCACCTTTTTTTTTTTTTTTTTTTTTTTTTCTGAGAATGAGTCTCGCTCTGTCACCCAGGCTGGAGTGCTGTGATGCGATCTCAGCTCACTGCAGCCTCCGCCTCCCGGGTTCAAGCGATTCTCCTGCCTCAGCCTCCCGAGTAGCTGAGACTACAGGCGCATGCCACCATGCACAGCTAATTTTTGTATTTTTAGTAGAGACGGGGTTTCACTGTGTTAGCCAGGATGGTCTCGATCTCCTGACCTGTGATCCCCCCACCTCGGCCTCCTAAAGTGCTAGAATTACAGGCATGAGCCACCACACCTGGCCTGGTAGCCACCTTTTAAGGGAAACTTACCATATGCTGGGCATTGTGTTAAGGATCATTATTTAATCTCCTAAGTGGTCTCTTCCTCACCTTGTCCTCTTACGGGTTTTTTTTTTTTTGAGATAGAGTCTTGCTGTGTCACCCAGGCTGGAGTACAGTGGTACAATCTTGGCTCACTGCAAGCTCTGCCTCCTGGGCTCAAGTAATCCTCCCACCTCAGCCTCCCTAGTAGCTGGGACCAATGTAACTGTGATGTTACAGAAAAAAATAAAGCAGGGAAGAGAGATGGGGAGGAAATCAAAATCTGAATCAAGACATTCAAATCAAAATCTGAATTGAGATTGAGCCACCATACCTGGCTAATTTTTGTATTTTTAGTAGAGATGGGTTTTTGCCATGTTGCCCAGGCTGGTCTGGAACTCCTGAACTCAAGTGATCCACCCACCTTGGCTTCCCAAAGTGCTGGGATTACAGGTGTGAGCCACTGTGCCCAGCGTGTGATATATTCTTTTTTTTTTTTTAATTTATTTATTATTATTATACTTTAAGTTGTAGGGTAGATATATTCTTAATATGGCAGCCAGAGAGAAGCTGTTAGATCAGAGATGCTGATGCTGCTTAGGTCCAGTCATATCATTCCTCTGCTCAAAACCTTACAGTGACTTCCTATTTCTGGCAAAATAAAAGCTAAAATCCTTACAGCAGCCTTTAAGGTTCTATGTGAGCTGGTCCCCTCTTACTTCTCTGACCTTATCTCTTAACATGCCCTTCCTTAATCTCTGCTCCAGCTTCTTCATCTCCTTGCTTTTCCTTGTTCATGCTGGGCATGTGCCTTTTCATTTCTAATTTCCCCTATGTGGAACACGGCATAGCTTGTTCCCTCAATTCAGATTTTGATTTGAATGCCCTGATTCCGATTTTGATTTCTTCCCCATCTCTCTTCCCTGCTTTATTTTTTTCTGTAGCATGACAGTATATAACATACCATGTTACATCATGTATTTATTTGTTTTCCTTGTTTGATGTTTCCCCTACTAAAATTCGAGTACCATGAGGACAGGGATTTTTGTCCTGTTTCCTGCTGTTTTTGTAGCACCTAGCAAGCACAAAGTAAGTGCTCAATAATGTTTGCTGAGTGAATGAATAAATTGCCACAACCCTATGCCATGGACACTGTTATTTCATTTTGCAAATGAAGAAACTAAAGCCCAGAGAGGTTAAATGATTTGCATAAGGTCACATGACTCTTAATCTTCCTGCTGAATGGCTTTATCTCGTGTCATCTCATCTTGCCTCTGTGCTCAGTCATGGGACACTAAATATTTGTGTATGTTTGTGTGTGTGTGTATGTATGTGTGTGTGTGTGTATGTGTGAATATCATATACACAGTTTATCTTCTGTGCCTTTGCTCATGTTTCCTCAGGAGACGTCCTTCTTTCCTTCCCTTACTGAGGTAGAACTTTATTTGCAGAAGAAATGGTGATTTAGAGGAGTTGCTGGGTACGAAGATTGGTGAGGTAGAGGGATGAGTATTGGGAGCTAAGGCCAAATTATGGTAAATGCTTATAATGTGTGTTCAGGGAGCTTTTGGTTAGAGTGAGGTTTTGTTCAGGAGTATGATAGACAATGAAGTTAAAGAGAGAGAGGGTATAGTCCCACTATTGGGACCTTGAGCTTCAGGCTAAGGAGCAGATATTTTTATCTTGTCCCTTGAAGGTTTTTGAGCAGGAGAGTGTTAATGAGTATTAGTGAAAAAATAGTACTTTGAAAAATACTTGATTTTGCAGGGTGATGAGAATAGTTTGAAGTAAGAGGCTAATATTAGGAAGAACACTTAGGAGATTATTAGGATGACATAGTTTAGAGGTGAGGCAATCAGGGCTGAAGTTTATACTTAAGATTGGAAATTGGCTAGGTGTGGTGGCTCACATCTGTAATCCCAGCACTTTGGGAGTCCGAGGCAGGTGGATCACTTAAGGTCAGGAGTTCAAGACCAGCCTGGCCAGCATGGCAAAACCCCGTCTCTACTAAAAATACAAAAATTGGCCGGGTGTGGTGGCACACGCCTGTAGTCCCAGCTATTCGGGAGGCTGAGGCAGAAGAATTGCTTGAACCCAGGAGGTGGAGGTTGCAGTGAGCCAAGATTGCACCGCTGCACTCCAGCCTGGGCAACAGAGAAAGACTCTGTTTAAAAAATAATAAAAGTGGAAATTCAAGTGCAGAGATGAGATACTAGACCAACAAAAATCAAACACACACACACATACACACACAAAATAAGGCTGGGCGTGGTGGCTCATGCCAGTAATCCCAGCACTTTGGGAGGCCGAGGTGGCAGTTTGAGACCAGCCTGGGCAACATAGTGAGACCCCCCACTCCTTTAAAAAATTTTAAAAAATTAGCTGTGTACGATGGCATGTGCCTGTGGGCCCAGGTACTTGGGAGGCTGAGGTGAGTGGATTGCATGAGCCTGGGAGGTCAAGGCTGCAGGGAGTCATGATCGTGTCACTGCATTCCAACCTGGGTGACAAAGTGGGTGTCTCAGAAAAAAGAAGACTAAATCCCAACAACAAATACAGTCATATGTCACATAATGATATTTTGGTCAATGATGGACTGCATATACTACAGTGGTTCCATAAGATTATAATGGAGCTGAAAAATTTCTGTTGCATAGTGATAGGGTAGCTGTTTTAACGTGGCACAGCATTTACTCTTGTTTATGGTGATACTGGTGTAAACAAACCTGTGCTGCCAGTTGTATAAGAATATAGCAGGTACAATTATATATAGTATATAGTAGTTAAAATGTTTTTTAAAAATTCAGTACTAGATGATACTGCAATAACATATAGTACATAATATATAGTGGATACAAATGTATTACATAGTTCATAATAAACTAGGTTACTGGATTATGCATTTATTATACTATATTATTTTATTTTCTATTTTCTTGCAAATACCTCACCTACTACTTGAGTTTAATTTTTTTTTATAGACAGGGTTTCATTCTGTCACCCAGGCTGGAGTGCAGTGGGATGATCGAAGCTCACTGCAGCCTCCAACTCCTGGGCTCAAGCAATTCTTCCATCTCAATTTCCTGACCATGTCAGACTAAATTTTTTTTTTTGAGATGGAGTCTCGCTCTGTTTCCCAGGCTGGAGTGTAGTGGCACAATCTTGGCTTACTGCAAACTCCGCCTCCTGGGTTCACGCCATTCTCCTGCCTCAACCTCCCGAGTAGCTGGGACCACAGGCATCTGCCACCATGCCCAGGTAATTTTTTGTTATTTTTAGTAGAGACAGAGTTTCACCGTATTAGCCAGGATGATCTTGATCTCCTGACCTTGTAATCTGCCTGCCTCAGCCTCCCAAAGTGCTGGGATTACAGACGTGAGTCACCGCGCCCAGCCCAGCCCGATTTTTTTTTTAACTTGTAGAGAGCCATGTTGCCCAGGCTGGTCTTGAACTCCTGGCTTTAAGTGATCTTGCTGCCTCAGCCTCCCAAAATGCTGGGATTACAGGCATGAGCCACCACACTCTGCTATACTATACTGTTTATCATTATTTTAGTATATACTCCTTCTACTCATTGAAAAAAAAAAGTTAACTGTAAAACAGCCTTAGGCAGGTTCTCCAGGAGTTATTCCAGAAAAAGGCAATTGTTTATCATAGGAGATGACAGCTCCATGTGTGTTACTGCCCATGAAGACCTTCCAGTGGGAAAGATGGGGAGGTGAAAGACAGTAATATTGATGATCCTGACCCTGTGTAGACCTAGGCTAATGTATGTATGTCCTAGTTTTTTTTTTTTTTTTTTTTTCAAACAAAGTTTATTTTTATTTTTATTTTTCTGAAATGGAGTTTCTCTCTGTTTTCCGGGCTGGAATGCAGCGGTGTGATCTCAGCTTGCTGCAACCTCTGCCTCCCAGGTTCAAGCCATTCTCATGCCTCAGCCTCCCGAGTAGCTGGGATATAGGCATGTGCCACCATGCCCAGCTAATTTTTGTATTTTTAGTAGAGAGAGGGTTTCACCATGTTGGCCAGGCTGGTCTCGAACTCTTGACCTCAATGATCCGCTGGCCTCAGCCTCCCAAAGTGCTGGGATTACAGGTGTGAACCATCACGCCCATCATTTTTTTTTCTTTTTATTAATAAATGAGACAGGGTCTTGCTCTGTCACCCAGTCTGGAGTGCAGTGGTACAATCAAAGCTCACTGTAGCCTCAACCTCCTAAGCTCAAGCAATTTTCCTGTCTCAGCCTCCTGAGTAGCTGGGACCACAGGCATGTACCACCACATCTGGCTAATTTTTGTTTTTTGTTTTTTTTTGGAGATGGAGTCTCGCTCTGTTGCCCAGGCTGGAGTGCAGTGGCACGGTCTCGGCTCACTGCAACTCCCGCCTCCCAGGTTCAAGCGATTCTTCTGCCTCAGCCTCCTGAATAGCTGGGATTACAGGCACCTGCCACCATGCGTGGGTAATTTTTTGTATTTTTAGTAGAGACGGGGTTTCGCAGTGTTGGCCAGGCTGATCTTGAACTCCTGACCTCGTGATCCACCTGCCTCAGCCTTCCAAAGTGCTGGTATTACAGATGTGAGCCACTGTGCCTGACCCACATCTGGTTAATTAAAAAAAATTTTTTGAGGCTGGGCATGTTGGCTCATGCCTGTAATCCCAGCACTTTGAGAGGCCAGCGTAGCTAATGACTTGAGCCCAGGAGTTTGAGACCAGCCTGGGCAACATAGCGAGGCCCCACCTCTATTAAAAAAAAAAATACAAAAAACTTTAGCCAGGTGTGCTAGTCTCACTCTTGTAGTCTCAGCTACTTGGGAGGCTGAGGCAGGAGAATCACTGAACCTGGTAAAGTTGAGGCTGCAGTGAGCTGAGATTGGACCACTGTACTCCATCCTGGGTGACAGAGCTGGACCCTGTCTGAAATTTTTTTTTTTTTTTTTTTTTTTTGTAGAGATGGAGTCTTGCTATGTTGCATAGATTGGTCTTGTACTCTTGAGCTGAAGGGATCCTCCTGCTTCAGCCTCCCAAAGTTCTGGGATTTACAGGTGTGAGCCACCGTGCCTGGCTCAGACTAGATATTACCAAAATTTTAAATATTTGCTGGTCTGGAAAATGATACCTTGTTTTGATTTGTATTTCTCTGATTAGTGAAATTGGGTTTCTTTCCATATCCTTATTGGCTTTTTCTGTTTTTTTTGAGACGGAGTCTCACTCTGTCACCCAGGCTGGAGTGCAGTGGCATGATCTCGGCTCACTGCAAGCTCCGCCTCCCGGGTTCACGCCATTCTTCTGCCTCAGCCTCCCGAGTAGCTGGGACTACAGGCATCCGTCACCACACCTAGCTAATTTTTTGTATTTTTAGTAGAGACGGGGTTTCACCATGTTAGCAAGGATGATCTTGATCTCCTGACCTCGTGATCTACTCGCCTCAGCCTCCCAAAGTGTTGGGATTATAGGTATTAGCCACTGTGCCTGACCTTAACATATGTATTTTTTTTGTGAATTGCAGAGGCATATTTTTTGTCAGTTTGTCTACTCAATTTATAGGAGCTTTTTGTGTTCTGGGTATTAATCCAGATTTTTTTTTTCTTTTTTTCTTTTTGTAATAGAGACGAGGTCTCGCTATGTTGCTCTGTTGCCCAGGCTGGTCTTGAATTCCTGGGTCCAGGCAATTTGCTCATTTTGTCCACCCAAAGTGCTGGGATTTACAGATGTGAGACACCGTGCCTGGCCCAGATATTAATCTTTTGACTATCACGTATCTTTAATATTTTCTCCAAGTATGTCACTTACTTTTAACTTTTTTTTTTTTTTTTTTTTTGAGACGGAGTCTCGCTCTGCCGCCCAGGCTGGAGTGCAATGGCGGGATCTCAGCTCACTGCAAGCTCCGCCTCCCGGGTTCACGCCATTCTCCTGCCTCAGCCTCCCGAGTAGCTGGGACTACAGGCGCCCGCCACCGCGCCCGGCTAGTTTTTTGTATTTTTAAGTAGAGACGGGGTTTCACCGTGTTAGCCAGGATGGTCTCGATCTCCTGACCTCGTGATCCGCCCGTCTCGGCCTCCCAAAGTGCTGGGATTACAGGCTTGAGCCACCGCGCCCGGCCTACTTTTAACTTTTTTAATGGCACATTCTACTATATAGAAGTTTTCAGTTTTGAGGCAATGGTAGCTGCTAGTCTTTTCCGGTATGATTTTGAGGTTTTGTTTCCTTATCCTGTGATTATATACAATTCTCTTATCTTACAGAACTAGTATAGTTTTTAGAAATAGAACTTAACTTTTTTTTTTGAGACGGAGTGATTTTTATTTTTATTTTCATTTTTTTTAGGGACGGGAGGGAGGAAGGGCCTTTTTCAGTGATTTGAAATGCCTCCCTTTTATAAGTTTCCCTTCAGTCAGTTTCTGGAGTCCCCTTTCTGTTCTGTTTATGTATCTATGCATCAATATCATATACCATTTCAAATTCATATAGCTTTATAATTTTTCTTGTTCGGTTTTTTTGAGATAGGGCCTTGCTCTGTCACCTAGGATGGAGTGCAGTGGTGTGGCATGATTACAGTTCACTGTAACCGCTGGGTTCAAGTGATCTGCCTCCCTTGGCCTCCTAATGTGCTAGGATTATAGGTGTGAGCCACTACACCTGGCCTAGGTTTTTAGTTTTTGATAGCAGGTAATAAAACTTTATTGAATATTCTCATTTTGATTTCTAGTTGTTAGACTATGAAGTTTCAGAAAACATTCTGTTGAAATTTTGATTAGAATTACATTGAATCTATAGAATAATTTGAGGACCATTTCACATCTTTACAACATTGAGTCTCCTTGTCCTGGACTATGATGTTTCTCTATGTTTTCTATTGTTATATCACCTTTGAGCTTTGTAATTTACTTCAGTTGGCTTTATATGTTTCTTTTTAGTTAGAAATAATCCCCTTAAACTGGGTGAAGTGGCACATGCCTATAATTCTAACTACTCAGGAGGCTTAGGTGGGAGGATTGCTTGAGCCCTGGAGTTTGAGGCTATAGTATGCCATGATCACACCCATGAATTGCCACAGCAGTCCCCAGCCTGGATGACATAATGAGAGCCCTATTTCCAAAATTAAAAACAAAAATCCTTCTTTGATTAGTTTTATTTTTGTAAAGCTTCAAGGGAAAAGAAATACCCAGAATTGCTTTGGTGACTGGTTATGATTTTTTTTCTTTTTTTAAATATTTATTTATTTGTTTATTTATTTAGAGACAGGGTCTCACTCTGTCACCCAGGCTGGAGTGCAATGGCATGATCTAGGCTCATTACAGCTTTGACCTCCTGGGCTCAAGATATCCTCCTGCCTCAGCCACCCAAGTAGCAGGGACTATAGGTGCACACCGCCATGACTGGCTAATTTTTTGTGTTGTGTGTAGCGACAGGGTTTCACCGTGTTGCCCAAGCTGGTCTTGAATTCCTGAGCTCAAGCAATCTACCTGCCTCGTCCTCCCAAACTGTTAGGATTACAGGTGTGAGCCACAGTGCCTGGCTTTTTTTTCTTTTAAAATAGAGACAGAGTCTCACTCTGTCAGCCAGGTTGGAGTGCAGTGGTGCAATCACAGCTCACTGTAACCTTGAACTCTAGGGCTCAAGTGGTCTTCCCACTGCAGTTTTCCGAGGAGCTGGAACTACATGCATGTGCCAACATGTTCAACTCATTTTTAGAATTTTTTATAGAGATGAGGTCTCGCTGTGTTGCCCACGGTGGTCTTGAACACCTGGCCTCAAAACATCTTCTCACCTAAGCCTCCCAAAGTACTGGTATTACAGGATTAAGCCACCATGCCCGACCTGCTTCATTAATAAAGTTATTAAGTTATTAGATTTGCCTGCTTCATAGGAACTTAAAACCCTCAATGGAGAAAAATATAGACAAGCATAGATGGCTTAATCAGGGACATTTTGGGTCTTTATTTAACAGAAACTGGCTTTCATTATATGCTTGATAACCTAAGACCTTTTACATGGTTAAAAGTATAGAAACTGTTGAATTTAGTAGATGTAGCAGGAAGAGTCATAGTGTATCTAAGGTGTCTTACGTAGGTTTCTGAATCTTAGCAGTTTTCAAAATTGTAATTTATTGATATCTACTTTGTGTAAAACTCTGGGCCGGGCGCGGTGGCTCAAGCCTGTAATCCCAGCACTTTGGGAGGCCGAGACGGGCGGATCACAAGGTCAGGAGATCGAGACCAGCCTGGCTAATACGGTGAAACCCCGTCTCTACTAAAAAATACAAAAAACTAGCCGGGTGAGGTGGCGGGCGCCTGTAGTCCCAGCTACTCGGGAGGCTGAGGCAGGAGAATGGCGTAGACCCGGGAGGCGGAGCTTGCAGTGAGCTGAGATGCGGCCACTGCACTCCAGCCTGGGCGACAGAGCAAGACTCCGTCTCAAAAAAAAAAAAAAAAACTCTGTGCCAGTTGTTCTGAAGAATACTAAGACTAAATTCCTGCCGTCTAGGCATTTACCAGCTATAAGACTAGCAATATAACATTTAAGAAAAACTATAGCCGGGCGCGGTGGCTCAAGCCTGTAATCCCAGCACTTTGGGAGGCCGAGACGGGTGGATCACAAGGTCAGGAGATCGAGACCATCCTGGCTAACTCGGTGAAACCCTGTCTCTACTAAAAAATACAAAAAAACTAGTCGGGCGAGGTGGCGGGCGCCTGTAGTCCCAGCTACTCGGGAGGCTGAGGCAGGAGAATGGCGTAAACCCGGGAGGCGGAGCTTGCAGTGAGCTGAGATCCGGCCACTGCACTCCAGCCTGGGCGACAGAGCCAGACTCCATCTCAAAAAAAAAAAAAAAAAAAAAAAAGAAAAACTATAATTGCTGGGTGTGCTGGCTCACGTCTGTAATCGCAGCACTTTGGGAGGCCTAGGCAGACAGATCACCTGAGGTCAGGAGTTTGAGACCAGCTTGGCCAACGTGGTGAACCCCTGTCTCTATTAAAATTACAAAAAACTGGCTGGGCGTGGTGGTGTGCGCTTGTCATCCCAGCTACTCAGGAGGCTGAGGCAGGAGAATCATTTGAACCGGGAAGGTGGAGGTTGCAGTGAGCTGAGATCGCGCCACTGCACTCCAGCCTGGGTGACAAAGCGAGACTCGGTCTTAAAAACAACAACAAACAAAAAGTCCTGTACTTGAAGGCACTGTATGATATGTCCAGTGAGTGTTGGAGAAACTTCACTGAAGGAAAAACGAATTACCTGTAGTTGAATATTCTGGGTCAACTTGGTAGGTAAGCTGTGATTTGAGGCGGACCTTGAAAGACGAATGAGATTTTCGTTGTGCTAAGGTCTGCATATAGTACTTTATGTGAATTTTTATTTTTTTATTTTTTTATTTTATTTTATTTTTTTTTTGAGACGGAGTCTTGCTTTGTCACCCAGGCTGGAGTGCAGTGGCCGGATCTCAGCTCACTGCAAGCTCTGCCTCCCGGGTTCACGCCATTCTCCTGCCTCAGCCTCCCAAGTAGCTGGGACTACAGGCGCCCGCCACCTCGCCCGACTAGTTTTTTGTATTTTTTAGTAGAGACGGTGTTTCACCGTGTTAGCCAGGATGGTCTCGATCTCCTGACCTCATGATCCACCCGTCTCGGCCTCCCAAAGTGCTGGGATTACAGGCTTGAGCCACCGCGCCCGGCCACTTTATGTGAATTTTTAAAATGTAATCTTTACAACAACTTTTATGAGACAAGTCTAGTTATGATTGCTATAGTAAAGATGAAGAAACAGGAGCTTAAAGTGTATATTTTTTGCTGGAGTATAGTGGCGCCATCTTGACTCATTGTAACCTCTGCCTCCCTGGTTCAAGTGATTCTCCTGCCTCAGCCTTCTGAGTAGCTGGGATTACAGGTGCCTGTCACCACGCCTAGCTAATTTTTGTATTCTTAGTAGAGACAGAGTTTCACCATGTTGGCCAGGTTGGTCTCGAACTCCTGACCTCAGGTGATCTGCCCACCTGGGCCTCCCAAAGTGCTGGCATTACAGGCATGAGCCACAGTGCCCGGCCATGAAAAACATTTTTAAAAAAAGTCTAGAAAGATTCATGTTCTGTTACATATTGGTTACCTATGGGGGAAGGTACTGAGATTTTGGAGGTGGAAGTCAAAAGGAGGCTTTGGAATTTCAGGTTGTCATTTAAAGGAGGTATATTTAAAAATGCATTTCAAGAAGAAAAATATAAACATTTTGGAACTAAGATAATGGGAAAGGAAGGCTAAGGTACTAAAAGTTTTAGAAAAGATATCTACTTGCAAAATAGTGCAAGGGAGTCAGTTGGATTGGCTCCTGAATTTAAAAATATGAGTATTTATAGGGAAAATGCATGAGATCACCAGTTAGTTTACATTAATCTGTCACGATGGAAAAACTCCACCTTTCTCACATTATTATATCCACAAAGGTCATACCATTTCTTTGGATACCACTGTTGGGCATAAAGTTAGGGACAAAGTTGTTTAGTTAGGGGGTCTAGGCTTATAGGAAATGCTCCAGGTTATATTTATTTTGGGAAAAGTATTTTCTTTCCCCCATGTCTGGGATGTGAGTTTTATTCATATTGGTGGCAAGGCAGAACATCAATTTTACTTTCCCAGTAGGTTGTTCAAGGTCACATAGCTAACAAGTGGTTCAGTAGGATATGAACCCAGACAGCCTGGGTTCAGAGTTCTAGATCTCAGCTACTCTGTTATTGAAAATGGAGAGGCCGGGCGCGGTGGCTCAAGCCTGTAATCCCAGCACTTTGGGAGGCCGAGACGGGCGGATCACTAGGTCAGGAGATCGAGACCATCCTGGCGAACACGGTGAAACCCCGTCTCTACTTAAAAATACAAAAAACTAGCCGGGCGAGGCGACGGGCGCCTGTAGTCCCAGCTACTCGGGAGGCTGAGGCAGGAGAATGGCGTAAACCCGGGGGGCGGAGCTTGCAGTGAGCTGAGATCCGGCCACTGCACTCCAGCCCGGGCGACAGGGCCAGACTCCGTCTCAAAAAAAAAAAAAAAAAAAAAAAAAAAGAAAATGGAGAGACAGGAATTCCAAAGGAAGAATCAAAGTTTACAGAAGGAGGGCAGTATAAAGTGTGTTCAGGGGTGCCATAGTAAAGTAGTATAGTAATTATGCCTGTAATTGGCGGGAGATAAAAGATGATGAGGCTTTTTCGGGCTATAATGTGGAATATTTTGAAAATTAGGATAATAGATGGGTCCAAGGATGGATGAAAAGGATTCATTCCTCTTACAAATATTGCATTGAAATAAAATTTCAGATATATGAAGGATCATTCTTTGAGTGTACTTACAGCATTGTGGCTTATCCATCCTTTACAAAGGTTATTTAGCTTGGCCAGACATGGTGGCTCATGCCTGTAATCCCAGCACTTTGGGAGGCCAAAGTGGGCAGATCATGTGAGCCCAGGAGTTCGAGACCAGCTTGGGCAATGTGGCAATTGCCACTACGTTAATTTAATAATAATTAAAAATAAAAGATATAATTTTTTATAATTAAAAAAAATTTTTAAAAAGGTTATTTAACTTTAGCTGTTCCTTATAATATACCAGATCCTTTTCTTTTTTTTTTTTTTTTTTTTTTGAGACAGAGTCTTGCTCTGTCACCCAGGCTGGGGTGCAGTGGCCGGATCTCAGCTCACTGCAAGCTCCGCCTCCCGGGTTTAGACCATTCTCCTGCCTCAGCCTCCCGAGTAGCTGGGACTACAGGCGCCCGCCACCTCGCCCGGCTAGTTTTTTGTATTTTTTAGTAGAGACGGGGTTTCACCGTGTTAGCCAGGATGGTCTTGATCTCCTGACCTCGTGATCCGCCCGTCTCGGCCTCCCAAAGTGCTGGGATTACAGGCTTGAGCCACCGCGCCCGGCCTACCAGATCCTTTTCAAAGGAAAGGATAAAGTTCTGTTCCAGCAATTCTCAAATTTAACTAGCATTCTTACCTTTGAGAATACTACCATTACTTTTTTTTGAGACAGGGTCTTGTTCTGTTGCCCAGGCTGGAGTTCAGTGGTACGATTTTGGCTCACTGCAGTGAGCTCAGTTGATCCTCCCACCTTAGCCTCCCACGTAGCTGCTACTGTAGGTGTGTGCCACAATGCCCAGCTAATTTTTTTGTAGAGACAGAGTTTCACCATGTTGTCTGGTCTGGTCTTGAACTCCTGGGCTCAAGCAGTCCACCCACCTTGGCCTCCCAAAGTGCTGGGATTACAGCCATTACTTTTGTATTATGGTAAAATATATATAACATAAAATTTACCATTTTAATAATTTTTCATTGTATGGTTCAGTAGCATTAAGTACATTCACATTGTTGTGCAACCATTACCACTATCCATCTCCAAAACTTTTTCATTTCCCCAAACTGAAATTATGCCTATTAAACACTAAACTTCCATTCCTTCTTCCTCCTAGTCCTTGGCAACCACCTTCTACTTTCTGTCTCTATGGATTTAACTATTCTAAGTACTTCATAAAAGTGGAATCGTACAATATTTGTCCCTTTGTGTCTGGCTTATTTTACTTAATGTCTTCAAGGTTCGTCCATGTTGTAACATCTGTTAGAATTTCCTTCCTTTTTTTACAAATTTTAAAAATTGTGGTAAAGTACATGCAACAAAATTTAACCATTTAAAAATGTACAGTTTAATGTTATTAAGTACATTTATACTGCTGCACAACTATCACCACCATACATCTCCAGAAACTCTATCTTGTAAAATTGAAACTCTATACCCATTAAACAATCAATCTCCATCTTTCTCCCAGCCCCTGGCAAGCACCATTCTACTTTCTATCTCTATGATTTTAACTACTGTAAATACCTCACATAAGTGGAATAATACAATAGTTGTCTTTTTGTTACTGGCTTATTTTACTTAGCATAATGCCTTCAAGGTTTATCCATGGTGTAGCATGTATCAAAATTTCCTTCCTTTTTTTTTTTTTTTTTTGAGACGGAGTCTCGCTGTGTCTCCCAGGCTGGAGTGCAGTGGCGTGACCTCGGCTCACTGCAAGCTCCGCCTCCCGGGTTCACGCCATTCTCCCGCCTCAGCCTCCCAAGTAGCTGAGACTACAGGCGCCCGCCACCACGCCCGGCTAGTTTTTTGTATTTTTAGTAGAGACGGGGTTTCACCATGTTAGCCAGGATAGTCTCGATCTCCTGACCTCGTGATCCACCCGCCTCGGCCTCCCAAAGTGCTGGGATTACAGGCTTGAGCCACTGCGCCCGGCCAATTTCCTTCCTTTTTAAGCCGAAAAATGCTCCATTGTATGTACATGCCACATTTTGCTTATCTATTCATTCATTTATGGACACTTGCATTTCTTTCTTTCTTTCGTTTTTTTTTTTGAGACGGGGTCTCGCTCTGTTGCTCAAGCTGGAGTGCAGTGGCATGATCTGGGCTCACTGCAACTTCCGCCTCCCGGGTTCAAGCAGTTCTCCTGCCTCACGGCCTCTCGAGTAGCTGGGATTACAGGAGCCTGCCACCACACCCAGCTAATTTTTATATTTTCAGTAGAGATGGAGTTTTGCCATTTTTGTCAGGCTAGTCTCAAACTCCTGACCTCAGGTGATCCGCCTGCCTCGGCCTCCCAAAGTGCTGGGATTACAGTCATGAGCCACCGTGCTCAGCCGGACACTTGCATTTCTTCTACCTTTTGGCTACTGTGAATAATGCTGCTATGACTGTGCATGTACAAATGTGAGTTTTCTTTGTTTTTATTTATTTATTTTGAGACAGAGTTTTACTCTTGTTGCCCAGGCTGGAGTGCAATGGCTTGATCTTGGCGCACTGCAGCCTCTGCCTCCCAGGTTCAATCGATTCTCCTGCCTCAGCCTCCTGAGTAGCTGGGATTACAGCCATGTGTCAGCACATCTGGCTAATTTTGTATTTTTAGTAGAGACGGGGTTTCACCATGTTGGTCAGGCTGGTCTTGAACTCCTAACCTCAGGTGATCTGCCCGCCTTGGCCTCCCAAAGTGCTGGGATTACAGGCATGAGCCACCGCGCCTGGCCGTTTTCTTCCTTTTTAAGACTGAATAATATTAGATTGTGTATGTGTGCAAATACACACACACACACACATCCCATGTTTTGTTCATCCATTCATTTGTCAGTGGACATTTGTTGTTTTCTGCTTTTGGTAAACATTTGTGTACAAGTTTTAATTTAAGCATGTTTGAATACACGTTTTCAGTTCTTTTAACCCTCTAGCTAGAAGTGAAATTGTTGGATCATATGGTAATTCCATGTTTGACATTGAGGAACCACCAAATTCTTTTCCACAATGGCTGTACCATTTTACATTCCACCAGTAATGCAGAAGGGTTTCAATTTCTTCACTTCCTTGCCAACACTTGTTCTTGGTGAGTGCGCGCCGCGCGCGCATGTGTGTGTGTGTATGAATAGCTATCTTAGTGGGTGTGAAGCAGCATTTCATTGTGGTTTTGATTCACATTTCTCTTAACAGCTAGTGATGTGGAGAATGTTTTTATGTGCTCATGTGCTTATTGCAATCAGTATATTTTCTTTGGAGACGTGTTTATTCAAGTCTTTTGTCCTGTTTTGAGCTGTGTCATTTATACCACCATTTTTAAAATCTAGTAAGTCTCTCAGCTGTCTTCTGGGTTGAACCAAAGGCTCCTTATAACACTGAAGCATATTGTGATAGGAAGGACTTATTAGGAGGTTAATAATGAACTATTAAGTATTAATGTAGGAAACCTCTTAGTTGGGGGTGACTGACTCAGATTGTTCACCTAGATCTATTTTTCTATAACATGACATCAATAGTAAATTATCCAAATGTGGCATAATCTCCATTGGTTGCTGGAAGTCATCATTGTTTTTCTGTTCCATGGCTCTTCTACAGCTAGAAACTATTCCTTTTTTTTTTTTTTTTTTTTTTTTTTGGTGAGATGGAGTCTTGCTCTGTCACCCAGGCTGGAGTGTGGTAGCATGATCTCAGCTCACTGCAACCTCCACTACCCAGGTCCAAGCGATTCTCCTGCCTCAGCCTCCTAAGTATCTGGGATTACAGGTGCCTGCCGCCATGCCCAGCTATTTTTTGTAGTTTTTGTAGAGAGGAGGTTTTGCCATCTTGGCCAGGCAGGTCTCGAACTCCTGTCCTCAACCAGTCCGCCCGCCTTGGCCTCCCCAAGTCCTGACATTACAGGCCTGAGCCACCGTGCCCGGCCAACTATTCCTGTTTTCATTTTTAGTTTTTGCTAGGGTGTGCTTAATAATGTCAATCTTCCATTTAACTTTCTGTCTCCCTCTACTTTCTCTAATCCATTGCCACAGATGAACTTCAGTGTTGTTAGGGAAACCCCTCACATGCTTACTTTAATAATCCTGTGACCTCATGGTCATTCCTAATGGTAGTATTTTCTAGTTATGATACACCTAATACAAAGATGGCATTAACTTGATTACCTCTGTTAAAGAAAAAAAAATGGAGTAATAATTTTGCAATGGATAGCATATTGAAATTTTAATCTTTCTCTAAAAGATACCGTAAATATCTCTAGAACATGAAAACAAAAGCAATGAACATTGAAAGCACTAAATGAGTCAACGGGCAGTTTTTGAATCTAAGGATAGAGTCTTCTTAAGAGTTGCCCAGGTAGGTCTGTTAAATCTGAGTAATTAGGCACCTCCTGAGGAAGTATGCAGTGACATTTGCTATCACTCTTTGGAATTAACACGAGGGTTCAGTACAGTTTTCCTGCTGGCTCCCTGACAGTATTGGTTTAAGTGACAGCCAGAATTAAGTTAGCCTAGCTCACAAACTTCATAATGGAAATCTGAATCACAAGGAGGTGAGTACCTTAAAGGATTTTGTCTTTTTCACTTTTTTTTTTTTTTTTTTTTGAGATGCCTCAGCCTCCCAAAGTGCTGGTATTACAGGCGTGAGCCACCGCGCCCAGCAACTTTTTTTTTTTTTTTTTTTTTTTTGAGACAGAGTCTTGCTCTGTCACCTAGGCTGGGATGTGGTTGTATGATCTTGGTTCACTGCAACCTCTGCCTCCTGGGTTCAAGTGGTTCTCGTGCCTCAGCCTCCCTAGTAGCTGGGATTACAGGCATGTGCCATCACACCTGGCTAATTTTTGTATTTTTACAGGGTTTCACCACGTTGGCCAGGCTGGTCTTGAACTCCTGGCCTCAAGTGATTCGCCCACCTCAGCCTCCCAAAGTGTTGGGATTACAGGCGGGAGCCACTGTGCCCAGGGTTTGAGTCTAGCCGGGGCAACACAGCGAGACCCTGTCTTTACAAAAAATTGAAAAATGAACCAGGCTCTGTGGCACACATTTGTGTCCTAGCTGCTCCAGAAGCTGAGATGGGAAGATTGTTTGCACTCAGGAGGAGTTGGAGGCTGCAATGAGATAGAGTGCCACTGCACTCTATCCTGGGCAACAGAGTGAGATCCTTTCTCTATGAAAAAATAAATACAAAGAGAAAGGAGGGCAAGTGACCTGAAATTGTAACATAAGAGACTTAGATATATAATTTTAGGATTTGGATTGGGGGGAATCAGAGGGATTATAGATGAAGGAGCAGGTATGGTCAGAGTAAGATTTTTGCAAGGTACTTGAGTATCAAGACGGGACAGTTTCAAATGATGACAAGATCCAGAGTTAAAGAAGTAAAGACCAGGTACATTAAATAGAATTGAACTAAAGATTGCTGGGTGCAGTGGCTCATGCCTGTAATCCCAGCACTTTGGGAGGCCGAGGTAGGCGGATCACCTGAGGTCAGGAGTTCAAGACCAGCCTGACCAATATGGTGAAACCCCATCTCTACTGAAAATACAAAAATTAGCCCGGCATGATGGTGTGTATCTGTAATCCCAGCTAGTTGGGACGCTGAGTCAGGAGAATTGGTTAAACCCAGGAGGCGGAGCTTGCAGTGAGCCAAGATCGCACCACTGCACTCCAGCCTGGGTGACAGAGTGAGACTCTGTCTCAAAAAAAAACCAACCAGGTTGGGTGCAGTGGCTCACGCCTGTAATCTCAGCACTTTGGGAGGCCGAGGCAGGCGGATCATGAGGTCAGGAGATCGAGACCAGCCTGGCTAACACAGTGAAACCCCATCTCTACTAAAAATACAAAAAATTAGCTGGGCGTGGTGGCGGGCACCTGTAGTCCCTGCTACTCGGGAGGCTGAGTTAGGAGAATGGCGTGAACCCAGGAGGTGGAGCTTGCAGTGAGCGAAGATCGCTCCACTGTACTCCAGCCTGGGCAACAGGGCAAGACTGTCTCAAAAAAAAAAAAAAAAAAAAAAAGAACAAAAAATACAGTAACCACTATTTGTATAGCATATTTGTATAGCATTTACACTGTATTAGGTATTATAAGTAATCTAGAGATTATTTAAAGTGTACGGGATGATGTGTATAGGTTATATGCAAATAGTGTGCTTTTTAAAAATTTAATTTAATTTAATTTAATTTTTGAGTCAGAGTCTTACTCTGTCACCCAGGTTGGAGGGCAGTGGTGCAATCTTGGCTCACTGCAACTTCTGCCTCCCAGGTTTAAGCAGTTCTAGAGCCTCGACTTCCCAAGTAGCTGGGATTACAGGTGCTCGCCACCACCCCTGGCTAATTTCTTTTTATTGAGATGGAGCCTTGCTCTGTTGCCCAGGCTGGAGTACATTGGCGGGATCTTGGCTCACTGCAACTTCCGCCTCCTGGGTTGAAGCGATTTCTGGCTTTTTTTTTTTGTTTTTAGTAGAGACAGGATTTCACCATGTTAGCCAGAGTGGTCTTGAACTCCTGACCTCAAGTGACCTGTCCTCCTCAACCTCCCAAAAGGCTGGTATTACAGGCCTGAGTCACCACACCCAACCTAATTTTTGTATTTTTAGTAGAGATGGGATTTCACCATTTTGGCCAGGCTGGTATCAAACTCCTGACCTCAGGTAATCCACTTGCCTCAGCCTCCCAAAGTGTTGGGATTACAAGCTTGAGCCACCACACCTGGCCTGTGGTATTTTATATCAGGGATTTGAGCATCCATGGATTTTGGTATTTGCAAGGGTGTCCTGGAACCAGTCCCCATAAATAACAAGAGACAACTGTGTATCTCAAAGGTGAAGCCGTAAAGGAAGATGATCGTGATCTGGAAACTTTGATAGAAAGGCAAGAGAATGACAATCATTTCTGGCTCTGCGGGGAGCGGGGGGCGGTAAAGGTTGTAGTAAAGAGAGAAATGTGAGAAAATACTTGAGGGAGGACAGCCAGGTTTAAGTCAAGGTAAATAAGTGGAAGGACCATTGTTCAGAAAGACTGAGGAAGCCTGATACTTGGTATGATAAGAGTGAGTATTCTCTTGGGCATAATGGAAAGCTTTGGGCAGTGACAGTGTGGAAAGAACCAGGGTTGAGGACCTACAGATTAGTAAGGTAGTTCATGGTTCGTATCATATTGCCTTTGTCTTTGGTGACCTGGGATTATAGAGATCAGAGGGAATGTTGGAAGTTATTGATTGACTTAATTGTCTGGACTTTGTAAGTTGTTTTGGTACTGAAACTGGTTTAAAGATCCAAATAGTATATTATGTGATCTCATAGAGGTGGTAAATGCTTTTTATAAAGTTAGTGTGAAAGTCAACAAAAACTATATTCTAGGTGAGGGGTTGAATAAACAGAGTTGAAATCACTTGTTAGGTAAAGGCTCCCAGAAGGAATGTGGTGAAAAACTGATTGTGTCCAAGGACTCCTGTGATGCTTATAGAGGGGCTATAAAGTTCCCCCAGGTTGAGGGGAATGTGGTGACAGGGATCATTTTATAATAGAGTGACTATCAGTTTAAAATTGAATGGCTTGTGGTATATGCTAGAAGGAAACAGAAATGAATACCTGTTAGGATATTGGGATATGGCTTACTTTTTTTTTTTTTTTTTGAGACAGTGTCTCTCTCTGTCACCCAGGCTGGAGTGCAATGGCGTGATCTCGGCTCACTGCAACCTCCGCCTCCCAGCTTCAAGGGATTCTCCTGCTGAGTAGCTGGGATTACAGGCACCTGCCTTCACGTCTGGCTAATTTTTATATTTTTAGTAGAGACAGGGTTTAGTTTGCCAGGCTGATCTTGAACTTAGTTGGTCCACCCGCCTCGGCCTCCCAAAAGTGCTGGGATTACAGGCGTGAGCGATTACCATGCCCGGCCTTTTTTTTTTTTTTTTTTTTTGGGACACAGTCTTGCTCTGTTGCCCAGGCTGGAGTGCAGTGGTGAGATCTCAGCTCATTGCAACCTCCGCCTCCTGGGTTCAAGCAATTCTCTTGCCTCAGCCTCCTGAATAGCTGGAACTATAGGTGTGCACTGCCATGCCCAGCTAATTTTTGTATTTTCAGTAGAGACAGAGTCTTGTCATGTTGGTCAGGCTGGTCTCGAACTCCTGACTTCAGGTTATCTGCCTGTCTCGGCCTCCCAAAGTGCTGGGATTACGGGCTTGAGCCTGGCCAGATATGAGGTAATTTTTAATTTTAAAATATATTAGAATTTTTTTTTTTTTTTTTGAGAAAATCTCACTCTGTTACCCAGGCTGGAGTGCAGTGTCATCATCATAACTCACTGCAGCCTCTAACTCCTGGGCTCAGGAGATCCTCCTGCCTCAGCCTCTTCAGTAGCTGGGACCACAGGCATGTACCACCACAGTCAGTTAATTTTTAAAATTTTTTTGTAGACAGGGGTCTTCTTATGTTTCCAGGGATCTTGCTTGTCTTGAACTCCTGGGCTCAAGCTATCCTCCAACCTTGGCCTCTCAAAGTGTTGGGCTAACAGGTAAAAGCTATTTTACCTGGCGTTTCTTTTCTTTTTCTTTCTTTCTTTCTTTTTTTTTTTTTTTTGAGACAGGGTCTCTCTTTGTTGCCCAAGCTGGAGTGCAGTGGTGTGATCTTGGCTCACTGCAACCTCTGCTCCTGAGTTTGAGCGATTCTTCTACCTCAGCCTCCCTATTAGCTGAGGCTACAGGCATGTGCCACCATGCCTGCTAATTTTTTGTTGTTGTATTTTTGGTAGAGATGGGGTTTTGCCTTGTTGCCCAGGCTGGTCTTGAACTCTTGGGATCAAGTGATCTGCCTGCCTTGGCCTCCCAAAGTGCTAGGATTACAGGTGTGAGTCACTGTACCTGATGTTTTTTTGATGGGGGTCTCACTGTGTTGCCCAGGCTGGACTTGAACTCCTGGTCTCAAGTGATCCTCACATCTCAGCCCTTTCAGCATGAGAATTTGTCCTTCTCCTCCTGGTTGGGGATCATAATGTCTTTTTTTCCCCGCCTCTTGTTATACTATTCTTGTCCCATCCAACTTCTGACTTCACCCTTTTCTTTTGTATGTTTTTCCTTGTCTTATGGTTTCCTCTCTTGTGTGGCTCTACTATTTTATGGCCCCTTCTCTGGCAATGTTTTAGTTTCTCTTCTTGATTCCAGCTCCATGAGTCTTTTCCTCCCATTTTCCATTCAGTTGAGAGGGAATGAGAGAGTACATTTTTACATTTGAGGCAGAGAATCTGTTTGTTACTCCTATTTGACTAAACTCTCATAGCACTCTTTCCTCACAAGCTGATGGTTAATTCATAGAACCTTTAGGTCTGTTGGATCCCTCCTATCTAATTAGCTTGGCACAGGAGTCAGGAGCATGTAGGTTTTTTTTTTTTTTTTTTTGAGAGATGGAGTCTCGCTCTGTCGCCCAGGCTGGAGTGCAGTGGCGCAGTCTTAGCTCACTGCAAGCTCCGCCTCCTGGGTTCACACCATTCTCCTGCCTCAGCCTCCCGAGTAGTTGGGACTACAGGTGCCCGCTATCACGCCCGGCTAATTTCTTTTTTTTTTTGTATTGTTAGTAGAGACGGGGGTTTCACCGTGTTAGCCAGAATGGTCTTGATCTCCTGACCTTGTGATCGGCCTGCCTTGGCCTCCCAAAGTGCTGGGATTACAGGCATGAGCCACCGTACCTGGCCATTTTTTTTGTATTTTTAGTAGAGATGGGGTTTTACCGTGTTGGCCAGGCCGGTCTCAAACCTCTAACAACCTCAGGTGATCTGCCTGCCTCAGCCTCCCAAAGTACTGGGATTACAGGTGTGAGCCACCATGCCCAGCCTATTTTTTTTTTTCCGAGACAGATTCTTGTGCTGTTGCCCAGGCTGCAGTGCAGTAGCATGATCAGGGCTCACTGTAGCCTCATCCTCCCAGGCTCAAGTGATCTCTTACCTCAGCCTTCCAGTTACAGGCATGTGCCACCACACTTGGCTAATTATGTTTTATTTTTTTTAGAGACAGGGGCTTGCTGTGTTGCCAGGCTTGGTCTTGAATTGAGCTCAAGCCATCTTTCTGCCTTGGCCTCTCAAAGTGCTGGGATTACAGGTGTGAGCCAGGGTGTCTGGCTCCCTTTTTTTTTTTTTTTTTAAAGACAGAGTCTCGCTCTGTGGCCCAGGCTGTAGTGCACTGGCGCGATCTTGGCTCACTGCAGCCTCCGCCTCATGGGTTCACGCGATTCTTCTGCCTCAGCCTCTTGAGTAGCTGGGACTACAGGTGCCCGCCACCACACCTGGCTAATTTTTTGTATTTTTAGTAGAAATGGGGTTTCACTGTGTTAGCCAGGGTGGTCTCGATCTCCTGACCTTGTAATCTCCCTGCCTTGGCCTCCCAAAGTGCTGGGATTACAGGGGTGAGCTACTGTGCCTGGCCCTAGCTCCCATTTTTAAAGTGATTTTGTTGTTGAGTTGTAGGAGTTCTTTTTATATTCTAAATATTAGTCTATTATCAGATATATAGTTTGCAAATATTTTGTCCTTTTCTGTACGTTGCCTTTTCACTATCTTAATAGTGAATAATATACGATAGATTTTAATTTGATGAAGTCCAGTTTATCTTTTTTTATCGTGTGTTACTTGTGCTTTTTGTGTCATACTTTTTTTTTTTTTTTCCCCTGAGATGAAGTCTCGCTAAGTCGCCTCTGCCCGCCTCAGCCTCCCTAAGTGTTGGGATTATAGGCGTGAGCCACCATGCCCGGCCTTTTGTGTCATACTTAAGACCATTGCTAAATCCAAGGTTGTGACTCTTTCTCATTTTTTTTCCATAAAAGTTTTATCGTTTCAGCACTTACATTTAGATCTTTGATCTGGTTTGTTTTCATTTTTGCGTATGGTGTGAGGTAGGTGGTTCCACATAATTCTTTTTTTTTTTTTTGAGTCAGTGTTCTGCTGAACCAACATAATTCTTTTGTATGTGTATCCAGTTGTCCCAGTACCATTTTTTCATTCTCTATAAATTTAATAAAGTACTTCTTCATATTTTACATAAGACATTTCTTCATACTTTATATAAAACTGGCCTAACATTCCATTCAAAATATTACTATACAGGTCAGGTACAGTGAGTGGATGGATCATACATATTACATAATCCCAGAACTTTGGGAGGCTGAGGTGGGAGGATTGCTTGAGGTCAGTAGTTTGAGACCAGTCTGGGCAACAGAGCAAGATTCCATCTGTACAAAAAAAAAAAAAAAAAAAAAGGAGAAGGCTGGGTGTGGTGGCTCACATGTGTAGTCCCAGCATTTAGGGAGGCCGAGGTTGCAGGATCACTTGAGTCCAGGAGTTTGTGACCAGCCTGGTCAACATGGTGAAACCCTGTCTCTACTAAAAATACTAAAAATTAGCCAGGAGTGGTGGTCGCACACCTGTAATCCCAGCTACTTGGGAGGCTGAGACATGAAAATCACTTGAAACCCGGGAGGAGGAGGTTGCAATGAGCCGAGACTGCACCACTGCCCGCCAGACAGCCTGGGCAGACTCTGTCTCAAAAAAAAACAGGAAAAGAAAAAATATTACCATTCAAAGTGAATATGAAATGTGTATTATTACTTGCGGAATACTAAAGTTGAAGTATATACCATGGAGGTTGTCTTCAGTCCCCCTTATTTTATAAATGTGGAAAGAAAGACCTAGAAAAGTTAACTGATGTTCAGTGTTGTATAGCTAATCAGTTAGAGATAATACTTTAACCCAGGTGTTTGCAAACTTTTTCTGTAGAGGGCCACATAGTAAATATTTTAGGCATTGTGGGCCAAGAGGCAAAATAGGGTATTATGTAGGTACATATATAAAAGTAAAACCAAATTTCCACAAATTTTATGTTGATGAAAATTTAAAAATGTAATTATTTAGTACTTTTTCATTTTGGTAATACATGTCTACAGATAAGAAGAATGGAATTCTTTTTTTGGGGAGAATAACAATTTGTTTAATTGAGATTCAAAGTAAATGTTCCTCAGCCTTAAAATCAGTTGCAAATGTTCATCTGTTATTATTTATCTGTATGAGGTTTTATGTATTTAATCTTAGAAAATGTCACTTTTCACAGACAGGTCCTGCCAATTACTGATATCAGTTCACAAGCATGTGTTTCTAATTGAGCCTGTTAGTCTCTTGGAAGGCATTTTAAGAATTCTGTTAGGGCCGGGTGCGGTGGCTCACGCCTGTAATCCCAGCACTTTGGGAGGCCGAGGCGGGCAGATCACTTGGGCGGAGCTCTAGACCAGCCTGGCCTGTGTGGTGAAACCCTGTCTGTACTAAAAATACAAAAATGAGCTGGGTGTGGTGGCACGTGCCTGTAATCCCAGTTACTTGGGAGGCTGAGGAAGGAGAATCTCTTGAACCTGGGAGTTGGAGGTTGCAGTGAGCTGAGATTGTGCCACTGCACTCCAGCCTGGGCAACAGAGTGAGACTCTGTCTGGAAAAAAAAAAAAAAAAAGACTTTTGTTAGATTCTTTGAGTTTTAAAACATTACTTGAAGATTAATCACTTTAAATTTGAGGCTAGGTGGAAGCTCCTCAATTGTACAAGTAAATAGATTTTGAAATGGGGAAATTCCCTTTTCATTTGCACCAAGTTCTGAAAAATGCTGCTGGAACTGTAAAATGCTGAACTTGGAAGATACATTCACTACAACTTTGTATGGAAATGGACATTTCTCATACTGTTTTAATTCTTGACAACACAGGAGGTGTATGTACCTTGACAATACTTGTGGTTCAAACAATGTTAGTTTTTATTGAAATGACTTTGTTGCAGCATAAGTTCTGCATATAATCACTGTTTTGCTATTTTACTAGGTTGAATTCATTAAGACACATGATGAAGTCTGTCAGAAAAGCTAATTTCCAAAGCCATTCAGTGTTCAATTAATAGTGAGTGTGGGTAGTCTCATTCAGAAAAGTTTCAGCTCACGCTGAATTTTAAAAATTGCAGTAAAAATTTCCCTCTGCTAAGCTCAGTCACTGCTTCAGAAAATAAACTGAAAAAGTTTATTTTCTCTGGATGTACAATTCTTTGGCAGCTATAGTCAGACATGATTTAGTTAACTAACCATTGCTAAGTGACTTTCCTTGCTTGGCTAACAGAGGTGATATTCAGAAGCTTACTTTCGTTGTATCCTCATTTTTAGTTTTTATTTCTGTGAAGAAATTTAGCTGTGAGGAGATATTCCATTTTATTTTGTTTATTAATATTTATTAATTTTTTTTCTATTTTTCTTTTTTTTGGAGATGAAGTCTTGCTCTATTGCTGAGGCTGGAGTGCAATGGCATGATCTCGGCTCACTGCAATCTCTGCCTCCCAAGTTCAAGTGATTCTCATGCCTCAGCCTCCCCAGTAGCTGGGATAACAGGTGTGCACCACCATGCCTAATTTTTGTATTTTTAGTGGCGGGGGGATGGTCCGCCATGTTGGCCAGGTTGGTCTCGAACTCCTGGCCTCAAGTGATCCACCCACCTTGGCCTCCCAAAGTTCTGAGATTACAGGCGTGAGCCACTAGAGGGAGAATTGCTTGAACCTGGGAGGTGGAGGTTGCAGTGAGCTGAGATGGCGCCACTGTACTGCAGCCTGGGCAACAGAATGAGACTCCATTCCTGCCCCCCACTGCCAAAAATGCATTTTTGACTTAATGAGATTTTCAATTATGATGGGTTAATTGCGATATCACCTCCACTGTAAGTTGATGGGGACCTGTATTGGTGTCGTTCCAGGTTACTAGAAAATTATTTCTGTAACCTGTATGTGTACACTGGTTAGCAATGTAGTTTTAATGAGTCACAGTCAGAAAAGTTAGAGAAATATTTATAGAGCATATATGATGACAAGTAAAAAATGTCTGAAATCCATGCAGACTGCCTCTCTTCCGTGTACAACTTACTTCTTCAGATTTGTTATTTCCATTGGATAAGCTTCAGGTTTTTTTTATATGTTGATGTTCTCCAGGGCTATTTTCTAGCTTGGCTCTCTTTTCTCATTCAGCTTCTATGGTTCTTTACCTTTTGTTGGGTCATACACCTCTTGGGAAAATTGATAAAATTTATGGACCCTTTGTCAAAAATTGCTTGTATGTACCTTACACAAACTTCTGCTTAAAATTTTAGGAGTTTCACAGGACATCTGCCTGCAAGCTCATTCGTAGATTCCAGATCAGAGCCGCACCTCCCTATGTGCTACCTGAATAATTGCACTCACATTTGTAGTTTGAAATACATTGATTTTCCAATCTATTTCTTCAGTATGACTCTCTGTGCTGAGCACTAGACCCTGATACTCATTTACTTCCTCTCCTTGCATATGTGACTGTTCTGTTGTACTACTCCACTTACGAAACTGTGTAGTTCCTGGAATACATTTTTCTGTTGTTAAATCCTTGACTCCTTGGTTATGAGGCCCTGCCACTTCCTTGTTCTTCAAGACATTCTCCCTCCTTAGCTTCTGTAATTCTACTTTCATCTATTTTTCTCTTATTTCTGTGACTACTCTTCTCTTTCTTTTTCCTAGATTCTTTTTTCACCACCTGTCCTCTAAATGTCTATTCTGACCATAACCCTCTGAAATATTTGACTCTACATTTTTGGGCTTTTTCAAACCCCTGGCTTTAGTTACTTCCCAAATCTTTGTATTTAGCTAAAGTTCACCGTTTTTATCTCCAATGTCTACTGGACATTTCCACTTAGATCAATGGTTCCTAAATATGTTGGGGGATTACATACTCCCTTAATAATCTGATTAAGGTATATCTCTCTTCCCAGAAAAGTGCACTGCATACTAAATTTTGCATATTGTTTTAGGGTGTTCCTGGACCTCTTTCAGCCCCTCCATGGAATCCCTGTGGTATTCTAATTAAACACATATTAAGATGTTCCTGAACTGCCTTTAATTCAGTTTGTCCAAAATTGACACTATCATGATAGCCTCTAACCCATTTTATTCTTATTCCTCTCCCTAATGCCTCTAAATATTATTTGCCTCTTAATTATTTACTAACAAATTCATTCTGCAAATACATGAATGCTTACTTCATATCTGGCACCTGACTTGAATATGCAGTGATGCACAAAATAGACATGGTTATTCAGTTCTCTCAAAGCTTACTCTATAGCATAGTGATTAAAAGTGTGAACTTTGGAGCCATAGTATCTGGGTTGAGTTTTGAATCCTTACTGCTTTGTGACCTTGAACAAATTACTTAACCTCTCTGTTTAACCTTTAACTTAACCTTTTAGTTTCATCATCAGCCTGCTTCACTGGTTATTAGGATTAAATGAGTTAATATATGGCAAATGCTCTGTATATGTTAGCTTTTATTCATGGAGGAGACATTGAATAATCATAAGTAAATAATTATACATTTTGATAAGTACTATGAAGGAATAGAACAGGGTACTTTGAGAGAGAATTTAAATTAGGGAGTAGGGATAGGATTGCTAAGGGAGTGATATTTAGACAAACTGGTAGGATGTATAGGTGTTTCCCAGGTGAAGGTTTGTGGGGACTGGAAGCAAAGCGTTTCAGGCAAATAGAAAAGGCAGTGTAAGAGTCCTTCTCTGAGAAAGTGTTTGGAGCATTTCAGAAATAGAAGGTCATTGTGCCTGGAGTATGATGTGTAATGGGGAGAATTATGTGAACGCAGAGATCTGTAGGCCATATCAAGGAGGTTAGATTTTATTCTAAATGAAATGGGAAGCTAATGGAACGTTAAAAATGGCAGAAATGGCAGGAACTGATTTATGTTTTGAAAGGGTCCCTTCATACTGTGTGGAGAATGGATTAGAGGAGAGCCATAATGAGGGCCTAGAGAGAGAAAAGAAAAGTCTGTTGTAGTAGTCTGAGTAAGAGCTGCTGGTGGTTTAGACTAGGGTGATGCATGGAGGTGGAATGAAGTGTGTGGGTTCAAAATGTTTTAAATTGAGTGCTTCTGTGTGCCAGGTACCATTGATAGAATCTGAGGGTACAATGTAGAGGTTAAAAAGGACATACAGGCTGTGTGCAGTGGCTCACGCCTGTAATCCTAGCACTTTGGGAATCCGAGGCGGGTGGATCATGAGGTCAGGAGTTCAAGACCAGCCTGGCCAAGATGGTGAAACCTTGTCTCTACTAAAAATACAAAAATTAGCTGGTCATGGTGGCAGGAACCTATAATCCCAGCTACTTGGGAGGCTGAGGCAGAGAATTGCTTGAACCTGGGTGGCAGAGGTTGCAAGTGAGCCGAGATCACGCCACTGCACTCCAGCCTGGGGGACAGAGTGAGACTCTGTCTCAAAAAGAAAGAAAGAAAGAAAGAAAAAAAACAAGCACATAAAGTCTATAGTTTGTAGGGATGGGATGAACAGGAGAGAGAAGACAATTATACAAATAAATATAAAAAATAGACCTGTATAAGTTCTAGGAAGAACAGATACGTGGTGTTTTGACAGCTTATCATGGTCAGGAAGGTCAGTGATGTAGAATCAACAGGCAGATTTGATGATTGACTTGATGTAGAAGGAAGGGAGAGGAGGATATGTAGATGGATATGGAGAAAAATCTTACAGGGTTCTAGTCTTGTCATCTTCCACACCATTTTGTTTGTTTATTGAGCTGGAGTCTCGCTGTATCGCCCAGGCTGGAGTGCAATAGTGCGATTTCAGCTCACTGCAACCTCTGCCTCCCAGGTTCAAGTGATTCTCCTGCCTCAGCCTCTTAAGTAGCTGGGATTACAAGCACCCGCCACCACACCTGGCTAATTTTTGTATTTTTAGTAGAGACAGGGTTTCGCCATGTTGGCCAGGCTGGTCTTGAACTCCTGACCTCAGGTGATCTGCCCACCTCGGCCTCCCAAAGTGCTGGGAGTACAGGCGTGAGCCACCACACCCAGCCTTCCACACCACGTTAACCAGTAACCAAAGGAATTCTTTACTTCCTATGAGAATTATTCTATGATCCCGCAGTATAATTTAGCTGCTTTTTGTTTGTGCTTCCATTACACCCCAGGCACAGAGCCAGTAGCTTTCTTTATTCTTTGCTGTCATCGAGTATTGGTTATCTGATAATAGTTGTCTGATAATGGATTGTAAGCTTTTGAGGGTAGGAATCATGTCTTTGTGTTCCAGGATATGTACATGGTAAGTGCTCAATAGATGTTTGACTTGAGGAATTAATGAATACTCTGTTCTTTTTTGTCATGTGCCTTGACATAAGCGGTTCCTTCTCCTTGGAATGCCTTTCCTTCCCTTGTCTGCTTTGTCAACTTCTAGACATTCTTTAACACTAAGCCTTACTTGATACCTCAGTTACAGTTCCTCCTATCACTGTGCTTCTATAGTTTTTCTTAATTTTAATTTTTTTTTTTTTTTTTTTGAGACAGAGTCTCACTCCATCGCCCAGACTGGAGTGCAGTGATGCAATCTTAGCTCACTGCAACATCTACCTCCCTGGTTCAAGTAACATCATGTGTCTCAGCCTCCCGAGTAAATGGAGTAAATGGAATTACAGGCGTGCGCCACCATGCCTGGCCAACTTTTGTATTTTTAGTAGAGATAGGGTTTCACCATGTTGGCCAGGCTAGTCTCAAACTCCTGACCTCAAGTGATCTGCTTCTCATAGCCTCCGAAAGTGCTGAGATTACAGGCATGAGCCACTGTGCCTGGCCCTATAGTTTTCCTTTTGTGTACCTCTTATAAATATTTGATAGTGCAGAGTAGGGATCTAAATGTTCAAAAGAGTGAAAATATATCATTAACATCATGGACTTGTAGATTGGATACATATTTTCCAAATGTCCAAGCCCATTTCCAAGTAACCTAGGTTATTTTCATCTGGTCTTAGTTCATTTTCTTCTGCTATAATAGGATACCACAGAGTGGGTAGTTTATAAACAATAGAAGTTTATTTGGCTCACAGTTCTGGAGGCTGGGAAGTCCAAGAGTATGACACTGGGATCTGATGAGGGTCATTGAATGGTGGAAGGCAGAAGGGAGCATGTGAGATAGAGGGGGACACCAGGGGCAGGACTCACTTTATAACAACCTACTCTTGAGATAACTAACCCACTCCTGTGATAGCAACATTAATCAATTCATGAGGGCCCGGACCTCATGACCCAGTCACTCCTTACTAGGCCCCACCTCCCAACTGTTGTGTTGGAAATTAAGTTTCCAATGCAGGAACTTTCTGGGTACAGATTCAGACCATAGTACTTAGGAGGTAAGTTTACTGATCTTACTTGGTTTTAATTTTGTCTCTTGTTTTGATCTTTAGTGTTTTACTCTTATAAAGGCAGCCCTATCTCCAAGTTCTGGATAATTTATTGTAATTCATTGTTTGTTTACTACATAGCCACTGATTGCAATGTCTTCCTCCACTTTCTCTCTCATTAATTTTATTTCTCCTTCAAGAGTCAGCTGAAAAGTCTCTTCTTCTTTGTAAAGTCCCCTTTCTTTTCTTTCTTCCCCTTCCTCCCCCTTCCCCCTTCCCTACCACTTCCCCCTTCCCTTCTCCTCTCCCCTCCCCCTCCCCTCCCCCTCCCTCCTCCCCTCCCCCCTCCCCTTCCTCCTCCCCCTTACCCCTACCCTCCCTCCTCCCCCTTCCCCCTACCCTCCCTCCTCCCCCTTCTCCCCCTTCCCCCTACCTTCCCTTCTCCCCCCTCCTCCCCCTTCCCCCTACCCTCCCTTCTCCCCCTCCCCTCCCCCCTCCTCCCCCCTCCTTCCCCCCTCCTTCCCCCCTCCCCCTTTCCCCTCCCCTGCCCCTTCCCCCTTCCCTTCTCCTCTCTCCTCCCCTTCTCGTCTCCCCTCCCCTTCCCTTCTCCTCTCCCCTCCCCTTCTCCCCTCCCCTTCTCCTCTTCCCTTCTCCTCTCCCCTCCTGCTCTCCCCTCCCCTTCTCCTTTCCCTTCTCCTCTCCCCCTCCCCTGTTTTCCCCTCTTCCCTCCTGTCACCTCTTCTCTCCCCTCCCTCTCCTCTTCCTTCCCTCTCCTCTCCCCTCCCTCTCCTCTCCCCTCTCCCTCTCTCTCTTCCTTCCCTTTCCCTTCCCCACTTCCTCCTCCCCCTCCCCCCTCCTCTCCTCTTCTCCCCCACCCTTTTTTTTTTTTTTTCCCAGATGGAGTCTCGCTCTGTCACCCAGGCTGGAGTGCAGTGGCGCCATGTTGGATCACTGCAAGCTCCGGGTTCATGCCATTCTCCTGCCTCAGCCTCCCGAGTAGCTGGGGCTACAGGCTCCCACCACCACGCCCGGCTAATGTTTTGGTTTTTTTGTGAGCCTGTAATTTCTTTCCCCTCTTCTTCTTTTTTTTTGGAAAGAAAAAGAGGTTTAATTACACAGTTTCACATGGCTGGGGAGGCCTCAAAATTATGGCAGGAGGTGAAAGGCACTTCTTACATGGCAGCGACAAGAGAAAAATGAGGAAGATACAAAAGCAGAAGCCCCTGATAAACCCATCAGATCTCATAAGACTTACTCACTACCATGAGAACAGTATGGGGGAACTGCCCCCATGATTCAATTCTCTCCCACTGGCTTCCTCCCACTACATGTTGGAATTATGGCAGTACAACTCAAGATGAGATTTGGGTGGGGACAGAGTCAAACTATATCATTCCACCTCTGGCCCCTCAAAATCTGATGTCCTCACATTTCAAAACCAATCATGCCTTCCCAACAGTCCCCCAAAGTCTTAACTCATTTCAGCATTAACCAAAAAGTCCACAGTCCAAAGTTTCATCTGAGACAAGGCAAGTCCCTTCTGCCTATGAGCCTGTAAAATCAAAAGCAAGCTAGTTACTTCCTAGATACAATGGGGGTACAGGTTATTGGGAAAATACAGTCATTCCAAATGGGAGAAATTGGTCAAAGCAAAGGGGTTACAGGGCCCATGGAAGTCAGAAATCCAGCAGGGCAGTCAAATCTTAAAACTCCAAAATGATCTCTTTTGACTCCAAGTCTCACATCCAGGTCATGCTGATGCAAGAGGTGGGTTCCCATGGCCTTGGGCAGCTCTGCCCCTGTGGCTTTACAGGGTACAGCCTCCTTCGTGGCTGCTTTCACCGGCTGGTGTTCAGTGTCTATGCCTTTTCCAGGCACATTGTGTGAGCTGTCAGTGGATCTACCATTCTGAGGTCTGGAGGATGGTGGCCCTCTTCTCACAGCTCCACTAGGCAGTGCCCCAGTAGGAACTCTGTGTGGGGGCTCCGACTCCACATTTCCCTTCTGCACTGCCCTAGCAGAGGCTCACCATGAGAGTCCCGTCCCTGCAGCAAACTTCTGCCTGGGCTTCCAGGCGTTTCCATAAATCTGAAATCCAGGCGGAGGGTCCCAAACTTCAATTCTTGACTTTTGTGCATCCACAGGCTCAACACCACATGGAAGCTGCCAAGGCTTGGAGCTTCCACCCTCTGAAGCCACGGCCCAAGCTCTACGTTGGCCCCTTTCAGCCACAACCAGAGTGGCTGGGATGAAGGGCACCAAATCCCTAGGCTGCATACAGCTCCCTCTTTCCCCTCTTCTTGCCTCTCCTCTCCTCTTTCTCCCCTCCCCTCTGCCCTCCGCTTCCCTCTCCTCTTTCGCCTCTCCCTTCTCCCCTCTTCCGTCTCCCTTCTCCCCTCTTCCGTCTCCCTTCTCCCCTCTCCTCTCCTTTCGCTCTGATGCCTAGGCTAGAGTTTAGTGGTGCAGTCATAGTTCACTGAAGCCTCAAACTCCTGGGCTCAAATGATCCTCCCACCTCAGTCTCTGAGTAGCTAGGACTACAGGCATGCACCACCACATTCAGCTAACTAAATGTTGTTTTTTTTTTTGAGAGACAGGGTCTTACTGTGTTGCCAGGCTGGTCTCTAGCTTCTGGCCTCAAGTGATTCTCCTGTGTTGGCCTCCCCAAGTGCTGAGACTTTATACCCTTTGTAGATTTTGTATGTTTCTATAGTGTTCTCAGAGGTTTTTCCACACTACCAACTACAGTTTTTCAATATGATTATTCTGTCTTTTCAATCAGAGCTTGAGCTTTTTGAGGGGACTTGTTTTTGTTTATTCATTTTCCCCAGTTTTAGGGCTTAGCACATAGTTGATGCATAATAAATATTCGTTTAACTCATTGTAGCCTTATTTACTTATGCTAATAAGGATAGATAACCCCAAGAATGTAAAGTGGAACTAATCATGAGATGAAAAATAGTGCCTGTATATAATCGCTACAATTTATAATCTATATACATACAATTTGCACTGCATTCAAGTTACTTGAATAATCTTTATGTTCTCTATTTACACACAGCTTTTTTCCTCTTTTTAAAACAGGTGTAGCTGGGTGCGGTGGCTCACGCCTGTAATCCCAGCACTTTGAGAGGCTGAGGCAGGTGGATCACCTGAGGTCAGGAGTTCGAGACCAGCCTGGCCAAGATGGTGAAACCCTGTCCCTACTAAATATATAAAAAAATTAGCAGGGTGAGGTGGCTGGCGCCTGTAATCCCAGCTACTCCCTGAGGCAGGAGAATTGCTTGAACCCGGGAGGCGGAGGTTGCAGTGAGCAGAGATCATGCCATTGCACTCCAGCCTGGGTGACAGAGCGAGATTCCATCTCAAAAAAAAAAAAAAAAACCACACACAAAAAACAGGTGTTCCCCTGCCCTCCAGTGTTTAGATCACAGCTAACAATTTTAGTAAAGGTCAAGATTATAAAACATTTTGAATATTTATTTATTTTGAAGTAATATTTAAAATTCGACCTAGCAAGACCCTCTCTCTACATTAAAAAAAAAAAAGAAAATTAGCCAGTTGTGGTGGCATGGCCTGTAATCCCAGCTACTCAGGAGGCTGAGGAAGGAGCATCACTTGAGCCCAGGAGATTGAAGCTTCAGTGAGCCGTGATCATACCACTGCACTCCATCCAGCCTGAGAGACAGAGTGAGACCCCCGTCCCTTAAAAAAAAAAAAACAAAAAAAAAAACCCATTTGGTTTACTTTTCAAATAAAACAAGTTTCCCCCACCTTTTTTCCTCATATATGTGATATGCCTGGAGCCTAGGTTTAAACTAAGTGTAACTTAACCTGCCTCTTCCTTTGCCACCATGTGTTCCACAGTTTTTCCTAGTTATGTGGTGATTGGGTGGGTCTGTTTGACCTTGGTTTCACTACACTGTTCTGTACCATTACCAAAGTTCCAGGATCTTGCCCCACCATAAAGGCTTTCCTGTTTTCAGTGTCTCTCCCACCCTGATTCCCAAAGTAGCTTCTTAATCTTGTGGCTGTCCTTTGGTCTCGACTGAGATGTCTCTTGGCTAATATCTTCTTCAGTATTGTTACTGATGAGGAGAAGCTGACTCTTGACTTCTTGGCAAAGTGACTTATACCCCATCACAGTCCTGTTGTATATATTTTCTTCTATGAATATCAAATCTTAGCTGTCTAGGGAGGCTGATGTATGGCTGATCAGGCATTTCTAAATACCTGTCTGCAAATAAGTTTTCAGTGGTATATCACAGAATAAGGACAATGTAGTGAATTTTTCATCTACCTAAGTGTATTAAAAATAAGACTATTATAATGAGATGTTCTTTCCAGTGGTTTTTAATCTTAAAATGATCTTTTTTTGGCCGGGCGCGGTGGCTCACGCCTGTAATCCCAGCACTTTGGGAGGCCGAGGCGGGTGGATCACAAGGTCAGGAGATCGAGACCATCCTGGCAAACACGGTGAAACCCCGTCTCTATTAAAAATACAAAAAATTAGCCGGGTGTGGTGGCGGGCACCTGTAGTCCCAGCTACCCAGGAGGCTGAGGCAGGAGAATGGCGTGAACCTGGGAGGCGGAGCTTGCAGTGAGCCAAGACCGCGCCACTGCACTCCAGCCTGGGCGACAGAGCTAGACTCCATCTCAAAAAAAAAAAAAGATTTTTTTTTTTTTTTTTTTTTTTATAAATCATAGCAATAACAGAGGATGGATGTTTGGTAAGATAAATTTTGTTCACCTTATGATGGTCCTCTAAATACTTTTTTGGGATATCTTTCTGGTCTCTGATGTCTAATAGCTGGGGAATTCCTCTGTTGACCACCATAGCTCTTTTCCCTGAGGCAGTATTGCCTTTCATGTAAAGTAAGGATGGCTTCTTTCGTATGCATTTGCAAACAATTTTCCAGTATATTCTTCTCTCATAGGCTTCTTCTTGATTTTTGCCTAATTCCAAAGTAATGAGATTACAGGCATGAGCCACTGTGCCATCTTTTAAATAAAGATGGAGTGCCACTGTGTTATCTAGGCTGGTCTCAAACTGTTGGACTCAAGCGATCCTTCCACCTCCTCCTCCCAAAATACTGGGATTACAGGCGTGAGCCACTGTGCCTGACTGACATTTTCCCTTTAGAATTTAGTAAAATAAATTCACTGTTACTAAAGTGTCCTTTCTTTAATATATTTGCTATTTTTTCTTATAGATGAATATATAACAGATGGTGGTCTCTATTACAGCTTGTTGCTTCTATTACCAGATGGTATCATAACATTTTTTTCATTTTATTCTAAGGATCTCTTTGTTTTTGTTGATTTTCTAGGTAACACAGTTGTCCCTCAGTATCTGTGGGGGATTGGTTCCAAGATCCCCGCCCCCGCAGGATACCCAAATCCTCAGATGCTCAAGTCTCTTCTATAAAATGGCATAGTATTTGCATGTAACCCATGTATGTCCTCCCATATACTTTATTTTTTTTAATTTACTTTTTTTTTTTTTTTTGAGACAGAGTCTTGCTCTTTCACCCAGGCTGGAGTGCAGTGGCAGGATGTCAGCTCACTGCAACCTCCGCCTCCTGAGTTCAAGCAATTCTTGTGCCTCAGCCTCCCGAGTAGCTGGGATTACATGCCTGGCTAATTTTTGTATTTTTAGTGGAAACTTGCTATGTTGACAAGGCTGATCTCGAACTCCTGACCTTAAGTGATCTGCCCACCTCGGCCTCTGGAAGAGTTGGGATTACAGGCGTGAGCCACCGTGTCTGGCCTCTCCCGTATACTTTAAATAATCTTTAGATTACTTATAATACCTAGTATAATTTAAATGCTTTGTAAATAGTTATACTATTTTATTTTTATTATTGTATTGTCATTTTTAAATTTTTTCCACATATTTTTGATCCACGATTGGTTTAATCTGTGGATTTGGAACCCACAGATAGAGGGCAGACTGTATCCAGTCAATGGGCAGTCAGTAAGACTTTCCTAGAAAAATATTTGTATCTCCTCAAGTATCTGCCCTGTCAACATTTATCCATTCCTCTAAAGAGAAATGATTTGGGATAAGAGTCACTGGGTGCTAGTTTCTTTTTTTTTTTGAGACGGAGTCTTGCTATGTCGCCCAGGGTGGAGTGCAGTGGCCGGATCTCAGCTCACTGCAAGCTCCGCCTCCCGGGTTTTTACGCCATTCTCCTGCCTCAGCCTCCCGAGTAGCCGGGACTACAGGCGCCCACCACCTCGCCCGGCTAGTTTTTTGTATTTTTTAGTAGAGACGGGGTTTCACCGTGTTAGCCAGGATGGTCTCGAACTCCTGACCTCGTGATCCGCCCGTCTCGGCCTCCCAAAGTGCTGGGATTACAGGCTTGAGCCACCGCGCCCGGCCTTTTCTTTTTTTTAATATTTTAGTTCTAGGGTACATGTGCACAATGTGCAGGTTTGTTACATATGTATACATGTGCCATGTTGGTGTGCTGCACCCATTAACTGGTGATTTACATTAGGCGTATCTCCTAATGCTATCCCTCTCCGCCTGCCATCCCACAACAGGCCCCAGTGTGTGATGTTCCCCACCCTGTGTCCAAGCGTTCTCATTGTTCAATTCCCACCTGTGAGTGAGAACATGGGGTGTTTTGTTTCTGTCCTTGTGATAGTTTGCTGAGAATGATGATTTCCAGTTTCATCTATGTCCCTACAAAGGATGTGAACTCATCCTTTTTTATGGCTGCACAGTATTCCATTGTGTATATGTGCCACACTTTCTTAATCCAGTCTATCATTGATGGGCATTTAGGTTGGTTCCAAGTCTTTGCTATTGTGAATAGTGCTGCAATAAACATACGTGTGCATGCGTCTTTATAGCAGCATGATTTATAATCCTTTGGGTATATACCCAGTAATGGGATTGCTGGATCAAATGGTATTTCTAGTTCTAGATCCTTGAGGAATCGCCACACTGTCTTCCACAATGGTTGAACTAGTTTACAGTCACTGGGTGCTAGTTTTTTAAAATCACAACTCTACCCCTTTGGGAAATGTTGGCCAAAGCCAGGGATGTAACTGCTTAATATAACTTCAGTATGTATTATGACCCTGTTTTCCAAGCCCCATATTGTTGGACACCCCATATTGTTGGACACTGAATATTTGATATTTAGACTTGCCTAAAAAATGAGGATCTATGGTTTTCTATTTATTTATTCAACAAATATGTGTCCACCCTATTCCAGGCATTGTGATAAGCACTAGAATAGAGTGGAGCTAATGGTCTAATGGGGAAGACACATTAATACATGGTTTTAAAAATAACACAGTTGTGGTAAATGCTATAAAGAAATAACAGGGTACTATGAGAGCATGTAACTGGGAGACCTTACCTGATCATGGGAGTTAGGGCAAGTGTCTTGAAGAAAATACATTTAAACTTAAGTATGAAGGGTGAATAGCGTTATCTGGGGCCGTCTTCTTAGGCAAGGGTAAGGAACGTGGTTATGTGAGCTTGAGATGTGGGGCAGCAAGAAGGAATGGTGTTTTTCTCCCTCTCCCCTCTTTCCTCTCTCTCACTCTGTCACTCTTTCTCTCTGTCACTCTGTCACCCAGGCTGGAGTACAGTGGCGTAATCTTGACTCATCGCAACTTCTACCCCCTGGGTTTAAGCAGTCCTCCCACCTCACCCTCCTGAGTAGCTGGGACCATAGGTGTACACCACCAGGCACAGCTATTTTTTAAAATTTTTAATTTTTTTTTTTTTTTGTATTTTTGGTAGAGACAGGGACTTGCCATGTTGCCCAGGCTGCTCTCGAAATCCTGAGCTCAAACAGTCCATCCTGCCTCAGCCTCCCAAAGTTCTGGGATTATAGGCATGAGCCACTGGGTGTTTCTTAATGAATGTTGATTATATTCTACAACATTTCTGTCCTTCTTTTCATCCTCCCTTCTCTTAGCATTTTCTAAAACATGGTTTTAATCATATTACTATGCTGATTAAGAAACTCTTTTCTTTAAGAGATGGGGTTGGGGGGTAGGTCTCACTTCGTTGCCCAGACTGGAGTGCAGTGGCACAATCACAGCTCACTGTAGCCTCGACCTCCTGGGGTCAAGCAGTTCTCTCACTTCAGCCTCCTGAGTAGCTGGGACTGCAGGCACCACCACACTTGGCTAATTTTTTAATATTTTGCAGAGATGGGTTCTTACTATGTTGTCCAGGCTGGTTTTGAACTCCTGGGTTCATGTGATCCACCTGCCTCTGCCTCCCAAAGTGCTGGGATTACAGGCATGAGCCACTGCGCCCAGCCCAGAAAGTCTTAAAAGTTCTTCTTTGGGTAGATTATTAGCTCCTTAAAGGCAGAAATCTTGCCATTTTTAATTCCTTAAATCCTTAATTTTTAATTCCTTAATTCCTTCATTACAGATATTGGAGGCAATCATACTTTGCCCCTCAGCATGATTTGATTTCAGTTGTAGTACTAAATGGTGGGCGAGGATAGGAGGATAGAGTTGTCTATGATTCTCTTTTTACCCTCTGCCTAAGACCTAAGTTTTCAGGTTGGCTAGTGAAGGGCTTTTTTTTTTTTTTTTTTTTTTGGAGATGGAGTCTTGCTCTGTTGTTCAGGCTGGAGTGCAGTGGCGTGATCTCGGCTCACTGCAACCTCCACCTCCCTGGTTCAAGCAATTCCCCTGCCTTAGCCTCCTGTGTGGCTGGGATTATGGGCGCATGCCACCATGCCTGGCTAATTTTTTTGTATTTTTAGTAGAGACAGAGTTTCACCATGTTGACCAGACTGGTCTCCAACTCCTGACCTTAGGCAATCTGCCTGCCTTGGCCTCCCAAAGTACTCCCAAAGTACAGGCGTGAGCCACCGCACCTGGCCGAAGGACTTTTTGTAAAAACAAAACAAGCATCTTTTGCAACTCGTTCTGTATGTAGCCCTTATTTTATGAATGTTCTTTATTATATTGATATTTAAACAAGGCCATAGTCCAGGAGTTTGTTCATGGTAGTGGTTTCATCTGAAGAGTGAGGTCTTTTTGTCAGTTGAGAGAGGATGTTTTATTTATTTATTTATTTATTTATTTATTTATTTATTTTGAGACGGAGTCTCGCTCTGCCGCCCAGGCTGGAGTGCAGTGGCCGGATCTCAGCTCACTGCAAGCTCCGCCTCCCGGGTTCACGCCATTCTCCTGCCTCAGCCTCCCGAGTAGTTGGGACTACAGGCGCCCGCCACCGCGCCCGGCTAGTTTTTTGTATTTTTTAGTAGAGACGGGGTTTCACCATGTTAGCCAGGATGGTCTCGATCTCCTGACCTCGTGATCCGCCCGTCTCGGCCTCCCAAAGTGCTGGGATTACAGGCTTGAGCCACCGCGCCCGGCCGAGAGAGGATGTTTTAGAAATCAGAACTGAAAGGACTGGATCTGAATAGATTGGATTAGGAAGTTTGTCTTGGTGGATTCTGTTACTTAAGTTGTGCCAATCTTTGACGTTCCACTGTAGACATCTGAAAAGTGCATGAGGTGCCAGCTTTTCCCCTATCCTTAGCCTATAGTAGGCACTCAGATATTTGCTGAATAGGAAAAGTGTGCATGTAAATGGGATAGTTCCTATGGGTTTATAGAACAATCTAGGATCAAAACTGTGTACATTCTAGGCCAGATTGTTTAATTACATGCATTCTCTTTAGTTTTTCGTTTGCTTCCCCTTAATATTCAGAAAAATCTCCTTGAACGTGCAGCCTAGGAAAATCAAGGCAAAGACTTTTGTGTTAGGTTGGACCAGTAAGTTGAGTGATGATAACTGAAAAAGGTGGAACTTAGGAGCATCACTTTAGCAGTTAGCTTGACATTCTTAAACCTTGGGTTATATATGGATGCCTTTTAAAGGAGGAAATTTCTTACATTATCCAAAGTATACAACCAAGAATTTCAGTAGGAGAATACTGCATTAAAAGTTGAATGTAACCATTTAAATGGTTACTTGAAGCAAACAAAAAATAAAAAAGAAAAACAGGTGGTTACTTGGTACCTGCATGATGGTAAATCCAAACTGGATCTCTGAAATGCATGTGGTGGTATGATGATTTTTAGAATATCATATAAAAACAACACTTAAAAGTTCTCATAGGACCCTCAGATTCTTGACATCTCCTGACCTTCCTAGGTTAGGCAGACTCCACTTTGGAAAACTATGGATAGTTTTCCTCTCCCACCGAGATATTTAGTATTGAATCTTCAAAATTCAGGGTTTTAAATTTTTTTGTTGTTTTTTGTTTTAAGTATCTAGTATTTAGTAGTATGTTTGCCTGGTGTAGGGAAAGAGTACCAAAAGAGAATCTCCATTCCCCTTCTTCCCGAGTTGTCCTCACAGATCCCCTAGTTAGATAGATCATTTGGTTTAACCTGTCTCTTTGGGGATGCATGGTTGTTAACCAGTCATTCACACCTTAGGATCATATGTTTTAATGCTAAATCAACATAAATTTACTTCTTCCCCAGAAAATGGAAATTTTTTTGAGGAAACTTCAGATCCTTGAGAGGAAGACATTCTTTGTAAGGTGGGAGATTCTGACAGGGCAGCTTGTAGGAAAGAGGTTCTTGGGGTCAGGGAAGAGGAGGAAGGTGTTAAACCGTTACTTTTCAACTTTGCCTAGGATCTTGAATGCTTCTGCTGACGGTGCCTGAATTAGGGTTTCAGAATGCCTTCAGAAGTCTCTAAAGTAGTCTACACGTTTTCTAGTTCAGACTATTCCAGCAGTTTCTGTCCATGTTGTTGTGTATCTCCTCAGGAAGAGCAAAGTGTAGAGAAATAGGATCCTTCCTAAGTAAAAAGTAGGTCAGATCGGTAGTGTTGGATAAGCCTCCTCCTGTTGACTCCTTCCTCATAGTCTCCTCATTCTCCTTCATAGTGTTTTGTATTAAGTCACCTAGCATGTCACGTAGTGGGTTCTCAGTGCTTGCTAATTCTTATGAAAGAAAGCAGTTTTGGATCATTGACCACAAAATCTGCTCTCCTACTCCCTACTTCTTTTTTGCCTCTTAAGAAACTATGCTTCCTTTTTACTGGTGTGTCAGGAGCACAGAAGAAAGAACAGCTGGTAAGGAGCACAGGAGGAGAAAGATAACTAATTTTTGAAGATTGGGAGAAATACTGTCCACTGATTTACTTCAGCAACTGCCTGACACATAATAGATACTCAGTAATACTTTCTTTGCACCTCGTAGCTTAAATGTCTTGAAGAAACAAAAATTGAATGCACAGGATCAAGGCACTAAAGCTCAAATAACACACTCCTGCAAGTTTCTCGTTTCCCTGTTTTATCAAGATATCTTTCAGGCCGGGCGCGGTGGCTCAAGCCTGTAATCCCAGCACTTTGGGAGGCTGAGACGGGCGGATCACAAGGTCAGGAGATCGAGACCATCCTGGCTAACACGGCGAAACCCCGTCTCTACTAAAAACACAAAAAATTAGCCGGGCGAGGTGGCGGCGCCTGTGGTCCCAGCTACTCGGGAGGCTGAGGCAGGAGAATGGCGGGAACCCGGGAGGCGGAGCTTGCAGTGAGCTGAGATCACACCACTGCACTCCAGCCTGGGCGACAGAGCGAGACTCCGTCTCAAAAAAAAAAAAAAAAAAAAAGATATCTTTCATCTTTGTATCAGGCAATTTAGTGGCAACTCTTCGCTTTCCAACTGCTCAGAGTCTTTCGGTCTCCTCCCCATTTTCCTAGTCGTCTTCGGTTGTGGATGTTGTAAATTCGACCATCCGTCTCTCAAGGTCTTTGCTTCAAGGTTTCCCAATGCTTTGGCGCTGTCCAAGCCCCGGTACTCCGGGGAGGAAGACCTCGGATTCATTTGACGGGCTTGTGGAGGCTGGGGGTCTGTGGAGCCCCGTGTGGGTGGGGCTGGGCGCGGCCGGGGCGGGGCCGGCTAGGAGCCCTAGGGAAAGGGTGAAAGGCACAGTTGAGAAAGGCCCGCCGGGCATTGGTTTCACAGTTTCCACGAAGGCTTCGTGTGCAAGCCTGAGGAATCTAGGTGCCTCCCTCCTGCCTCGCCTTTCTTGATTCTAGAAGCTTCAGTAGGCTTTTCTGGGTTGCTGGGACCCGGAAAAGCAGCGGCTTCCACTCTGGGGGCGGGTCCCAAGGGTCTTGCTGCTGCTCTGGGGCCGTTTGGACTCCTGGTGTTGGGGGAGGGGCCAGGGAGGTGCTGCTCGCGTTTCCTTTTGCGCCTGCGCGGCGGGCTCCGAGCGGGTAGGAGCGCGTGCGCGGTGACGTGGACGTCCGGTGCGCGCGCGCAGGCTCTTCAGCTGGAGCGGACACACGGTGTGCGAACCGAACAGAATAACCCGCCCCCAGCGGGATATGAAGGACTCCGGGTGAGGCCGGCCACGCCCCGCACGGTAACTCTCGGGCCTGGGTGGAGGGCATCGCTTAGTACTGGCCCGATTGGAGTTTTTCGAGAGTTTGAAGCTCTTGTGTATTTGAACGGCGTGAGAAACGTTCTGCTGAGAGAGCTTCGCACGCCCTCGCCAGGCCGGGCCTTGCGCGGGGCCGCCTTTGGCGCGCGCCTGTGGTCTCTGAGCGAGGCTGCGCATGTCACCTCGCGCGCGTCCCCGGCCTCACTTCCGCGTCGCTCAGCTACCTAACTAGGAGCATCGACGCCAGAGACAGCGGCCACGAGGCGGGAGGGGTGAGAAGCGCCCATGGCTCGGCCCTGCCCTCGCGTGCGTGGGGTGCCGCTCCTCGTGGTACGGTCCGCGTGACGACTTACAGCCTGGCGCTGGGCTCTAGGTCGAGAGCCATGCTTACGCGCTTTGCAGTTTAGCTTCCAGGTCTCGTGGTTCTAGAACTCCAAGGGAAACGGTGTTGGCGTCGCTTTTCTGAGGAACTGGGCGCAGCGTTTTGACACCTGTGCAAACGTCTTTTCTAACAAGTAATTTCCGGCCAGATTGTTTGAGGCAGGACGGCAAGTTTAATAAAGAAGGGCGAGGAAGTGAGCTGTAGGAGTGGGGACTTGGTAAACAAAGGACCGGTGGTGTGTGAGTGCAGAAATGAGGGAGGGGAAAACAGGTGGGAAGAGCAGGTGTTATTTTCTTTTTTCCTCTGTGGGGCAGCCTTTACCTAGTTCTGTTGATGGGGTTTCCTGTTTCTGTTAAATGGTCAAGTAGGTCTCTGCCCTCAGTGCAAGGTATCTGGGATATTAACAGCACCCTCCCGCCCCCCCCCCCCCAAAAGCTCCAGTAGCCAAAGTTGAGGAATCTGTGTGTCAGAAGAATATGGAGAAACTAGGTATCGTTTCAGACTGGGTCGAGAGTGCAAAGTGGTAGCGTCTTGCTGTATAGATTTTTGCTTTGCCTTTCGAACCCTGGGAATGCCTTCTTCCTCTGGCCGGGGTGGAGCAGGACCGGGTAAATGAGGTCTGAAAGGAGGGGTTACTGATGGCAGACCAACATGAGAAACCAAAGTGCACTCTTTTAGAGGAAAGATAACTTTCCCAAGGTTCGCCTCGCCGGAGCAAACACGTGGATCATGAGAAGTCTCGAGCCCACCCGCGCGCGTGTTGTTGTAGAGCTTGCCAGGCTTATGCGGCTGAGTCCCCGGTTAACTGCTTGCTCTGTTCGTTCTTTTTGGGCACGATGCCGCGGCTAGGCTGCAGGGAAAGTGCCTGGGGGCGGCGTGACGGCTGCTGGGAAGGGGGTTGGCCGCGGAGGGTCTGGTGGCTGCTTCTGTAGTCTCCAAGGTAACAAAATGCGGCTGGGTCCCGCAGAGAGATCCTCGGGTTCCGGACGGCGGCACGTGATCTGTCGGGACTCCTCTTCCCCGGAAGAGCTTTCCTTGCGGCATTTTTTCACGTGGTTCTTGGCCAGCTGTCCTTTGCAGTTGAAAAGCGGCGGTTTGTGGGTCATTAATAGTCGACGGCGTCTGCTCCTCTTGGGGAAGGCAATGAGAGCCTTTTACTTTCTTGCGTATCGGAACAGCGCTAGTGTTTCTTGCCGCCTACGGTTGTTTCCAGCGTTTGTATGGGTTAAGTGGCTTGAGTCCACTTAACAGAAACACAGGCTAAGGACTTGAGGAAATTCAGTGCCCTGGGTACCTTGGCATACTTCAAGTTTGACTACAGCCCGTTTCTGCCTTAAAAGTTCTTCAAATTCTGCTTATCCAACTGCTAGGGACCTGTCAGCTCGTTGGCCCTGAGTTGTAGTTAAGGGTCCATTCTTAGCAATAGAAAATACTCCTGGGGCCAGCAGTAACAGATGGTATCTGGGAAGAGAAGGGGGCAGTACTGTCTGAGGCAGGTGCAATTCTGTGCCTTAAAACCTAAAAGAGTTTCAGATAATATTTTGACATTTGCCCTATAAGGTTGTGACGATAAAATGCTCAGGATATTGTCTGTTCCGAAGTGAGTAGTTCTTAATAAATAGCAAGTGTCATTTATTAAATTAGTAAAAATAAGCAAATGATGGTTAACAGCGATTAAGAAAGTATTAATAGTTGGCTATTTTACTGTCTTTGCCACCATTTGCTGTCATTTTCTTATATTTATATCCGCATTCTGTTTTTAAAAAACTTAAAATTTCTTTACCCAGTGTTTATTAGTAAATGAAATGTGAGTGAACCTGTTCTCTTGAAATTTGAGTTTCACAAATATAATTTAACTTAATCATATTCTTGTGGTGAAGGATTATGTTAAGGAATATACTAACATCTTGGTGCCTGCCATACTACTGTATTTATTGTATGAAAGGGTTGTAGATGTTTGTAGCAATTTGGAAAACGTTGAGAATTTGAATATTTGTGTTTTTAAATCATGGTATTGACTTGGAATTTTGATTTTGTGTGACTAATTTTTGGGGTTGAGCACAGTACATAAATCATTGAATTAGGAAACTAGTAAAACTAGTGTATTTTGTGAGTTGTATGAGGGTCATTGCTTTAGTAGATAAACATTTCCCAAAGAGGTCACTGGTGAAAAGACATTAAAATAGGGAGTCTGAAATTGTAACAATTTATGGAACTTGTCAGATTACTTAGCTAAAAAATGTTTTCTATGATAGGTTTTGTGTGTGTATATATCTTCTGGTGTGAATTTTCCCCTCCACAACGTATTTTGTTAGCTTTTTATTATAGCTGTTTTATCTAGATAAAAAAAATTTGTTGTTGAAAAGCCGAATTGAACGTTTTTGAATGTTAAGGTGTATATATATGTACCAAAATTGTGGTTTTCATTAAAGCTTTTAGTTTACAAGAGTATTTTTAGGATGTTGCTAGAAGATTTATTTCTTCATCAGTAGTCTACCCCTTTCTTTTCTTTATTATTATTATTATTATTATTATTTTGAGACCGAGTCTCTATCTCGAAGGCTAGAGTGCAGTGGCGCTATTTCGGCTCATTGCAACATCTGCCTCCCGGGTTCAAGTGATTCTTGTGCCTCATCCTCCCAAGTGGCTGGGACTACAGGTGCACAACATGACGCCTGGCTAAGTTTTGTATTTTTTGTAGAGAGAGCATTTTGTCATGTTGGCCAAGCTGGTCTTGAACTCCTGACATCAAGTGATCCACCGGCCTCAGCCCCTCAAAGTGCTGGGATTACAAGCGTGAGCCACTGCGCCCGGCCTAGCCTACCCTTTTCTAAAGTACATTTAAGTTTTGCAGTTGGCTTAAGATTGTCTTAGACTTTCGAGTGGTCTTGGTATCTGAAACAGCTGAATATTCTTAATTGACTGCCTTTTGATTAGAAAATTAAAATGTTTTGCAATATTTATCTTAGAAAAGAAAAGAAAATTCATATGGTAGCTCCAAACCTAGGCATATGCTTATAGTGAAGTGGAATCTGTGCTTAGATTTGATGTAGAATAAGAATTTCATTCCATGTTCTTAAACCAGTAGCTGTTATGGCTCAAGATAGAGATGGTTTAAGTCTTTAATTCAATGCATTTTCATCAACTAACGGATTAATTTGATTAGTGGAGTTAAAAACCAGTCTTATACAAATCGTAAGTCAAGTCAGAACGTTTTTTTTCTTGTCTTCAGGCACATTTTTACTTTTTTTTTTTTTTTTTGAGATGGAGTCTTGCTCTGTCGCCCATGCTGGAGTGCAGTGGCCGGATCTCAGCTCACTGCAAGCTCTGCCTCTCGGGTTCACGCCATTCTCCTGCCTCAGTCTCCCGAGTAGCTGGGATTACAGGCGCCCGCCACCTCGCCCGGCTAGTTTTTTTGTATTTTGTAGTAGAGACGGGGTTTCACCGTGTTAGCCAGGATGGTTTCCATCTCCTGACCTCGTGATCCGCCCGTCTCGGCCTCCCAAAGTGCTGGGATTACAGGCTTGAGCCACTGCGCCCGGCCCATTTTTACATTTTTTTATTAGATGCCCGTGCACAAAGTTGAAATAGGTTAATGTGACTTCTCTGCACTAATTTTTTGCTTAGGCAGAAAGAAAAACTCAAAATGTGTATATATAAAGTTAGTGTAAAATTTACTTCAAGTGCAGTCTAATATTCACTAAACTGGGTTTTTGTCAGTTGCATCTTAATAGATTAATCTTTAGAAGACAGTAATTTTTGGCTGGGCGCGGTGGCTCAAGCCTGTAATCCCAGCACTTTGGGAGGCCTAGATGGGCGGATCATGATGTCAGGAGATCGAGACCATCCTGGCTAACATGGTGAAACCCCGTCTCTACTAAAAAGTACAAAAAACTAGCTGGGCGAGGTGGCGGGCGCCTGTAGTCCCAGCTACTCGGGAGGCTGAGGCAGGAGAATGGCGTAAACCTGGGAGGCAGAGCTTGCAGTGAGCTGAGATCCGGCCACTGCACTCCAGCCTGGGCGACAGAGCGAGACTCCGTCTCAAAAATAAATAAATAAATAAAAATAAAAGATAGTAATTTTTAAAGAATTGGTTAAAACTTCTCTGTCTTGATTTTACCGGTAATGATCTGAAAATCAAAATTTCCCCATCTCTACTAAAAGTACAAAATATTAGCCTGGCGTGGTGGCGGGCGCCTGTAGTCCCAGCTACTCAGGAGGCTGAGGCAGGAGAATGGTGTGAACCCAGGAGGTGGAGCTTGCCGTGAGCCGAGATCGCACCACTGCACTCCAGCCTGGGTAACAGAGTGAGACTTCGTCTCAAAAAAAAAACAAAAAAACAACAACAACAAAAAAGAAAGGTAATGTTTAAGAAATTCGGCACCTTTTCATGTAATTTATAGGTTTGGGATAACAAAATTTTTTTTCATATACTTCTTTGCTGCCTTAGTCATGTTAAATACACCTAAGGATGTTGTGCTCACATGGAGCACATACACACAAAGGATGTTTTGCATACTTGACTCACAAAAATAGTTGGTGATTTGTAACAAAACTTTGAAGTTTATGAGTTAATAAATACAAGCTAGGAGTTTGCATTGAATTATACATTATTGTAAAGGGTTTTTTTTTTTTTTTTTTTTTTTGCCAGTTCTTTAAGCTTTAATATTTTACCTTATTTGTGACTTCTGAGTCTGTTTAGTTTTGTTTTGTCAATCTCTGATAGGTATTGCTTAAGTGTGTTAGGTTTAAAAAACCAATGAACTTCATAGGTAAAAGCTTGAGGCAGCTTTTGAAAAGAATCACTGTAAATTTTATCTGTCTTTTAAAAATAAACTTCTCATCAGAGGAGAGATTTTTTGTTGTTGTTCCTCACCTTCCCTGATATTAGTACACTAAAGTGTTAGGAAGTGAATTTCTATTTTTATCTCTAGTCATAATAGGAAACAATAGTAAACCTTTTGAAGTCTTGATTTTAAAAATATCTATTATCTATAGTCTAACAGATATTTTAAGCGTTGGAGATGTATGACCAATCTTGTAAGAAGAGGTAAAATTCAGATTAGATGCTTTTACTGCTCATCATTAGCCCTGATGAAAGGTAAAATACTTTTTAATTATAATGAAGACTAATAATGGCTGAATTTGATTAAGATTACTGACCCACTTACTCAGGGGTGGGGAAGTGTCATCTTCCTTTTTGTATAAAAACTAGAAGCTGTAGCTTTTATTTAGTATATCAGTTCAGTTGATTTTAGCAGTCAGATTTCTTTTTTTTTTTTTTGGATACAGGGTCTCACTCTGTTATCTAGACTGAAGTGCAGTGGCCCCATCACAGCTCATTGCAGCCTCAGCCTCCCCACCCTCTGGCTCAAGTGATCCTCTCACCTCAGCCACTCAAGTAGCTGGGACTACAGGTACACACCATTGTAGAGATGGAGTCTCACTATGTTTTCCAGGTTGGTCTCAAACTCCTGGGCTCAAGTGATCCTCCTGCCTTAGCCTCCCAAAGTTGTGGGATTGTAGGCATGAGCCACCACGGCCGGCATCAGATTTCTTTATTATAACTTTTTATTGAGATACAGTTCACATAACATAATTCATCGTTTTAAAGTATACACCAAAAAGAAATCCCACACCCTTTAGTAGTTAGTCCCAGTTACCCCTTCGTTAGTCCCAGTTACCAAAGTAGATTAGAAACCACTAATCTACTTTGTGTTTCTCTAGATTTGCCTGTGTTGGACATCTCATATAAATGGAATCCTACAATATATATGACCTTTTTTTTTTTTTTATAACCTTTAATAATTTAATAATTATTTAATAATTTAATTTTAACTTTGTTTTTTTTTTTAAGAGATGGGGTCTCACTCTGTCTCCTAGGCTGGAGTGTAGTGGTATAGTTATGGCTCACTGCAACCTGAACTTTCAGGGCTGCTGAAGGTGTCCTCCTGTCTCAGCCTCCTAGCCACCATACCCGCTAATTTTTTTTCTTTTCTTTTTTTTTGGTAGAGACCGACTCTGGCTATTTTGACCAGGCAGGTCTTGGACTCTTGACCTCAAACGTTTCTCCCACCTCGGCCTCCTAAAGTGCTGGAATGACAGGCGTGAGCCACTGCACCTGCCCACCTGGCCTGTTTTTTAGTTTTTAAAGATTGTGTGTTCACAAGGCACAAAATTTAGAAAGTGTAAAAGGGTATCTTTTCCAAGTCATCAAGTTTTCCTTGGATATGACCAATACTACTGTTTTCTGTCTTTCCAGAGATAGTCTGTGTAAAGCAAATATGTACCTGTTCTTTTTCATTCTTTGGTTTATTTATTTTAAAGACCGAAATACTGTCTATTTCTTTGACTTTATTAAGGAAAAAAACTTTTACAAGGGTTGAAAAACTACCTATCAGGTACTATGTTCACTGCTTGGATGATGGGATCATTAGAAGCCCAAACCTTATATTATGCAGTACACTTATATAAACAAACCTGCACGTGTACTCCCTGTCTGAAGTTTAAGAAGTACAATAAAAAACTTTTAGGCCGGGCGCGGTGGCTCACGCCTGTAATCCCAGCACTTTGGGAGGCCAAGGCGGGTGGATCATGAGGTCAGGAGATTGAGACCATCCTGGCTAACATGGTGAAAACCCGTCTCTACTAAAAATACAAAAAAATTAGCCGGGCGTGGTGGCGGGTGCCTGTAGTCCCAGCTGCTGGGGAGGCTGAGGCAGGAGAATGGCGTGAACCCGAGAGGCGGAGCTTGTAGTGAGCTGAGATTGAGCCACTGTACTCCAGCCTGGGCAATAGAGCGAGACTCCATCTCAAAAACAAACAGACAAACAAAAAAACTTTTAAAAGACGTGTGGCATAATTTACAACTCTTCTGAACATTTTGCGCTTGATATATCTTGTAGATATTTTTTGCATGCATTCATTAAGCTTATACATTCTCTTTTATGACTGTTATCATTCCACTCTGTGGATGTGCCATCATTTGTTTTACCACTTTAAGGACTTCTCTCTTCCTGTCTAGTCTTTTGCTGTTATAAATGGGGATAATCTTGTATAGATATCATTTATCGTAGGTGTGTGTATTTAAAAGTCATATAGTGGGTTTTATCAGTGAATTAAAAAAACTTAAAGTCCTGGAAAAACTTCTTTGTTGTAGGATGATATATGGATTTGTACTTTCGATATTTTCAAGTTGCCCTTTCTCATAGAGATTCTGTTATTTTATACTCCCAGTAACTAGTTAGGGGAGAATGCTGGTTGACCTATACCCTTTCCAACACTACCAGGCTTTGATTTTTGCCAGTCTGATAAGTAAAAAAACAATCTCAAGGCCGGGCGCGGTGGCTCAAGCCTGTAATCCCAGCACTTTGGGAGGCCGAGACGGGCGGATCACGAGGTCGGGAAATCAAGACCATCCTGGCTAACACGGTGAAACCCCGTCTCTACTAAAAAAATTACAAAAAAAGTAGCCAGGCGAGGTGGCTGGCGCCTGTAGTCCCAGCTACTCCGGAGGCTGAGGCAGGAGAATGGCGTGAACCCGGGAGGCGGAGCTTGCAGTGAGCTGAGATCCGGCCACTGCACTCCAGCCTGGGCGACAGAGCAAGACTCCATCTCAAAAAAAAACAATCTCAAGATGATTTTAATTTCCTTTCCTCTTCACTATATACATATTCATAGCCATTTGCGTTTATTATCCTTTACTTATTTTTCTGTTAGGTATTTGGTCTTGTTGATTTGTAGGAAGCCTATAAAATTATTATTACTGTTAATGTATTTTTATTTTATTTTTTTGAGTCAGAGTCTTGCTCTGTCACCCAGGCTGAAGTGCAGTGGTGCCGTCTTGGCTCACTGCGACTCCACCTCCTGGGTTCAAGCGATTCTCTTGCCTTAGCCTCCTAAGTAGCTGGGATTATAGGCGCACACCACCATGTCCAGCTAATTTTTTTATGTTTAGTAGAGATGGGGTTTCACCATGTTGGCCAGGCTTGTCTTGAACTCCTGACCTCAAGTGATCTGACCTCCTTGGTCTCCCAGAGTGCTTGGATTACAGGCGTGAGCCACTGCTCCCGGCCACTATTATTTTTTAATAGAGACAGGCTTTCACTATGTTGGACAGGCTGGTCTGGGACTCCTGACTTCAAGCGATCCTCCTGCCTTGGCCTCCCAAAGTGCTGGGATTATAGGTGGCAGTCACCACGTCTAGTCTCCTTTTTATATTAGGGAAATGAGTTCTTTATAAGTTGCACATACCTTTTCCTAGTTAGTTGTTTGCTTTTTGATTTTGCTTAAATGATTTTGCCAGATTAAAAAATTTACAGAATATTACATTTTATTTTATTTTTATTTCTTTGAGACAGTCTTTCCCTGTCATCCACGCTGGAGTGCAGTGGCGTGATCTTGGCTCAGTGCACCTTCTGCCTCCTGGGTTCAAGTGATTCTCGTGCCTCAGCCTCCTGAGTAGCTGGTACTACAGGCATGCACCACCACACCCGGCTAATTTTTTAGTTTTTAATAGAGATGGGGTTTTGCCGTGTTGGCCAGGCTGGTCTCGAATTCCTGGCCTGAAATGATCCACCGGCCTTGGCCTCTCAAAGTGCTGGGATTGCAGGTGTGAGCCACTGCACCTGGCCTTATATAATATTAAATTTATCAACTTGTTTTTTTTTTTCCTGCTTTACTGGTTTTAGGTTTTGTGTCTCATAAAAAAACTTTTCTCAGGATTTAGGAATAAAAAAATTAAATATTAGGTTCATCTGGAATTTTTTTCAGTGTAAGGTCCATTGAGTTCCAGTGATTTGTCATGGCTTCTTTAAATGTGTGTAATAAGAAGTTAAGATAGCTTTTTACTTACTTATGGAACCATGTCTTCTGAACCATGTGAAGAACTAATTCTGTACAATTAGCTCTTTGGAATGAAAATGGAAATTTACTTATTTAATTTACTCATCACAGGGGAACTTGCTATATAAAGGAATCTTCTGGCAAATTAATTCATAAAGTGTTAGGATGCTTTAAAAATGCATAGCCTTCAAATTTAACTTTTTAATTTTGTATACTTTTATTTTTTTAAATAATGAATATATACTTTTGTTTCTTTGTGTGAGATTATAGTATTTATAGTGAATTGTTAGAGGATTAGGATATGAGCGACTTAATTAATTAGATTAAAATGAACTTTAAAAAATGATTAGATATTCCAGAATAAATATTCTTACTGTGATTGAAAGAAAAGCTTAGAAGCAAAGTCTTACAAGAATTTAGGAATATTTTGGGGATGACATCATTCTTGTATTTTTGTTCAAGAAATAAATACTCACTTGATTAAAGGGTGTTTTTTGTTTTTGGTTTTTTTGCTTGTTTCTTAGGATGGGAAGGCCATTGTGACTATGTGGTGATTACAGTTGTCTTACTACTGAGTTTCCTACTGAAATCATGGAGGAGAAACAGCAGATTATATTGGCTAATCAAGATGGTGGAACAGTGGCAGGAGCAGCACCTACCTTCTTTGTCATCTTAAAGCAGCCAGGAAATGGCAAAACTGATCAAGGAATTTTGGTTACTAATCAGGATGCCTGTGCTTTGGCTAGTAGTGTGTCATCACCAGTAAAATCTAAAGGGAAGATTTGCCTTCCAGCTGATTGTACTGTGGGTGGAATCACTGTTACCCTCGATAACAATAGTATGTGGAATGAGTTCTATCATCGAAGCACAGAAATGATTCTGACCAAGCAAGGAAGACGCATGTTTCCTTATTGTCGTTATTGGATAACAGGTTTAGATTCAAATTTGAAGTATATTCTTGTCATGGATATATCTCCTGTGGATAACCATCGTTATAAGTGGAATGGTCGTTGGTGGGAACCCAGTGGGAAGGCTGAACCTCATGTTTTGGGGAGGGTTTTTATTCATCCAGAATCTCCTTCCACAGGTCATTATTGGATGCATCAACCAGTATCTTTCTATAAACTCAAACTTACCAACAATACACTGGACCAAGAAGGGCATATCATCTTGCACTCTATGCATCGTTACCTGCCAAGGCTTCATTTGGTGCCTGCAGAAAAGGCTGTGGAGGTGATACAATTAAATGGCCCTGGTGTCCACACTTTTACCTTCCCACAGACTGAATTCTTTGCAGTCACAGCTTATCAGAACATTCAGATTACTCAGCTGAAAATAGATTACAATCCATTTGCCAAAGGCTTTCGGGATGATGGGCTGAATAGTAAGCCCCAAAGAGATGGAAAACAAAAGAACAGCTCTGACCAAGAAGGGAATAATATTTCCAGTTCTTCTGGTCATCGGGTCCGTCTTACAGAAGGTCAGGGGTCAGAGATACAACCAGGTGATTTGGATCCTTTGTCGAGGGGTCATGAAACATCAGGCAAGGGTTTGGAGAAGACTTCCCTTAATATAAAACGAGACTTTCTTGGTTTCATGGATACTGATTCAGCACTTAGTGAAGTTCCTCAATTGAAGCAAGAGATTTCTGAATGGTAAGTAGTAGTTTTTCTGTTCTTAGAAATAAAAGGAAGATTGAGATGGGCCAGGTGTTGGATTTAACATCTTGGTTCTGTGGAATGCTACACATGTTGATAAAGTAAGTCACTATAAAATGTACTACAACTGCTTTTACAGTCTGTGAAATGACAGATAATTTTTCTGTAATGAGAATCAGTTGGGTTCAGGATCTAGAATTGTAGGCAAATTGGATAACTTATCTGAATTATTCATATGTATTTAGAATGTTCCTTGACATCCTTGGGGGATTGGTTCCAGGACCACCCGAGGATACCAACACCTTACTACATTTGAGATTCCGTCTCAAGAAAAAAAGAAAATCATACCAATTGTGACAACATAGATGTGCCTAGAGAATACTGTGCTAAGTGAAATAAGCAAAACAAAAAAGACAAATACTGCAAAATATTCATAAAGGTAGAAAGTAGAATGGTGGATGCCGGGGGTAGAGAAAGACTGAAAGATGTTGGTCAAAGGGTACAAGGCTTCAGTTATGCCAGGTAAATTTTAAAGAAACAGTAAACATGCTATTTTAACTAGTAATAATTTTCAGCTGCTTCTTTGGGCAATTTATGGATTAGGATATCCCTCAGGCAGTAAATTCACAAGTATTAGGTACAAATAATGACTGTAAATGCATTTTGTGCCTTGTGTAGATAAGTTTTGTTTCCATTATGATATGGGGTTTTCTTCCCTTCTTCAATTATAGTAGGCCCGCCACATCTTCTGGTTCTGCATCCACAGATAAAACTGGCCAACTAAGGTACTTGAGTATCCTCAGATTTTGGTATCTGGGGAGGGTCCTGGAACCAGTCCTCCTCAGATACAGAAAGTCGCCTGTAATCATGAGTTGTCTATACAATCAGTCTTCCATGGAGGCTGCAGCTGTGTGTTCAACCAACCACAAATCCAAAATATTTGAGATGGGCCGGGCGCGGTGGCTCAAGCCTGTAATCCCAGCACTTTGGGAGGCCGAGACGGGCGGATCACGAGGTCAGGAGATCGAGACCATCCTGGCTAACACAATGAAACCCCGTCTCCACTAAAAATACAAAAAAATTAGCCGGGCGTGGTGGCGGCGCCTGTAGTCCCAGCTACTCGGGAGGCTGAGGCAGGAGAATGGCGGGAACCCGGGAGGCGGAGCTTGCAGTGAGCCGAGATCGTGCCACTGCACTCCAGCCTGGGCGACAGAGCGAGACTCCGCCTCAAAAAAAAAAAATATTTGAGATGGGATGGGGGGGGAGGATTTCACAAAGTTCCAAAAAGCAAAACTTGAATTTGACTATTGTGAATGATACTGTTGTTTCTTTTTGTTTGAACTTGCCTTATTTTTGTTTGTTTATTGTTTTTGAGATGGAATCTCGCTCTGTTGCTCAGGCTGGAGTGCAGTGGCGCCTTCTCGGCTCACTGTAACCTGGGGCTCCCAGGTTCAAGCGATTCTCCTGTCTCAACCTCCCGAGTAGCTGGGATTGCAGGTGTGTGCCACCATGCCTGGCTAAATTTTTTGAATTTTTTTTTTTACTAGAGATGGAGTTTCACCATGTTGGCCAGGCTGGTCTCAAACTCCTGACCTCAGGTGATCCACCCGCCTTGGCCTCTCAAAGTGTTGGAATTACAGATGTGAGCCACTATGCCCGGCCTGAACTTGCCTTATTTTTATTTTTATTTTTTTATTTTTTGAGACGGAGTCTGGCTCTGTCGCTCAGGCTGGAGTGCAGTGGCATGATCTGGGCTCACTGCAAGCTCCGCCTCCCAGGTTCACGTCATTCTCCTGCCTTAACCTCCCGAGTAGCTGGGACTGCAGGCGCCTATCACCACGCCCGGCTAATTTTTTTGCATTTTTAGTAGAGATGGGGTTTCACCGTGTTAAGCCAGGATGGTCTTGATCTCCTGACCTCGTGATCTGCCCACCTTGGCCTCCCAGAGTGCTGGGATTACAGGTGTGAGCTACTGCGCCCAGCCATTATTTTGATTTTTAAACCCAAGTTCAGCAAAAGTAAAGAAATCCCTGCACACGAATTCCCTTTACTTTCCTTTTCTTGCTAAAATTGTAGGCCACTAACAGCTACTATTTTTTGAATTTGGAATCACCATGCTCATGAGTTCCCCTTGCCTTGTCTATGAGCTGGTTATTGCTTTGCTTTTTCTAAGGATTGTTGCAGCAGGAGTAAGTGCTACTCAAGCAATGCATACAGTTTTTTGTCAAAGGGGAAAGGTTCTTTCGGGTTATACTTTTTGCTGTGGTATTGTTTGTAATTGCAACTGGTGGATGCCGTCTTTAAACTTGATTCTTCAGCCACAGCTTAATCATCTTGATTAACATAATTAAAATGGATTTAAACAGTTGACCACAAATTATATTTTTACCCTTGTTATCCAGAAATAGTTGAGTGTACCGTTGGATGATGCAGAATTTATTAAAATTCCTTTGGAGGATAGGGCCTGGAGAAGTTCTTTAGGTTAAAGGGTCAGATGTATGTTGGTTTGTTTTTTGAGGCAGTGTATGGCTCTGTCACTTAGAATAGGGTGCAGTAGTGCAATCACGGCTCACTGTAGCCCTGACTTCCTGGACTTGGGTGATTCTCCTACCTCAGCCTCCTGAGTAGCTGGAACTACAGGCATGCATCACTATGCCTGACTGATTTTTTTGTATTTTTAGTAGAGACAAGGTTTTGCCATGTTGCCCAGGCTGGCCTCAAACTTGTGAGCTGAAGTGATCTGCCAGCCTTGGCCTTTCACAGTGCTGGGATTACAGGCATGAGCTGCCATACCCGGCCAGGCTTATTTTTTTTGTTATAGAAAGCAGCTGTTGGGATTACATATGGTTGAGCTTTTGATTTTAATGAATCAAGAGAGTGGTTCAGATTTATTAACATGTAGTATCGCTGTCACTGAAGGGAGAAAAGCAACTCGAATCATGCTCCAAGAAATAACATTATCTTTATGTGTGAAAATGGTATTTAGCTCTGTGTAAACTTTTTCTCTAAATGCTTGATATGGGAGCAGAAATTATTTTTAGGCGAGAGTTGGGCAAATCTGGCCTATAGCTTATTTTAGTGTGTATACAAGAATATGTGACAGACCATAGATGCTTGTAAAGCCTAAAATATTTACTATCTGTTCCTTTACAGGAAATAATTGCCAACCTCTGATTTAAGGGTCTGAAAAATTATATACACATGCGTGTGCACGTGCACACACACACACCCCCCCACACTATTTTCCCATTTTCTATTCAGTTACTGATATATGATTGCTTTGTCATTCTGCTTTGTTTTAGCTAATGCTATTGGTAAATGCACTGATCTTTAGGCTTTATTTGCTACATTTGCTGTTGCTTGACCGTTTTCTCCTACTTGAAACTCTATTTTTTCTTCCTTGGCTTTTACCATACCATTCACGTGGTTCTCCTAACTCTTGATTTTTTCCCCTTCTTTCAGTTATTCTTACTGACTCCTTATAATATATTCAGATATTTATTAAATGAAGGTTATTTCCTAGTATTATGCTCCTGTAGTCCCCTTTCTTCCTTCCTTCCTTCCTTCTTTTCTTCCTTTCTTCCTTCCTTTTCTTTCTTTCTTTCCTTCCTTTCTCTCCCTCCCTCTCTCTGTCTCTGTCTCTCTCTCTCTCTCTTTCTTTCTTTTTTTTGGAAGGGGGACAGAGTCTTGCCCTGTTGCCCAAGCTGGAGTGCAGTGGTATGATCTTGACTCACTGCAACCTCCGCCTCCTGGGTTCAAGGGATTCTGGGTTCAAGTGCCTCAGCCTCTGGATTAGCTGGAATTGCAGGTGCATGCCACCATGCCTGGCTAATTTTTGTAGTTTTAGTAGAGACAGTTTCACCATGTTGACCAGGCTGGTCTCGAACTCCTGGCCTCAAGTGATCCTCCTACCTCAGCCTCCCAAAGTGCTGAGATTACAGGCATGAGCTACCATGCCCAGCTGTTGTAGTCTTTTTCTTTTTCTTTTCTTTTCTTTTTTTTTTTTTGAGATGGAGTTTTGCTCTTGTTTCCCAGGCTGGAGTGCAGTGGCACGATCTCAGTTCATTGCAACCTCTGCTTCCTGGCTTCAAGTGATTCTCCTGCCTCAGCCTCTGAAGTAGCTGGGATGACAGGCATGTGCCGCTACGCCTGGCTAATTTTTGTATTTTTAGTAGAGATGGGGTTTCACCATGTTGGCCAGGCTGGTCTTGAGCTCCTGACCTCAGGTGATCCACCCGCCTCCACCTCCCAAAGTGTTGGAATTATAGGCATGAGCCACCGTCCATGGCCATCTTGTAGTCTTATCTATGACTTTGACCTCTTCTCCCATCTAATATTGTTTATTATTTTGTTTTGAGATGGAGTCTTGCTCTGTTGCCCAGGCTGGAGTGCAGTGGTGCAGTCTCGACTCACTGCAACCTCTGCCTCCTGGGTTCAAGCAATTCTTTGCCTCAGTCTCCCGACTAGCTGGGATTACAGGCATGTGCCACCACACCCGGCTAATTTTTGTATTTTTAGTAGAGGTGGGGTTTTGCCATGTTGGACAGGCTGACCTCAGGTGACCCACTCAACTCAGCCTCCCAAGTGCTGGATTACAGGGGTGAACCACTACATCCCACCAATTATTATTTTTTATTTTTAGTTTTTGAGACAGAGTCTGGCTCTCTTGCCTCAGCTGCAATGCAGTGGCGCGATCTCGGCTCACTTCAACTTCTGCCTCCCAGGTTCAAGCAATTTTCCTGCCTCAGCCTCTGGGGTAGCTGGGATTACAGGTGCCTGCCACCATGCCCAGTGGAGTCTCGCTCCGTCACCTGGGCTGAAATGTAGTGGCATGATCTGGGCTCACTGCAATCTCTGCCTCCTGGGTTCAAGTGATTCTCCTGCCTCAGCCTCCTGAGTAGTTGGAACTACAGGCGTGCGCCACCACGCCCAACTGTTTTTTTGTATTTTTAGTGGAGATGGGCTTTCACCATGTTGGACAGGATGGTCTCGATCTCTTGACCTCTTGATCTGCCTGCCTCAGCCTCCCAGAGTGCTGGGATTACAGGTGTGAGCCACGGTGCCCTGCCAATAGTGATTATTTTTAAAGCTACTGATATCTCTAGCTTATTTGTCTCTCTTCTTAGTTCCAGACCTCTAGATCAAAATGTTCATTATTATAGATAATTCCAACTGAATTTTTCTTTTTGCTTTTAAATCCGGCCCTTTTTTTTTGCGTTAGCTATCGTAGTCATTCAAATCAGAAAACTCTGCATTATTTTTGCCTGATTACGTAAACCTGTTAAGTTATTCTCCTATTGATGTGTATTTGGATTGTTTCTAGTTTTTGACTATTATGAATAAAACTAATGTGAACTTTCTTATACGTGTCTTTGGTGGACATGCGCTAGTGTCTTTTTGTTATATGTCTAGGAGGAGAATTGCTGGGTCATACAGTAGGCATACTTTTTAGTAGACACTGCCAGAATTTTCCAAAAGGATGATACCAATTTACACTTCCACCAAAAATGTATTATGAGAGTTCCTGTTACTTCTACATCTTTGCCAGCACATGTGGTATTGTCTGTTTGTTTTTAGCTATTCTGATTTCACTATCTCTAGAGGCTACTGCTGCTTTTTTTTTTTTTCCTGTCTTTTTTTTTTGAGTCAAGATCTTGCTCTGTTTGTTTCTCAGGCTGGATTGCAGTGGCCGGTTCATGGCTTGCTGTAGCCTTGACCTCCTGGGCCCTAGCGATCCTCCTGCCTCGGCCTCCCTAGTAGCTGGGACTACAGGCATGCACCACCAGGCCTCTTTTACATGACCTTCAAACATTTGGGGGAAAATTATACTCCTTTATGATTTTTGTTATCTTTTATTTGTAACTGAATACCTTTTAGTTTCAGGTACTTTTCTAAGTACCAAATGAAACAAATTCCTGCATTATGGATCTTAGGTTTTACATAATTCCAACCTAAGCACAGCTTTTCCATGTGTGACATAGTTTTCCGATGTTTTTCCGTTTGATTAGTTGATTGCACACTACCATGGGTGCACCTCAAGTTTCTGGCACATATATTTTTCTCCCAAGAAAGCTCATCAGAATGCAAGTGAGTGAGAATGACATTGTTATAGAGAGAATCACTCTGGTTTGATTTTTTTGAGACAAAGTCTTACACTGTTGTGCCAGCTGGAATGCAGTGGTACAATCTCAGCTCATTGCAACCTCCACCTCCTGGGTTCGAGTGATTCTCCTGCCTCAGCCTCCCGAGTAGCTGGATTTCAGGCACACGCCACCACGCCTGGGTAATTTTATATAGGGGTTTCACTATGTTGGCCAGGCTGGTCTCATGATCCGCCTGCCCTGGCCTCCACAAGTGCCGGGATTACAGGCGTGAGCCACTGCGCCTGGCCTGGTTTGGTATATTTAAAACAATAATTAATTCACAAATGTCAATACTAGACAAATATGAACAGTTTTACAAAAATGCTGTTCCCACAGTCTAGAATCCTGCTTTTTTCCCCAACATTATACATTCTATGACAGGCATTTTTAAGGGGCTGCATTAGTATCCATAAGATGTATTTAATCAGTTCTCTGTTGATGGCTCTTGAAATTGTTTGTTTTTTTAGCCACTACAAATAATGCTTCAGTAAAATTTCTTACACACAGTTTTTATACACTTTTGCAAATATAGCGATTAATTCTTCGGAATGGAATTGTCTAGATCAATATTTTAAATTTTAATTAATTGTTAAATTATATTCTAAAAGGTTATAACCATTTATATCCCTACCCATAGTACATGAACCTGCTGATTTTTGTATCATCTTTGCTGCTGTTATTGTAGTCCAAAATACCATCCCTGCTGCATAACATCTGCCTGGTTTCCCAGCTGCTTTTCCCCCCACAATCCCATGCTCTGTTTGGTAGACAGAAGGATCTTTGAAAAATATGACTTACAGGGGATTATGTCCCCTCTTAAAATTCTTCAGTAGCTTTCCATTGCACTTGAAGGCCTCTTGCCCGATCTCTTTGGCCTTATCCCATTTATCTGTTGATGGACACTTGGATAGCTTCTACCTTTTTGCTACTGTGAATAATGGAATTACGAATTCTTTTTTTTTTTTTTTTTTTTGGAGATTGAGTCTCATTCTGTCGCCCCCAGGCAGGATTGCAGAGGTGTGATCTTGGCTCACAGCAACCTCTTGCCTCCCGCATCCAGGTGATCCTCCTGTGTCCAAGTGATCCTCCCACCCCAGCCTCCAGAATAGCTGGGATTATAGGCATGTGCTGCCACACCCAGCTAATTTTTATATTTTTATTAGAGGCGGGGTTTCGCCATGTTGGCCAGGCTGGTTTTGAACTCCTGACCTTAGGCGATCCACCCACCTCAGCCTCTCAAGTGCTGGATTACATGGGTGAGCCACTGCACCTGGCCAGTGAATTCTTTTGGGTGTATACCCAGAAGTAGAATTGCTGGATCATATGGTAATTCTATTTTTTTTTTTTTTTTTTGAGACGGAGTCTCGCTCTGTCACCCAGGCTAGAGTGCAGTGGCCGGATCTCCAACTAGTCTCCAACTCCCTACCTCAGGTGATCTGCCTGCCTCGGCCTCCCAAAGTATTGGGATTATAGGCGTGAGCGACTGGGCCCCTCTTCTACCTACATTCTTTAATAAAATCTTTTGGTTCATTCATACGCACACACACATTCATACATATGTGTGCATACACATATTCTTCTTTTGAAAGTAAATTTTTGTGTGTACCTCCTCTGCGTACTTCGGGAGCTCTTTATTCTCCTTTGCCAATCTGTTCTGGTTGTTCTCTAGCCCCCTACCAAGCTGCCATCTTGGGATTTTCCTTTGCTGTCGTCCTGCTAACTTTACATTTGCTATTTTCATATAGGTTCTTTTTATTTGTCTGTTTGTTTGTATGTATATATATTTATTTATTTGAGATGGAGTCTCGCTCTGTCGCCCAGGCTGGAGTGCAGTGGCGTGATCTCGGCTCACTGCAACCTCTGCTGCCTGGGTTCAAGGGATTCTACTGCCTCAGCCTCCCAAGTAGTTGCGACTATAGGCTCATGCCTCCATGCCGTGCTAATTTTTGTGTTTTTAGTAGAGACGGGGTTTCACCATTTTGGCCAGGCTGGTCTTGAGCTCCTGACCTCAAGTGAGCCTCCTGCCTCAGCCTCCCAAAGTGCTGGGATTACAAGTGTGAGCCACTGCACCTGGCCCTGTAGGTTCTTTTGTGTACCATATCTTAGGCTGTCTTTACTGGTTTGTGTTGTTTTTGTTGATTTGTGAAGTTCATTTTTCAGTAGTTTCTTTAGAAAGTATCTGTGGAACATAGAATTTTAAGATGTTTAAGTAAAATTACTTATGATGAAAATAGTTCCCAGCTTCACCTCTCTTCACCCCTCAGTTTCTTCTTATATGTTGGTAATAGGCTTTATTCTGCTTTTCACATTTTATAAAATTGTTTCTGTAACGAGTTCTTTGAAAATGTGTTGTTGCCTCCCAGTTTCCTGTTGAGAAGTTTGATGCCATGATTTGCTCTGGCTATTTGAATGTAACCTTTCCCCCTTCTGCTTTCAGAACCTTTTGTTGATTCCTCATATTATGAAATTTCACAGTTATAAATGTTGATACGGTAGTTCTCATCATTGTACTGTGCTTTATTTTTTTAAATTGAGACAGGGTTTTGCTTTGTCACCCAGGCTGGAGTGCTGCGACACAATCCATGGCTCACTGCAACCTCGGTCTCCTGATTTCCTCAAGTGATCCTCTCACCTCAGCCTCCTGAGTAGTTGGGACTGATTACAAGTGTGCACCACCACACCTGGCTAATTTTTTATTTTTATTTTTATTTTTTGTAGAAACAAGATCTCACTGTGTTTCCCAGTTTGGTCTCGGCCTCCTGGGCTCAAGCAATCCTCCTGCCTTGGCCTGCCAAGAGCTCTTTTATTTTCTTCTGTACTCTACATTTCTCTTAATTAAAGCACTAGGTTTTTTTGTTTTTGTTTTGGAGATAAGTGTCTCACTTTGTCACCCAGGCTGGAGTGCAGTGGCACCATCTTGGCTCACTGCAGCTTTGACCTCCTGGGGTCAAGTGATCATCTCACGTCAGACCCATAGGTAGGTAGTTGGGACTACAGACGTGAACACTTGACTAATTATTTTTTGTATTTTTTGTGGAGACGGGGTTTCGCCATGTTGCCCAGGCTGGTCTCGAACTCCTGAGCTCAAGCAGTCCGCCCTTCTTGCCCTCCCAAACTGCTGGGATTACAGTCATGACCCACCGTGCACAGCCTAAACACCAGTTTTATTTTTTTTTCCCCTTTTCTTTTTTTTAAAAAATTTATTTTTATTTTATTTTAAGTTCCTGGGTACATGTGCAGAATGTGCAGGTTAGTTACACAGGGCATGCTAAGCACCAGTTTTATGGAAGGTGCTATAATATTGGTGGTTCTTATGTGCACCCTTACTGCCTATATGTATGTTTAATCATAGCATCTGTTAAATTACATCATATTGTCTACTTGTCTGTCTCCCGCACTGGCTTGTAAATTTCTTGAATGTAGAGACAGTGCTTTATTTACTTTGTTAATCTCTGTGCCTAACAGAATGTCTGGCATTACTGGGCATTCAGCAAATGTTAAGTGAATGAGTTTATCAGGAGTATTTAAAACTTTCTTAATGTGTCTTAGAGTGGCTGGTATTGTCACACATTAATATGTAGTGTTATTTGTTGCATGGATTACATAATGCCAACAAAAAAATCCTTTTAATTGATGTTTGTAATTCATTGATTTTTGCCTAGGTATTCTTTTGCCTAATTTATTTGGATAGAAGAGACTTCTTAGAAGAATGAAACTTAACTGTTTGTAAAATTCTCTCCCCAAGGCAAGGTTTCGTGTATTATGTATAAAGTTTTTGTTGGAAAATAGAAGAAATCCTTTCTTAGAGTGTTTATAACTTAGCAAGTTCAATTTCTCAGGAAGATGTGAAAGCAGTTATTGCAGTAGCAGCCAAGATCTAGCCTCAGGGGGTTTCCCAGCTACTGCAAACAAACTGCGTGTTGTGTGCTAAATGAAAAGAAGATAAAAATTTTTTTTTCTACATTATGAGAGTTATGTCTTGAAACGCGAAAGAACAGCAGCAAGTTATTTAAGCGTTAATCTTAAATTACTTGATATAGAATGTCATTTATATGTGATATACATAAGAACTGAGATAATTGGGAAACGGAAAAGAGTGGGCTTGATTCTGGAAATCGATTGACTTGTGGCTTTTCTGTAGTTTTTGCTTGCTTAACCTTTAAAAAACAGATAAAGGGAAACTGGATTTTGGTAATGGCTAATAACATACATTTATTAAAAATTATTGAGTTAACACTTAAAATGCGGGTTGGTTTTATATTATGTAACTTATACAGTAAAGTTGTAAAAAAATTGATAAAGAGCTGTTTTCATCAGTTAAGTGAAATACATGAAAGGGGGAAGTTTTGGTTTTCACATTTAAGTCTGTGATCTATCTTGAATTATTAATAATTTTTGTACATGCTGTGAAGGGTCAGCGTTCATATTTTTCCATGCAGATGGCTAGGTGCTCTAGCATCACTTATTGAAAATATTTTCTCCATTAAATTGCATTGTTGCTTAGGAAAATCAGGTGACTATATGTGTACAGGTAGGTTTATTTTATACTAAATTCTGTTCCAGTGTTTTATTTGTCCATGTTTTCTATTATTTTGGGCAATACCATGCTGTCTTACTGATAGTAGGTTTATAGTAAGTCTTAGAATCTGGTAATGTAAGCCTTTGAACTTCCCATTATTTTGGTAGAATTATTCTAGGTTCTTTGTATTTCCACATAAATTTTGAGTCAGCTTGTCGGTTTCTGTGAAAAAAACCACTGGAATTGCCTTGAATAATAGATCCATTTGAAAAGACTTGATATCTTGACATCATTGAATCTTCTGATAAACATGGTGTATATCTCTGTTTATTTACATCTTATTTAGTTTATCTCAACCATAATCCATTATTTTCAGTCTTTAATTAAACTTATTCCTAGGTGCTTTAAAAACTGATCCCTTTTTTTTTTTTTTTTTTGAGACGGAGTCTCGCGCTGTTGCCCAGGCTGGAGTGCAGTGGCGCGATCTCGGCTCACTGCAAGCTCCGCCTCCTGGGTTCACGCCATTCTCCTGCCTCAGCCTCCTGAGTAGCTGGGACTACAGGCGCCCGCCACCGCACCCGGCTAATTTTTTGTATTTTTAGTAGAGACGGGGTTTCACTGTGGTCTCGATCTCCTGACCTTGTGATCCGCCCACCTCGGCCTCCCAAAGTGCTGGGATTACAGGCTTGAGCCACCGCGCCCGGCCTAAAAACTGATCCTTGTAATTGGCATTTAAAATAATTTCCAATTTTCGCTGGGCACGGTGGCTCACGCCTGTATTCCTAGCACTTTGGGAGGCCGAGGAGGGTGGATCATGAGGTCAGGAGTTCGACACCATCCTGGCTAACACGGTGAAACCCCGTCTCGATTAAAGTTACAAAGAGAAATTAGCCGGGCGTTGTGGTGGGCGCCTGTAGTCCCAGCTACTCAGGAGGCTGAGGCAGGAGAATGGCATGAACCTGGGAGATGGAGCTTGCAGTGAACCGAGATTGTGCCACTGCATTCCAGCCTGGGTGACAGAGCAAGACTCTTGTCTTAAAAAAAAAAAAAAAATTCAGTTTTGATAGTATATAGAAATTCAGCTGATTTTTACTACTTTATAGATTCCTTTAGAAATTTTCTACATATGCATTGTTACCTATGAACAAAATTAGTTTTATATCTTCTTTCCAATCTTTATGACTGTTCTCTCTCTTGCTTTATTGTATTGCTTGGACTCCCAGTACTGTGTTGAAAATAAATTTTGAGGCAAGGTGCAGTGGCTTACGCTTTTAATTCCAGCGCTTTGGTAGGCCAAGGCAGGAGGATCACTTGAGCTCAGGAGCTTGAGAGCAGCCCTGGCCACATAGTGACACCCACCCAGCCCACCCCCATCTCTATAAACTTAAAAAATTAGCTGGGCATGGTGGCACACACCTCTAGGCCCAGCTGCTTGAGAGTCTGAGATGGGAGGATAGCTTGAGTTGAGCCTGGGAGGTTGAGGTTGCAGTGAGCCATGGTTGTACCACTGCATGGGCAACACAGTGAGATGCTGTCTTAAAATAAAAAAAAATTTGAGTGGTCATTCATGTCTCCTGATCTTAGAGAAACTCACTCTGTGTTTTTATTGCATATTGGGTATAGTTTTTGTGTAGTGCTCTTTATCACATTGAAATACTTTCCTACTATTACTTATTTTCCTGAGTATTGTTAAGAATGAGTATTGAATTTCATCAAATGATTTTTCTAAATCCATTGAAATATCATATGTTTTTCCCCTTTTATTTGGTTAATATGGTGAATTAACATTGATTTAGAGGGGAGGAATGATGATGTTATACCACTCTTACATTCTTGGGCTAAACATTACCTGGCCATGATGATATCATCCTTTTTACTGTTACTGGTTTCAATTTGCTAATATTTTATTGAGGATTTTTGTACCAAATTCATGTGGGATATTTGTTTATAGTTTTATTTCTGATGTGTTAGCAGTAGGGTCATGGTTACCTCATAAAACATGTTGCAAAGTGTTCTGTTCTCTGTATGTGCTGAGTTTGTGCAAGATTGTTTTTTTTTTTCATTATGTATTTGATAGAATTTATCAGTGAAGCCACAGAGTTTTCTTGTTGGCAGGTTTCAAATCATGACTTCAAGTTCTTTGTTTTCTTCTATTTCGTTGATTTTTCTCTCATCATTAATTCCTTTACTTGTTTTTGCTTTAATTTTCCTTAGATTAGGGTTTGGTGGACTAAGACCCATGGATCATATGTGCCTACCACTGGTTTTTACTTGGCTTGTAAGCTAAGAATGATTTTTACACTTTTCAGTAGTTGGGGGAAAAAAACAAAAGAACAGTTGTTTGTGATTGAAAATTACAGTTCAAATTTCAGTGTCCTATTTTTTGGAAGACAGTCATGCTCATTTGTTTATGTATTGTCTGTAGCGTTTTTTGTGCTAAGATGGCAGAGTTGAGTAGTTGGAGCAGAGACTGTATGGACTGCAAAGCCTAAAATTTTTACTGTTTAGCCCTTTACAGAAAAAATTTATCAACTCCTGTCTTAGATAATTTATTTAAGACTTTTTCATTTGTATATATTTTAAACTATACATTTGACTCTTGAGCACTACTTTAGGCACATTCTACACATTTGAAATGTTGAGTTGATGTTTGTTATTGATTTGTAGTTTGATTCCATTGTTGTCAAAGAATATATGGCTTACAATCTTTGGATATTTATCAAAGGTTTGCTTTATTGTCTAGCATGTGATCTGTTTCTAATTGATACTTCATGTATACTTGAAAAGGATGTGTGTATTGTACAGTTGTTGGATATAATGATCTATAAAGGCTTATCAAGTAAGTTTGATTGATAGTATTATTCAGTTCTTCTGCTTCCTGGTTTTTTTAATGTCAGTTACTGAGAAAGATGGGTTAAAATCTCCTACTATAGTTGTGGATTTGTCTGTTTCTCTTTTTGGTACTATAGATTTTTGCTTCAAATATTTTGAAGCTATATGATTTAGGTACATACACTTCTGGGTTGTTAATGTTTTCTTGGTGAATTGAGCTCATAAAGTTTTAATTATGTGCCTCTTTGTCTCTGATAAAACTCCTTATTTATTTTATTTTTATTTTGTTTTGAGATGGAGTCTCGCTCTGTTGCTGAGGCTGGAGTGCAATGGCGCGATCTCGGCTCACTGCAACATCGGCCTCCTGGGTTCAAGTGATTCTCCTGCCTCAGCTTCCCAAGTAGCTGGGATTACAGGCAGGCACTACCATGCCCAGCTAATTTTTTGTATTTTAGTAGAGATGGGGTTTCACCGTGTTGCCCAGGTCGAACTGACCTCAAGTGATCCACCCGCCTTGTCCTACCAGAGTACTGAGATTACAGACATGAGCTACTGCGCCTGGCCTGAAACTCCTTATTTTAAAGTCTACTTTGATGTTATTGAGCCATATTGGTTTCCTTCTGATAAATTTTTGCATAGTTTATCTTTTTCACTCCTTGTATTTTAATTCTTCTTCCTTGAATTTATGTTGCAACTCTTTTAAATAGCTTATAGTTGGACTTGTTTCTTTATCCCCTGTTACAATTGGACTGTTTTGTTCATTTACATTTAATGCCATTACTTATGTAGCTGAGTTTTAACCATGTCATCTTACTATTTCCTACTTCTCTTATCTGTTTATCTTTCCCTGTTTTTGTGTGAATTGAGCTTTTCAAATTTCATTTATATAAACATTACCTCTTTGTAATTTTTTTAGTGGTTGCATTTGTCTACTCAGGCTGCAGTAACAAAATATCATAGATTGGCTGGCTTAAGCAACAGAAGTTTTTTTTTTTTTCCCACAGTTCTGGAGGCTAGAAAGTCCAAGATCAAAGTTCTGGCAGGGTTTGGTTTCTCATGTCTCATCTTGGCTTACATATATAGCTGCTTTCTTGCTATGTCCACATATAGGAGGAGCGGGGGGTGTCTCTTTTCCTCTTCGTATCAGCCCACCATCCTGTTGGATTAGGGTCCCATCCTTAAAACATCTTTTAACCCTAATTTTCTCGTAAAGCCCTGTTTGGGCTTCCACATACAAATTTGGTGGGGGACACAGTTCAGTATATAGCAGTGGTTATATGAATTACAATGTGCATCCTTAATTTATTGAATATAATTTGAATACGAACTGCTAATGCAGTTACAGTTGATGTCCTTCTATGTGATATAAGCCTGTAAACCTTGTTACTTTATTTGCTTTAAACAGTCAGTGGTCGGTGTGTGTCCTCTCCCTCTCTCTGGCTCGCTCTCACCCTCTTGCCTTCCCTTGCCCTCCCTCCCTCTTCCTCTCCCTACCTCTTTCCCTCCCTTCTCCCTTCTCTTTCCTCCCTTCCTTTCTCCCTTTCTCCTTCTCTCCCTCTCTCCTTCTCCTCTCCCTCTTTCCCTCTCTCCTTAAAAATAAAAAGAAGTCAGTCAGTAGTCGTTTAAATAATATAAGAAAGAGTCTTTAATATCTACTTATTTATTTATTTATTTTCATTTGTTTCTGGATCTGTGTTTATTTTGGTTCATTTTTTTTTCTTTTCTTTTTTTTTTTTTTTTTTGAGATAGGATCTCACTCTGTCCCCTAGGCTGGAGTGCTGTGGTGCTATCTCAGCTCACTGCAACCTCTGTCTACCAGGTTCAGGTGATTCTCCTGCCTTAGCCTCCCGAGTAGCTGGGACTACAGGTGTGCACCACCACGCCTGACTAATTTTTGTATTTTTAGTAGAGACAGGGTTTTGCCATGTTGGCCAGGCTGGTCTTGAACTCCTGGCCTCAAGTGATCCGTCCACCTCAGCCTCAGTCACCACACCTGGCCCATATTGTTTCATTTTCTAACAGTCTGAAGAACTTCCTTTAAGAGTTATTTTTTAAAAACTTTTAAAAAATTGAGATATAATTCACGTACAATAAAATCTACATAAAATTCACCGACCAACTGAAAGTGTCGAGTTCAATGGTTTTTAATATATTCACAGGATTGTGCAACCATTACTTCAGTGCTGCAGTCAGTTTTAGGACATTCTCAGCACCCCAGGAAGAAAACTCATTAAAGTAACTTCCCATTTTCCCTCAGCTACTCTCAAGCTCCACCCAATCCAACACAACCACCTGTCTGTCTCTGTAGATTTGCGTATTTTGGATATTTTATATAAATGGTATCATTTAATATGTGGTCTTTCGTGCCTAACTTGTTTTACTTAAACTTGATGTTTTTAAGATTCATCCATGTGTAGCATGTATCTGTACTTTGTTTCTTTTTATTGTCAAATAATATTTTATTGTGTGGACATTGCCACATTTTATTTATTCATCAGTTGGACAGTAAGGTTTTCAGTTTTTGGCTGTTATGAATAATGTTGCTGTGAACATTTGTGTACAAGTCTGCGTGAACACAGTTTTTTTGTGTTGAAAAGACCATTTTTTCCTCTGTTGAATTGTCTTGGCACCTTGGCAATTGAATCAGTTGACATAAATGTGGGCATTTGTTTCTGGACTTGCAATTCCGTTAGTTGATCTGTGTATCTAGTCTTATGTCAGTATCACACTGCTGACTGGGCACGGTGGATCATGCTTATAATCTCAGCACTTTGGGAGGCCAAGGCAGGAGGATAGCTTGAGCACAGGAGTTTGAGACCAGTCTGGCCAACATGGTGAAACCCCGTCTCTACTAAAGAGAACCTGTCTCTACAAAAAAATAAAAATAATAGCTGAGTGGTGCAGTGGTATGTGTCTGTAGTCCCAGCTACTCGAGAGGCTAAAGTAGGAGGATCACTTGTTTCCAGGAATTTGAGGTTGCAGTGACGTATGACAGCGCCATTGCACTCTAGCCTGGGCAGCAGAGTAGGACCTTGTCTCAAAACCCAACCAAACCAATAGTCACACTGTCTTAATTACTGTAGCTTTGTAATAAGCTGAAACCTGGGAGTGTGAGTCCTCTGAGAACTTTGTTTCTAATTTTCAAGACTGCTTTGGTTTTTTTGGTGGATCCCTTGCATTTTCATGTGAATTTTAGGGTCAGTTTGTTTGTCGCTTTAAAAAAAAAAAAAGTCACAGATAGGATTTTGGTAGATATTGCATTGAATTTGTAGATCACTTTAGGGATTATTGCTGTTTTACCCATATGAAATATTTTTTTCCCATAAACGTGGGATATTTTTCTATTTATTTTGGTCTTTGTTTCAACAATGTTTTATAGTTTTCTTTTTTTCTTTTCTTTTTTTTTTTTGAGACGGAGTCTCGCGCTGTCACCCAGGCTGGAGTGCAGTGGCCGGATCTCAGCTCACTGCAAGCTCCGCCTCCCGGGTTCACGCCATTCTCCTGCCTCAGCCTCCTGAGTAGCTGGGACTACAGGCGCCCGCCACCTCGCCAGGCTAGTTTTTTGTATTTTTTAGTAGAGATGGGGTTTCACCGTGTTAACCAGGATGGTCTCGATCTCCCGACCTCGTGATCCGCCCGTCTCGGCCTCCCAAAGTGCTGGGATTACAGGCTTGAGCCACCGTGCCCGGCCTTATAGTTTTCTATGTATAAGTCTTGAACTTCTTTTATTAAATTTATTCCTATTTTCTTCTTGTTGATGCTATTGTAAAATGGAATTATTTTCTCATTTCACTTTTGATATTCATTGCTAGTTTGTAGAAAAACTATTTGTGTGTGTGTGTGCCTTGGATCCTGGAATCTTGGTAAACTGATTAGTTCTAATAGTTCTTTAGTGAATTCTTTAGTATTTTCCATATACAAGATCATGTTACCTGTGAGTAGAGGTAGTTTTGCTTTTTCCTCTTCAATCTGGATGCCTTTTATTTCTTTTTCTTGCCTAATCATCCTGATAGAATCTCTAGTACAAGTAAGTAGAAGTGGCAAGAACCGATATCTTTGTCTTATTTCTGAGCTGAGGGGTTATTTTTATGCAGTCTAAATGATCTCAGCTGTCCGAAAATGTCTTCAAGTTTAAAGGCTTCTTTTGATAGATATAGAACATTAGATTGGGAGTTTTTCTTTCAACACTTCGTGATGTGGGGTAAAGTATATTGTCTTCTGACTTTCCAGTGAGTCACTAGTCAGTCTGTTGTTCTTTTTGTTGTTCCTCCAGTGTAATGTCTGTTTTTCCCTCTGCTGCTTTCAGGATTTTTCGCTTCGTCTTTCATTTTCAGCAGCCTGACCTTGATGTGCCTAGATAATGACTTTTTTTTTTTTCCTTCTGTTTGTCCCTCATTGTTGCTTACTGAGCTTGGATCTGTGGGATAAAATCTTTTGCTTTTGAAGATTTTTGTTCATTTTCTTTTCAAGTATTTCTTCACTTTGTTTCTCTTGTCTTTTTGGAAGGGCGGTTACTAGTATGTTAGATCATTTCATGTTGTCCCAGAGATCTCTGACACGGTTTCTTTTTGTTTGTTTCTCTGTCCTTCTAGTCAAGGTGATTTCAAGTGGCTTCCTATTTCTGTAAATTTCAGCTCACCTCACGTTTCAGCTGTGTCAAGGGAGGAGTGATTGGTCTTCTATCCCTGGCAGGACCTTAGGACCTAAGCATTGGTAGACTACATGTTCTCTTATTTCCAGGCCAGCCTTTCTGCAGCACGCTGTTTATTCTGCAGAAGTCCTCTGGAGTGGGTGGTAATTGGACAGCAGTGAGAACTAGTTTTCTATTTGGGATCCTCGAGATTCTGCCCATGCTCGGGCATTAAAAGTCGGTTTTTCCGTGGTTTTGCAGATCCTTTGCCTATAGTTGCTTTTTTCTCTCCTTACTCTATGTTCACGCAGTGCAAATGCTGCTTAGGGTTGAAAGCAGTAGCTATCTCCGGTCACCTAGGGAAGGCTAGTCCCTTTCTGTAATTCTCTTCATTTAGACTTATTTATGTCCAAATGTTTTCAGTATCTTGTAAGAAAAATAATTTACTTAGTGTCTTCTCATTGTTTCAGCAAAAGTGATGATCTTTTGTGATCTTCCACATTCTAACTGGAGGTGGAAATCTTCCATTGGAGGATTTTCTTTTTCTTTTCTTTTCTTTTTTTTTTTTTTTTAGTTTGAGACGGAGTCTCACTTTGTTGCCCAGGCTGAAGTGCAGTGGTGCAACCTCTGCCTCCCAAGTTCAAGCAATTTTCCTGCCTTAGCCTCCTGAGTAGTTGGGACTAGAGGTGTGCACCACAAAGCCTGCCCTTTTTTTTTTTTTTTTTTTGGAGACCAAGTCTCGCTCTGTTGCCCAGGCGGGAGTGCAGTGGTGTGATCTCAGCTCACTGCAACCTCTGCCTCCTAGATTCAAGCGATTTTCCTGCCTCAGCCTCCCGAGTAGCTGGGATTACAGGTGTGCGCCACTGCACCCGGCTAATTTTTTGTATTTTTAGTAGAGACGGGGTTTTACCATGTTGGTCAGGCTGGTCTTGAACACCTAACCTCAGTTAATCCGCCCGCATCAGCCTCCCAAAGTGCTAGGATTATAGGCGTGAGTCACTGCACCCAGCCTATTGTTTTAGTAGAGATGGGTTTCACCATGTTGCCCCCAGAGTGGTCTCAAACTCCTGAGCTCAGGCAATCTGCCTGCCTCTGCCTCCCAAAGGGTTAGAATTACAGACGTGAGCCACCACACCCGGCTTCTGTTGGAGGATTTTGAAGTAAGGTTAAAATCTTAAGTAGAAATTGTGCAAGGAACAAGTAACTACACATTCATGTAGTAATTGCTAGTGCCTATTTTAAGTTTTTTTTTTTTTTTTTTTTTTTGAGAGGGAGTCTGGCTCTGTCGCCCAGGCTGGAGTGCAGTGGCCGGATCTCAGCTCACTGCAAGCTCCGCCTCCCGGGTTTACGCCATTCTCCTGCCTCAGCCTCCCGAGTAGCTGGGACTACAGGCGCCCGCCACCTCGCCCGGCTAGTTTTTTTTTTTTTTGTATTTTTTAGTAGAGATGGGGTTTCACCGTGTTAGCCAGGATGGTCTTGATCTCCTGACCTCGTGATCCGCCCGTCTCGGCCTCCCAAAGTGCTGGGATTACAGGCTTGAGCCACCGCGCCCGGCCACCTATTTTAAGTTTTATAAAGTTTTACAAAGACAGTGACTTTAATTGGGTTAGCAAGTAGTGAAGAAAATAGTGCTTCATTCATTAATGATGGATTGGTGTTGAAAATGTATTTTATTGGACAGAGACACTAATGTAATATTTTCCGTGTGATTGGATCCTATGGAGTATAATGCAGGTTATTGTTTAAGATGAGGCTGAAATGGCTGAAGATAAATTATATTGGGCTTTGAAAAACATCCCAGATATTTATACTTTTTTCTTTAGTTTCAGAAGCCTTTGAAATGCTTTTGAACAGGCAAGTAATGTAAATATACTTTAATATTTTAGGGAGATAAATTAAGTAATAAAAGTAATGGATGTGAAAATATCTTGATTGGGGGTATTTAATTTTATTGCCTTTTCTTGTGATTTTGCCCCTCAAATCACTGCTTTGCTGGCTTTTTGATGTCTTCAAATAGATTTTAAGAAATATTCTGGGGGGAAAAAACTGTTTAGTGTAACTTTTCTAGTTCTAAGTGGAGGAGGGTCAGTCTGCTCTGAGCTATTTCACACTACTAATGGAAACCTACCTACCTAACTTTTAAAAAAGTGACTAGGCTGGGCGTGGTGGCTCACGCCTGTAATCCCAGCACTTTGGGAGGCCGAGGTGGACAGATCATGAGGTTATGAGTTTGAGACCAGCCTGGCCAACATGGTAAAACCCTATTGCTACTAAAAATACAAAAATTAGCCGGGCGTGGTGGTGCATGCCTATAATCCCAGCTACTCAGGAGGCCGAGGCAGGAGAATTGTTTGAACCTTGGAGGTGAAGGTTGCAGTGAGTTGAGATCATGCCACTGGACTCGAGTCTGGGTGACAGAGCAAGACTCCATCTCAGAGAAAAAAAAAGTGACTGATCAGAGGAAAATATTTTAGTTGCGTAAATGCTGTTTTCTTATTTTTAAAATTTTAAAATTTTTATTTATTTATTTTAGAGGAGGCGTCCTGCTCTTGCCCATGCTTTAGTTCAGGGTGTGATTGTAGCTCACTGCAGCCTTGAACTCCTGGGCACAAGCAGTTCTGGCACCTCAGTCTTCTGAATAGCTGCTACTACAGGCATGTGCCACCATGCCTGGCTATAAATGCTATTATCAGTCATAGACTTTGAACTATTTAAAAAAAAATGCCCACAGTCCCTTGTTACATACATATTATTTGTTAGTGAATATATATATAGTGGGTGTGTATAGTTTTTCTCAAAGCAGTTTTCATCCTGCTTTCCTGTACTGCTAACATGTTGACTTGTATGGATATTTTGGTGGGGGGAAATGAGAGGTGCAGTTTTGGAATTTCTGAAGCTGAGAATTCTAATTCCAGTCGTATTACTTTATGTGGAATCTTTTTTTTTTTTTTTTTTTTTGAGGCAGGGTCTCGCTCTGTCGCCAAGCTGGAGTGCAGTGGCGTGATCTCAGCTCACTGCAACCTCTGCTTCCCGGGTTCAAGCGATTATTCTGCCTCAGCCTCCCAAGTAGCTGGGATTACTGGCATGTGCTGCCACGCCCAGCTGGTTTTTCTAGTTTTAGTAGAGACGGGGTTTTACCATGTTGGCCAGAATGGTCTCAATCTCTTAACCTTGTGATCCGCCTGCCTCGGCCTCCCAAAGTGCTGGGATTACAGGCGTGAGCCATTACACCTGTTATGTGGAATCTTAACCCAATTTTTTATTTCTACTATTTCTTTTATTTCTCAAGATACATTGATATAGTTCTTAGACTTTTAATGGCTGATTGGGAGGGAGGGGGAAACTAGATGTTTATATTGCTTTTTGATGAATTAATACACAATATATCTGGGTCATACGTATTTGCCTTCAACTGCTCTGTCTTTTATTTTGGAAGAATTAGTGGTGAAATCTTTATATTGAAAGTGAGTTTTTCAATTTTAAAGTTGAAAAATCATCTGGCAACATCAAGACTATACTAAAAACCAGTGAATTGTATATTCTAAAATAGCTGAAATATTATGTTTTATGTTATGTGAATTTAATCTCAAACATACAGGAAAATATCAGCTGGCAGTTTGATGGCCCTTTCCTGTTTGTTGCAATTCTTAGTTGTGATGGATGTGTGTTTGCTTTACAGGGTTGTTAATCATCATGTGGATTTTTAGAGTTTTTTAGTGTTTTTGAGGAATGACTCAGGAAATCTGATGTATTACTTGGATTCCTAACATCTTTTTTTTTTTTTTTTCCTCTTTGAGTCTTGTTTATGGATCATTTTGTACTTTTAAAATCCCTTTCTCCCCTCTCTCTCCAGTCTTATTGCCAGCAATTTTGAAGATGACTCCCATGTAGCCTCACCATTAGACCAGAATGGAAGCTTCAATGTTGTTATTAAAGAGGAACCTCTAGATGATTACGACTACGAACTTGGTGAGTGCCCAGAAGGGGTCACTGTGAAACAGGAAGAGACAGATGAAGAGACAGATGTATACTCAAACAGTGATGATGATCCTATACTAGAGAAACAGCTAAAGAGGCACAATAAAGTTGACAACCCAGAAGCTGACCATCTATCTTCTAAATGGCTTCCAAGCAGCCCATCAGGTGTTGCTAAAGCTAAAATGTTCAAATTAGACACTGGAAAGATGCCAGTAGTCTATCTGGAGCCCTGTGCTGTCACTAGAAGCACAGTGAAGATTTCTGAACTCCCTGATAACATGCTTTCCACATCTCGAAAGGATAAATCTTCTATGTTGGCAGAATTGGAATATTTGCCTACATACATTGAAAATTCCAATGAGACTGCCTTCTGCTTAGGCAAGGAATCAGAAAATGGTCTTAGAAAACATTCATCAGATCTCCGAGTGGTACAAAAATATCCCTTACTGAAAGACTCTCAGTGGAAATATCCTGATATATCTGATAGCATTAACACAGAAAGAATACTTGACAGTTCAAAGGGTTCAGTTGGAGACTTACTTTCAGGAAAAGAGGACTTGGGCAGAAAGAGAACAACTATGCTTAAGATTGCAACACCCCCAAAGGTAGTGAATGCTAATCAGAATGCCTCTCCAAATGTCCCTGGAAAAAGAGGAAGGCCACGAAAATTGAAACTCTGTAAGGCAGGACGACCACCTAAAAACACAGGAAAGTCTTTAATTTCTACAAAGAATACACCTGTAGGCCCTGGGAGTACTTTTCCAGATGTGAAGCCTGATCTGGAAGATGTGGATGGTGTTCTCTTTGTTTCCTTTGAATCAAAGGTAAGATTGTAATTTTCAGGATTCTTTTAAAGGCTAATTAGTTGCACTTGAATTGTATACTGGCTTGTAACTAACTCGATTTAGAATCTAGTTTTGTGACATCTATTTGTGAGGGTGTATGGGTGGGTGGAGTTGGGAGGGAAGTGTCTCCAAAATGTTTGGTTTAGTTAATAAGAATAACTTAAGATATTTCATTTGAATAGACTTAAAAAATTATGTCTTAGATTTCAGTTCATGATTTTTGCATAGCTGTGTTTAAAAAAAATCTTCGGGTCTTACTGGAATTATCATCATTATGGATTTTGGAAAGGCCTAAAAATACATGAAATATTTACTAACTCTTTGGCAACACTCCATTTCTTTTACCTCCTGGTTTTCTTTTCTTTTTTTTTTTTTTGAGACAGAGTTCTCGCTCTGTTGCCCAGGCCTGGAGTTCAGTGGCGCAATCTCAGCTCACTGCAATCTCTGTCTCCCGGGTCAAGCCATTCTCGTGCCCCAGCCTCATGAGTAGCTGGGATTACAGGCGTGTGCCACCACACCCAGCTAGTTTTTGTAATTTTGGTAGAGACGGGGTTTTGCCATGTTGGCCAGCTGGTTTCGAACTTCTGACCTCCAACAATCTGCCTGCTTCAGTCTCCCCAAAGTGCTGGGATTACATGCATGAGCCACTGCTCCCGTCCCCAGTTTTCAATAGTAGTAGTAGAGTACCATTGGAGAACCAAATATTAACAGTCATCTTGGCCGGGCGCGGTGGCTCAAGCCTGTAATCCCAGCACTTTGGGAGGCCGAGACGGGCGGATCACGAGGTCAGGAGATCGAGACCATCCTCGTTAACACGGTGAAACCCCGTCTCTACTAAAAAATACAAAAAATTAGCCGGGCGCGGTGGTGGGCGCCTGTAGTCCCAGCTACTCGGGAGGCTGAGGCAGGAGAATGGCGTGAACCCAGGAGGCGGAACTTGCAGTGAGCTGAGATCCGGCCACTGCACTCCAGCCCGGGCGACAGAGCGAGACTCTGTCTCAAAAAAAAAAAAAAAAAAAAAAACCAAAAAAACAAACAAACAGTCATCTTAACTCTGCTGTCTTACACATTGACAGTCTCTCTATTCCACTCTGACTCTTCAACCAGATTATTTTTCTTTGAAATTTTTTTTTTTTTTTTTTTGAGACGGAGTCTCGCTGTGTCTCCCAGGCTGGAGTGCAGTGGCGTGATCTCGGCTCACTGCAAGCTCCGCCTCCCGGGTTCACGCCATTCTCCCGCCTCAGCCTCCCAAGTAGCTGAGACTACAGGCGCCCGCCACCACGCCCGGCTAGTTTTTTGTATTTTTAGTAGAGACGGGGTTTCACCATGTTAGCCAGGATAGTCTCGATCTCCTGACCTCGTGATCCACCCGCCTCGGCCTCCCAAAGTGCTGGGATTACAGGCTTGAGCCACCGCGCCCAGCCTTCTTTGAAATTTTTATAGAAGCCTAGTCTTTCTTTTTTTCTTTTTTCTTTTCTTTTCTTTTTTTTTTTTTTTTTTTGAGATGGAGTCTCGGTCTGTTGCTCAGGCTGGAGTGCAGTAGTGCAATCTCTGCTCACTGCAAGCTCCCCCTCCTGTGTTCACACCATTCTCCTGGCTCATCCTCCCGAGTAGCTGGGACTGCAGGTGCTCACTACCACACCCGGCTAATTTTTTTTTGTATTTTTAGTAGAGACAGGGTTTCACTGTGTTAGCCAGGATGGTCTCGATCTTCTGCCTCATGATCCTTTTGCCTCGGCCTCCCAAAGTGTGCTGGGATTGCGGGCGTGAGCCACCGTGCCTGGCCTCTTTTTTTTTTTTTTGATACGGAGTCTTGCTCTGTCGCCAGGCTAGAGTGCAGTGGCACAATCTCAGCTCACTGCAGCCTCTCTCCCAGGTTCAAGCAGTTCCCCTGCCTCAGCCTCCCAAGTAGCTGGGACTACAAGTGTGCGTCACCACACCCAGCTAATTTTTTTATTTTAGTAGAGGCAGGGTTTCACCATGTGGACAGGATGGTCTCAGTCTCCTGACCTTGTGATCCACCCACCTCGGCCTCCCAAAGTGCTGGGATTGTAGGTGTGAGCCACCCTGCCAGTCTGTCTTTCTTAATTGACTACACAGATGTTAGATATTTAATCCCTTCTAGCTGTTCTTTTCCTCCCTTGTTAGCTGAGTAAGCTATCTGAATATAGGCAATGAGAAATGAACATACAAATTATATACTTTGAGGTCAGTGAGCTCAGTATGATATCACATTCACATTTTTTTACTTTCCCCTTTCCCCCTTGTGATTATTAAAGTAATATTAATGTAGAACACTTAGAAAATATCAAAAAGTGTGAAAAAATTGCTCCTGTTCTTCCAATTTTAGTGTAACTGTAGGCATGGACATATTTTCCTTCTGGTCTTTAATTTTTTTTAATCCAGTTTTACATTTAATTTTTCAGAAGCAATATGAACTACCTTTTTTTTTTTTTTTTTTTTTTTGATGTATAGGAAGCTCTAGACATTCATGCAGTTGATGGGACAACAGAAGAATCTTCTAGTCTTCAGGCATCAACCACAAATGACTCAGGTATTATAAAATAGTATAAAATGAGTTGTATTTGTGGTTTGGGCTCCAGTAATGAAACATTCAACATTCGTTTGTAGTGTACAGTAGCTTATTTTATTACTATTTATTTTGGGAGTAGGTTACAGAGCAAGAATTTCCCAGTTGGAAAAGGAGTTGATAGAAGATTTGAAGTCTTTGCGACACAAGCAGGTGATACATCCTGGTCTTCAAGAAGGTAATAGACTGGCAACTTTTTTTTTGGTTTTCTTTTTTCTTTCTTCCCTGTTTCTCCTCTTTTTCCTCTCTCCTCTTCTTTTTGTTTTTTTCCTCTTTCTTTCTATCCTTGATTTCATTTCTTTCAGCACCTCTTTCAGTTTGCATATTTTTCTCTTCTCTGTCTCCATAATTCTTCCCTTTAGTTTAAAAACCATGTCTAGGTCTTTTTTATCCTATTATCTTATGTAAGAAAAAAATGTGTCATGGTGAAGCAAGTGATATTTTCTTTGTTCATTCTTACAACCTGGTATTCTCCTCCCGCATTTCTCATCTTAGTTTGGTTACTTTTGTTTATGTGGTTGTTTGTTTATTTGAGACGGAGTCTCACTCTGTTGCCCAGGCAGCTGGAGTGCAGTGGTGCTATCTTGGCTCACTTCAAGCTCTGCCTCCTGGGTTCACACCATTCTCCTGCCTCAGCCTCCCGAGTAGCTGGGACCATAGGTGCCTGCCACTGCGCCTGGCTAATTTTTTTGTATTTTTAGTAGAGACAGGATTTCACCATGTTAGCCAGGATGGTCTCCATCTCCTGACCTTGTGATCCACCCGCCTCAGTCTCCCAATTACATGCTTGTTTTTATAATTTTGGAGGAAGGGTCTTCCTTGTCCTTTAGTAATATATTTAGGTGTATAAATAGAAGAATACTTTTCTCTCTCATGTTTTGGCTGCAAACATCTATTTTATATATTCGATGTACCAGTGGGAAGTTAATTTAAAATTTTCATTATCTTTTTTTTTTTTAATTTTAAGTTCTGGGATACATGTGCAGAATGTGCAGGTTACATAGTTTTACATGTGCTATGGTGGTTTGCCGCACCTATCAACCTGTTATCTAGGTTTTAAGCCCCACATGCATTAGGTATTTGTCCTAATGCTCTCCCTCCCCTTGCCTCCCACCCCCCGACAGGCTCTGGTATGTGATATTCCCCTGCTTGCATCCATGTGTTCTCATTGTTCATCTCCCACTTATGGGTGAAAACATGCAGTGTTTAGTTTTCTGTTCCTATGTTAGTTTGCTGAGAATGATGGCGTCCAGCTTCATCCATGTCCCTGCAAAGGACATGAACTCATTCTTTTTTATGGCTGCAGTTTTCATTATTATCTTTATTTTATTGTAATGCGTTATCTTGGCCTTGATTATGTTGCTTAATCTTTAAAAAAACATATCTACTATGGTTATTAACATCATGATCACTACTGATTTTCCTGTTTTGGGATGTAATGAAAAATTTTAGGCCGTGCCCCAATTTTTAGTTTCTTACAAATATCTTTGATTTTAGATACACATCTTGAAGTAGTTTTTTGAGTTTTTGACTCTTAACAATTTTCAGAAGGGTGTCTAGACTATTTACACTAATTAGTAGTTTATTTACCTGAGAATCTAAACATTACAAGTTATCAAACAAAAGATTTATATGCTGGTCATTCAGTTTCTAAATCGAATGGTAATACTGAAGAATTTTTGCTTTAACGGAAGGCAGTTTGTATGACAGTGCGATCTTAAAGTGTGCAGATCCCAGTCTCAATCAATCAATATGGGCTGATTGCTGTGGATTGTAATGGACAGTCACATCATAGCAATCTTGCAGATAACGTTTGCTGCTGTTTATTGTCAGCTTTAACGTCTACTATTTTATTTAAATAATATTCTTTTATTTCTCCCTATCTTTTTTCTCCCCTTCCTTCATTTCTTCCTATCTTTAACTTAACCTGTCTTCTCCCTTTCCCACTTCCTTTTTTTTTGTTATTTTCTTGATAATATAAAAATATTATGACATTTATATTGTGTTCTTTTAACTTAATCCCCACGTTTAAAAAACCTTAGTTCTAGAGTTAAATATATTCAGTGCTTGCAGCTGGTCCTTTTGCTCTGGTTTATTTGCCTAGTATTTGCTGGTTGGCAAAGCTTTGACTGTTTTTCTTTCTTCTATAGACAACTTAGTCAAATTTGTAATCTTTTCCTTAATGGAATGGGGTGTTCAAAGGCCAATGTTTACGGAAACTGACTAGGTACCATATATAGTGAAATTAGCCTGAATTTGGGGGGTAGAGTTGGACTCTGGTGGGGTAGAGTACAGGCACTTCTTCGAAAGGGACAACTGCATCAGTGGATTCTTGTCATATGGAAAAATGGGCCCAAAATTCTCAGGTCTTCCTATAGTTCAGTAGAAGCTGGAGTGGCTATGTGATGTCTCTGAAGTGGTGGCTGCTAATAGTTTTTTGGGCATCTAACTCAAAACTTCAAAAACACAGCCAAACGAAACATATCTGTGAGCTATTATTTTTCACCTTCTTTATAGATTCTGCATTTGGTGCAAGTTTGTATTTAATCCTAAGGTTGTTAAAATTTATTCAACTACATGCTGACATAGTTTTGTTTTTTGAAAAATAATTAAATCTGTAATCTCTCTGGTACTTAATTTTCAATGTGTGAGGTGGAGTCCTGTTTTGGATTTTTTTTATTCCTCTATTTTATTTTGGCATATTTTTCTCCCCAACCTTGACTTCCTTTAAAAAGCCATACTTGGGCCAGGCTCGGTGGCTCGGGCCTGTAATTCCAGCACTTTGAGAGGCTAAGGGGGGTGGATCACTTGAGGTCAGGAGTTCGAGACTAGCGTGGCCACCCTGTCTCTATGAAAAATACAAAAAATTAGCCGGGTGTGGTGGTGAGCGCCTGCAATCCCAGCTACTCAGGAGGTTGAGGCAGGAGAATAGCTTGAATCCAGGAGGTGGAGGTTGTAGTAAGCTGAGATCCTGCCACTGCACTCCAGCCTGGGTGACACAGGGAGACATTGTCTAAAAAAAAAAAAAAAGCTAGACTTAAACAGTTTCTAAAGAATAAGTTAATTTGGCCAAATATTTGTAGTAACTGGGTGATGCCAATCCCAGGGCTCTGAAGATAAGGTATTCTAGGTTCATCTCTAAAATTTGATTCTTGAAATAATTTGTTAAATTTCAACTTAATGTCATATTTCTTTGCCCTGCTATTAACTATAATTTCATTATTTAGAAAATAGCACTTAAACTTCTTTTGAGCTGAAAACCCTTGAAAAACTAGAAAATCTTTTTGAGTTTGCTTTAAAATTGGGAAAGCAGTGTTGATTAAGCCTGGGAAAATGTTTTTATTGTTGTCGGTAGTTTTACTTAAAAATAAAATAAGGTTCTTAATTTTTCTTTCCATGGTACTATATTTTTGTTTGCTATACTAAATTTACTATATCTACGTTGGTCTGCTTTTGAAGTCTGTTAGTTTATCTGAAATTATCATCTATCTTTGCATTTTAAAAGTGTGTTCAAAGCATTTCTCCTTCATTGCTACCAAGTCAATTATTGTCAGTTTTTAAAACTTTATATTTTAGAAGAGTTTTAGATTTATAGAAAAATTAAGAAACACAGTGCAGAGAATTCCGGGTTTTTTTCTTTTTACTCATTCCTAATTCTCTCAGTATCCAGAATTTCTCCTATTAATATCTAACATTAGATTGGTACATTTGTTACAGTTAGTGAACCAGTATGGATATATTATTATTTAAAGTTCATACTTTATTGAGATTTCTTTAGTTTTTACCCAATGTCCTTTTTTTTTTTTTGCATCTAAGATCCCATTCAGGATACCACAGTACTTTTAGTAGTGATGTCTCCTTAGGATCTTCCTGGTTATGACAGTTTCTCAGATTTTGTGTTTAATGACCTTGACAGTTTTGAAGAGTCAGGTATTTTTATAGATGTCCCTCAGTTGAGACTTATCCTGTCATATCAAGAGTACATACATTAAGCATGATTTATCACTATTGATGTTACCTTGATCACCTGGCTGAGATATTGTCAGTTTATTCACTGTGAAGTTACTCCCGACTCCCTGCCCTCCGTTTCTCTCCATACTGTAATCTTTGGAAGGAAGTCATTATGCTTAGCTCACACTTAATGTGCAAGAAGTTACATTGTACCTCCTTGAGTGTAGCCTATCTGTGTAAGTTATTTGGAGTTATTTTTCACCAGAGATTTATCTAGTCTTCTTTTTAAAAAATTCCCTTAGGTGAATCTCCAGCTCTACTAAAAATACAAAATTAGCTGGGTTTGGTGGCATGTGCCTGTAATCCCAGTTACTTGGGAGGCTGAGACAGGAGAATTGCTTGAAACTGGGAGACAGAGGTTGCAGTGAGTAGAGATTCTGCCACTGTACTCCAGCCTGGGCAACAGAGCGAGAGACTCTGTCTCGGAAAAAAAAAAAAAAAAAGAAATTCACTCATCAGTATGGACTCTTGTCAGTTTTAATGTTTTGTTTCGATGTTTGTTTTTTGTTTTTGAGACAGGGTCTCACTTTGTCACCCAACCTAGGCTGTAGTGCAGTGGCGTGAACATGGCTCACTGCAGCCTCGACCTCCTGAGCCCCAGTGATCCCATGTCAGCCTTCCAAGTAGCCGGGACTACAAGCACATGCCACCACACCTGGCTAATTTTTTTTGTATTTATTTTTCTGTAGAGATGGGGTTTTGCCATGTTGCCCAGGCTGGTCTCGAACTTTTGAGCTCAGGAGATTTGCCCACCTTGGCCTCCTGAAGTGCTGGGATTATAGGCATGAGCCATATGTCTGGCCGATTTTAATGTTAATTTCATTTATGAGTAATAACAATATTTCAATAACTCCCTCTTCCTTTTTTAGTTATTTAATAAAAATGCTTTATTTTTCCTTAAAAATTTTTTTTTTTTTTTTTTTTTTTTTAGAGATAGTGTCTCCCAGTTTTGCCCAGTCTTGTCTCAAACTCCTGGCTTCAGCCCATCCTCCCAAGTAGCTGGAATTACAAGTGTGAGCCATGGTGCCTGCAGTAAAAAAAAAAAGAAATTCTGAATGTTGTATTAAATTAGTGTTTAGTGGCCAGGCGCGGTGGCTCACAACTGTAATCCCAGCACCTTGGGAGGCAGAGGTGGGCGGATCACAAGGTCAGGAGATCGAGACCATCTTGGCTAACACAGTGAAACCCTGTCTCTACGAAAAATAAAAAAAATTAGCCGAGCATGGTGGCATGTGCCTGTAGTCCCAGCTGCTGGGGAAACTGAGGCAGGAGACTGGCATGAACCCGGGAGGTGGAGTTTGCAGTGATCCGAGATCGCGCTACTGCACTCCAGCCTGGGCAACAGCGCGAGACTCCGTCTCAAAAAAAAAACAAAAATAAAAATAAATTAGTGATTAGATGGAGTTTTCCTTATAATATATGCTTTTCTATTCTATGTTTACTGCTTATATAGGTGTTTATACAACTATAAACATCTTGAGTGTACTTTTGTATTTCAGTGGGTTTAGGTAGCAGTAGGCATTTTTGGCCATATCTTAATCATAGGTGAATCTGCCTTTGCTTGAATCTGAAAGTTATCTCTTTTCAGCTTTATCTCTATGAGTCTTTTTTGTAATGACATTATAACAAATTTTTAAGAAGTAGCTTCTGATATGGTGAAATGAAGGAAAACTGTTTAGAAGTGTAGTTTAAACTGACATATGTAGACAGGATTTTAGGTTCTAAGTAGGCTCTGGTTGAATAAAAATATAAAAAGATAGTAGGGTTTTCACAGTATGCTTTCTATGAATTATTCAGCTATATTATTTTCTGCAAGCTAAAGTTTTTATGCCCATTTCATATGAAATCAACTGAGTCTAGGTCTCAGGTGTCTTACTTGGGGAAGGATTTTCTTACATGACCTCAGGTGATCCACCCACCTCAACCTCCCAAAGTGCTGGGATTACAGGTATAAGCCACCATTCCCGGCCTCAGATTTCTTTTTGTTTACCTCTCTTAGGGACTTATTTACCCTATGCTAACTACTAAAAATCAATTGGGAAAACAACACTAAAGCTTCTTGAGGTCTTTTTGTTTGTTTGTTTCAACACAGGATTTTGCTTTTTTGCCTAGGTTGGAGTGCAGTGGCATGATCATGGCTCTTAGTACTCTCAACCTCCTGGGTTCAAGCAGTCCTCCCACCTCAGTCTTCTGAGTAGCTGGGATCACAGGCACGTGCCATTACACCCAGCTAATTTTTAAATTATTTTGTAGAAATGGGGTCTCACCCTGTTGCCCAGATTAGTCTTGAACTTCTGGGCTCAAGCAGTCCTTCTGCTTTGGCCTCCCAAAGTACAGGGATTACAGATGTGAGCGGACACACCAGGCCTGAAAAATGTGTTTTATCTTTCTGAGACCATCTGCTTTACAGAGAAAGTACAGTAGATTCTCAAAGCATATGACTGAGTGTGGTGGATTGGTGTTCATTTTACTGTTGAGAAAATGTAGTAAAGACAAGATTAAAAACCATTGTTTTGACTCATTATCCTGTATTTCCCATAGTTGATTTGGAACATGGGGAAAGAATGTTGTTTTATTTGATTGATGTTTTAATCATACTGTGTGATTAAATACAATAAATATGTAATAACAGGCAGGATGCGGTGGCTCACACCAGTAATCCCAAACTTTGGGAGGCTGAGGCGTGCAGATCATGAGGTCAGGAGTTCGAGACCAGCCTGACCAATGTGATGAAACCCCATCTCTACTAAAAATACAAAAATTAGCTGGGCCCGGTGGCGTACGCCTATAATCCCAGCTACTCAGGAGGCTGAGGCAGGAGAATCGCTTGAACCTGGGAGGCGGAGGTTGCAGTGAGCCAAGATGGCACCATTGCACTCCAGTCTGGGCAACAGAGCGAGACTCCGTCTCAAAAAGAAAAAAAAAAAAAAAGTAATACAATAAAGATATGTTAGAGAATTGGAATTGCAAACTAAAACAAAATAGCTGTCTTTTTTTTTTTTTTTTTAAGAGATGTGGTCTTCTCACCTCAGCTTTCCAAGTAGTTGGGACTACAGGTGCACGCCACAGTGCCTGGCTTGCCATCTTTTGTTCAGATAGATTTTATGTATAGGGTACATGAGGTTCATAACCCACCTAATGTCTTTAACTGTTAGAGAAACAGCACTATGTGAGCTTTTTAATGGAAACTTATACCTGTGACTTTTAATGGCTTTACTGTGATACTTTTTTTTTTTTTTTTTTTTTTTTTTTGAGACGGAGTCTCGCTGTGTCGCCCAGGCTGGAGTGCAGTGGCCGGATCTCAGCTCACTGCAAGCTCTGCCTCCCGGGTTTTTACGCCATTCTCCTGCCTCAGCCTCCCGAGTAGCCGGGACTACAGGCGCCCGCCACCTCGCCCGGCTAGTTTTTTGTATTTTTTAGTAGAGACGGGGTTTCACCGTGTTAGCCAGGATGGTCTCGAACTCCTGACCTCGTGATCCGCCCGTCTCAGCCTCCCAAAGTGCTGGGATTACAAGCTTGAGCCACCGCGCCTGGCCTTTACTGTGATACTTAACACTCAGCTTTTTTTTTTTTTAAAAATAGAGTCTTACTCTGTCTCCCAGGCTGGAGTACAGTGGCATGATCTCGGTTCACTTGAACCTGGGAGGTTCAAGTGATTCTCTTGCCTCAGCCTCCTGAGTAGCTACAGGCACACACCACCACACCTGGCCAGTTTTTGTACTTTTAGTAGAGGTGGGGTTTCACCATGTTGGCCAGGCTGGTCTCAAACTCCTGACCTCAAGTGATCTGTCTGCCTTGGCCTCCCAAAGCGCTGGGATTACAAGTGTGAGCCACCAGGCCTGGCCGATAATTAACGCTTCACTTTGAACTTCTTTTGCCTTCAGTTTATTAAAATTTAAGTTGAATACCTTCCCAAAATATTGCCTTTTAACCTATAAATAAGGAAGTCATAATGTTTTTAGGCTTGATTAACCATAAATGTCATTAATAAGAACTAGACAACCGGTAGCCATAATCAGGCCAGCATCTTAGTCTATGGTAAGTTCATAATAGAGGCCTTAGACAATCTCTGGACCACAAAGAGTTAAAGCACAAACGATCTGAATTTTGCCATTTTTTAATTAGTTACCTTGCTTAATAGATTATCACAAACTTAGCAACTTAAAACCATGTATTTACTGTATCACAGTTTCTATGTGTCAGCAGTCTGGGCATAGCTTGGTTGGGTTCTCTGCTTAGGTTCTTACAAGGCTACAGTCAAAATATTGGCCAGGCCTGGTTTCTCAGAGACTTGGTTGGAGAGGGATCTGCTTCCAGTTTCCCTCAGCTCATTGGCAAAATTTATTTCATTGCAGCTCCAGCAAGATGGATAACTTGTGTTATCACATGCACATTATCATGCATGGCCCATCTCCCTTACCACATTTTATTGATTAGAAACAAATTAAGGCCCTGCCTACCACACTCAGCAGAGTGAGGGGGATTATACAAATGTGTGATACCAGATGACATAGATCATGGGGCCACCTTAAAGTGAATCTGCTACAGTTTGTTTCATTGTTTTTGTTCTTTACTATCTCCTTTCTCTCTCGACCTTACCCCCCACCATCTCTGAGGCACGAGTTAAAAAAAAGAAGGGAGATAATATGATTTGTGATTGATCTATGGAAATAAGATTTCCTTTTTTCTTGTAGTGGGCTTAAAATTGAATTCAGTGGATCCAACAATGAGCATTGATCTTAAATACTTGGGAGTACAGTTACCTTTGGCTCCAGCTACTAGTTTTCCTTTTTGGAACCTTTCGGGAACCAACCCTGCCTCTCCTGGTGAGTATGTAACATTGGTAAAGTCATACACTATTTTTCTTGAAGTTTACATTATTTGTAATGTAAGTAAAAAGCTACCTTTATTGGTGACATTTAACATTAGTCTAAGATAGGTCTTTTGTCTGTTGTTATAGTTTCGGTAAGTGATTTATACACTTACCAAATTAAAGTTTTATTAATTAATTAGGTCCATAATATTGGCCTGCTAGAATTTTGGTCATCTGTTTGACTTTTTCTTTTATAGATGCGGGATTTCCCTTTGTTTCTAGGACAGGGAAAACCAATGATTTCACTAAGATCAAGGGATGGAGGGGAAAATTTCATAGTGCTTCTGCATCTAGGAATGAAGGTAATTAGTTTTTAAAAATTTTGTAAATGTTCTGAAACATGTAGCCAAAAACCTTTTGTTAAAAGTAAGTCTTGGTTGTTTTTCTTCATTCCTTCTCGCCATGGTTTTTTTTTTTTTTTTTTAAAGACTGAGTTTTACTCTTGTTGCCCAGGCTGGAGTGCAATGGTGCGATCTTGGCTCACTGCAACCTCCACCTCCCAGGTTCAAGAGATTCTCTTGCCTCAGCCTCCCAAGCAGCTGGGACTACAGGCATGTGCCACCACGCCTGGCCAATTTTTTGTATTTTGAGTAGATACAGGGCTTTACCATGTTGGCCGGGCTGGTCTGGAACTCCTGACCTCAGGTGATCCATCTGTTTCGGCCTCCCAAAGTGCTGGGATTACAGGCGTGAGCTGCTGCTCCCAGCCTTCCATGGTTTAAAATGAACTGAAAATACTTGTCTTGCTGTTTTCTGTCTGCTCCCCATTTTCCTGTAGTCACAGCCCTGAGGTTCAGTCAGGCTTAAATAATTGCTACAGCCTTTTAAACAGCATTTCTGGTATTTCTGTTTCTGCAGTTACAAAAAACATTCTCAAGCATTGGTTTAGAACTGTATACTTCACAGTTGTATAGTGATTTCCTATAGTCTTATACTTCAGACTAAACTTCTAATCCAAGCATTTTGACTGTATCCCTCTTGGTCCCCATTCTTAGTGCTTTTCCTTGTCCACTGCATTCGTTTGCAGTTTAACCAGATAAATATGCCAGTTTTTCAAAATACTTTTTCTTATCTTTGAATCTTTTCACTGTGTTTATAACAATGTAATTCATGTCTCTGTACTTAATTTTTTTGTTTCTTAAAAACTAAATTTTATGGTTGGGCATGGTGGCTCATGCCTGTAATCTCCCAGCACTTTGGGAGGCTGAAGCTATCGCATTGCTTGAGCTCAGGAATTTGAGACCAGCCTGGGCAACATGGTGAAAACCCCTCTCTACAAAAAATGCAGAAACAGCCAGATGTGGTGGCACATTCCTGTAGTCCCAACTACTCGCAGGGCTGAGGTGGGAGGATCACTTGAGCCCGGGGAGGTTGAGACTGCACTGAGCCGCGATCACACCACTGCACTCCAGCCTGGGTGATAGAACAAGACCCTGTCTCAAACAAACAAACAAAAACCCAACTAAATTTTATAGCCCTCTTTTTGTGGTCTTCCTTCTTCTCTAATGTTTTGTATCACACTACAGGCATTCCAGTCTCTCTCCCTCGCTTTTTAAGGATGGGGTCTTGATCCATCGCCCAGGTTGGAGTGCGGTGGTCCAGTCTCAGCTCACTGCAGCCTTGACCTCCTGGGCTCAGGTGATTCTCCCTGCTCAGCCTCCAGAATAGCTGTGACCACAGGTGTGTGCCCCCATGCCTGGCTAAGTTTTTGTAGAGCTGGGGTTTGCCATGTTGCTCAGCCTGGTCTTAAACTCCTGAGCTCAAGAAATCCACCCGCCTTGGCCTCACTAAGTGCCGGGATTATAGGCATGAGCCCCTGTGCCCAACCTCACTATTACAAATAATCTTTTGGCATTCTGTTGAGGCCTGCTTTGATTTTTTTTTTCCCCCGTTTTTTTTTTTTTTTTTTTTTTTTTTTAAGAGATGGAGTTTCACTTTTGTGCCCAGGTTGGAGTGCAATAGTGTGATCTCGGTTCACCACAACCTCCGCCTCCCGAGTTCAAGTGATTCTCCTGCCTTAGCCTCCCGAGTATCTGGGATTACAGGCATGTGCCACCACGCTCAGCTAATTTTGTATTTTAGTAGATAACAGGTTTTCTCCATGTTGGTCAGGCTGGTCTCGAACTCCCGACCTCAGGTGGACAGCCTGCCTCGGCCTCCCAAAGTACTGGGATTGCAGGAGTAAGCCACGGCACACAGACTCCCTGTTATGTTTTTACTTATCTTTGGTCTCTTTAATCAGGTCAAAGATTGTCAAAGATTGATGATTCTTAGGTTAAATACATTGTTAGCACTTTGTAAAAAGTAGTGCCTCAATAAATAATATAATGTGGTAATTTTAGGGTAAGACATAATTGTAGAGAATGGATTTTAATTTTTTGTTTGTTTGAGACAGAGTCTTGCTCTGTTGCCCAGCCTGGAGTGCAGTGGTGCAATCTCGGCTCACTGCAAACTCCGCCTCCTGGGTTCACATCATTTTTCTGCCTCAGCCTCCTGAGTAGCTGTCACTACAGGCGCCAGCCACCATGCCTGGCTAATTTTTTTGTATTTTTAGTGAGACGGGGTTTCACCATGTTAGCCAGGATGGTCTCCATCTCCTGACCTCGTGATCCGCCTGCCTTGGCCTCCCAAAGTGCTGGGATTACAGGCGTGAGCCACCGTGCCCGGCAAGGATTTTAATGTTTTTAGTGCCCAAGACTAGAGAATAGATTTTAATGTCAGTAGTATCTGAGACTCATTCTCTTCACTTGGTTTTATTTATCTTTTCTTTCTGAGGAGGGATGGTTTATTTATTAATGTTTTTATTTTAAAAAATTTAAAAAAATTTTTTAGAGACAGGGTCCTCGCTATGTTGCTTAGGCTAGTCTTGAACTCTTGGCCTCTAGTGATCCTTTTGCTTCTTCCTGCCAAAGTGCTGGGATTATAGGTGTGAGTCACTGTGCCCGCTAAGGGATAGTTTAGAAGATTCAGTATTTTGTAGCTCAATATTCTTGGCCTTTTTAGTGTTTTTGTAGAGATTCATAAATCTGCCCTAGATTTCTTTAAGCATTTTGTGTTTTCTTATTTCTAGGTGGAAATTCAGAAAGTTCACTGAAAAATCGTTCTGCTTTCTGTAGTGATAAGCTAGATGAATACTTGGAAAATGAAGGCAAGCTGATGGAAACAAGCATGGGTTTCTCTTCTAATGCTCCCACATCTCCTGTGGTGTACCAGCTTCCCACTAAGAGTACCAGCTATGTACGAACACTTGATAGTGTACTAAAGAAGCAATCTACTATTTCCCCTTCTACCTCTTACTCTTTGAAACCTCATTCTGTACCCCCTGCCTCTCGAAAGGCAAAGTCTCAAAACAGACAGGCAACTTTCAGTGGCCGAACTAAATCATCTTACAAGTCCATTTTACCATACCCTGTTTCACCAAAGCAGAAATACTCTCATATGATTCTGGGAGATAAGGTTACCAAGAATTCTTCAGGCATCATCTCAGAAAATCAGGCGAATAACTTTGTTGTGCCAACTTTAGATGAAAATGTGTTTCCAAAGCAGATTAGTTTGCGGCAGGCACAGCAGCAGCAGCAGCAGCAGCAGCAGCAACAGGGAAGTCGTCCTCCAGGCTTGTCTAAATCTCAGGTGAAGCTAATGGACCTGGAAGACTGTGCACTTTGGGAAGGAAAACCGAGGACGTATATCACAGAAGAGCGAGCAGATGTATCCTTAACAACTCTACTTACAGCTCAAGTAAGTAGCTGCTGTTTTCTGGAAGTATATTAGTGCTTGGCTAGAAAGAGTGAGGTTAGTGAGGGGAAATGGGAACGGTAGTTTTTGGCAGGATGATCAGCTAGTTTTTAGCATTTAGAACCTTCATGGGAACTAAGGCTACGTCTTCCCTGTTTGTTCTTTACCAACTAGCCACTCAGGTGTAGATTCCTCCTGCCAGCAGAGGGAGACAGTACAGTTGTACTTTTGAATAACCTCTCTGCTGTCTAAAGGCTGACCATTCTGAAAATTTCTTAATTTCATTTTCCAACATATGGGCAAGTACATTTGCTGATCTTGTTAAAACAACTTTGAAGATCGTGCCTTTTTTTTTTTTTTTTTTTTTTGAGATGGAGTCTTGCTCTACTGCCCAGGCTGGAGTGCAGTGGCAGGATCTCAGCTCACTGCAACCTCTGCCTCCTGGGTTCAGATAATTCTCCTGCCTCAGCCTCCCGAGTAGCTGGTACTATAGACACATGCCACTGCACCTGGCTAATTTTTGTGTTTTTAGTAGAGACGGGTTTTTGCCATGTTAGCTAGACTGGTCTGGAGCTCCTGACCTTAGGTGATCCACCTGTCCCGCCTCCCAAAGTGTTGGGATTACAGGCATGAGTCACCACGCCTGGCCTGAAAATTACGCTTTTAAAAGATACTAAATCCCAGGAAATTAAAAATTAAGAACCTATGGAGAAAAACCTTTATCTTTTGTGAAATTTTGTATTAACACTTTTTCACTTATTTATTTTTATTTTTATATTTTAAGAATTTTATGGCAAGGGATGCAGGAAGGAATTTTTGATCTATTGATGATATACCTATCTTAGCAGCCTCTGATGCATGTGTACCCAGGCTGGAGTTCAGTGGCATGATCACAGCTTATTGCGATCCTCCCACCTCAGCCTCCTGAGTAGCTGGGGCATATAGATGCGCACTACCATGCCTGGCTAATTTTTTTATTATATTAAAAATACAAATCAGGTTTTGCCACGTTATCCAGGCTGGTCTCAAACTCCTGGGCTCAAGCTATCCGCCCTTCCTCGGTCTCCCAAAGTGCTAGGATTACAAGTGTGAGCTACTGTGCCTGGCCTTTCCATTAATTTTTTTACTTTCCATTTTGTAATTCTGTGACTGAATTCTGGAACTAAAGATCATCAGATGTTGGAACTAAATGCAGATTGTTTTATTCGTTATTAATCCTTCATAAAGACTTCTATTTGTGTATTGTCCTATTCTTTTTTTATTAATTACCTTAGAATAGGGACCAGCAAACTTTTTCTGGTAAAGGGCCAAATAGTAAATATTTAAGGCTTTGCAGACCATACACTCTCTAGCAGTTACCGAACTCTGCTGTTGTAGTTCTTCAGACGGTATGTGTATGAATTAGCCTGGCTGCGTTCCAGTGAAACTTTATGACACAGGCTGGATTTGGCCCATGGGTCTCACCCTTTGTTAATCTTTGCCTTAGAACATTATGTATAATTTATATTGAAAATAAATCCATCCTTGATCGTTTTGCTGATAATTGTCTGTACTAAACATTAGAATGGCAGATTGTTTAGAGCCCTGGTTATATTCATGTTCTGTCCTTTGAATCTGCATTAATCCTGTGCTGTTAGTACTTAAAGTCAGAGACTAATGTAGTCCAGTATATGACCATAAATTGTTGGGGGTGTGGGGGGATGGTTTAGTGGAATTACAATTTTCTACTTTGACTTTAGGCATCCCTCAAAACTAAACCTATCCACACAATTATAAGGAAACGAGCCCCTCCCTGCAACAATGACTTCTGTCGACTGGGTTGTGTATGTTCCAGTCTAGCTTTGGAGAAGCGCCAACCTGCTCACTGCCGCCGACCAGATTGCATGTTTGGTTGTACTTGTTTGAAAAGAAAAGTTGTACTTGTTAAAGGAGGATCCAAAACTAAGCATTTTCAGAGGAAGGCTGCTCATCCTCGAGATCCAGTATTTTATGATACTTTGGGAGAGGAGGCAAGGGAAGAAGAAGAAGGAATCAGGGAGGAGGAGGAACAGTTGAAAGAGAAAAAGAAGAGAAAGAAGCTAGAATACAGTGAGTATTCATTGAGAGTTAAAACTCTGCTGTATCAGTTTTTGGAAAAGTATGGTTATTTTAGAATAATACAATCTACCTTAATCCCGATCAATTATCCAATAAGAGTTTTGAGACTTCTTATTATCCTTACATGCTCTTTCTGACTGGCTGTCTAGATGCACACACACACACACCTTTTTTAGGTTGAATTGTTCTCTGAAAATTGCTTTTTTGTGCTAAATTGAAATCATACTGTTACTTGGTTTTCTAAAATGCCCTTTGACCTTTGAGTTTCTTCCATTTTCTGGATTGTGTGCATGTGCGCGCACACACAGACACACGTATGTTCCTTGGAAAGACTACAGATGATCCATATAATACATCATGTTTTCTAAAAGGAGAAGTTTGCAAAAAGACCCTCTGGTCATGGTTGAAGATTTGGGGACAAAGTAGGGGTGTGGTAAAGCTGAACATCATGTACTGTGTTGAAAATTGGGGATATTTTTGGTGGGAGAGGATAAAATATGATGTAGATGTAGACACAAGTTATATATTATTTCATTATTGTTTTTTTTCGTTTCTGTTACATCTTTGTATTTTGTTCAAATGTATTGAAATGATTTTACCATATAATTGAAACAGGTTTCTTAGTTTATCAGGGGATTAATACTCCTTTTTTGGCAATTTATATTTATATTTCCTGTTGCTCTGTACTCATTTCAGAGATGATGATTAATATTTCAGTGTATGTTCCATCATAAGGTCATGTTCTGCTTTCCACGTCAACAATTGTAGATCTAATTTATAATGTTAGTTTTAATGGCTTCATGTTGTTATAATCCCTTTGGTTGGATAGTTAGCCTTTTTGGGTTTTCTTTATTATAAACTGTATGGTGATGAACATCCATGTTCAGGATAGGCTATTAAAAGTGGAATTGTTGTGACAGTGCGTACATGTTAAACATTTGTAGATGTCATTAGAGTTGTACCAACTTTAGACGTATGCCAGTAGTCGGATACTGGCTGGTGCCAGTTTTCTGTTCTCTTTTTTTTTTTTTTTTTTGAGACAGAGTCTAGCTCTGTTGCCCAGGCTGGAGTGCAGTGGCATGATCTCAGGTCACTGCATCCTCCGCCTCCTGGATTCAAGTGATTCTCCTGCGCCAGCCTCCTGAGTAGCTGCGATTATAGGTGCCCAGCTAATTTTTTTGTATTTTAGTAGAGATGGGGTTTCACCATGTTGCCTAGGCTGGTCTATGAACTCCTGAGCAGTCTTCCTGCCTCAGCTTCCCAAAGTGCTAGGATTATAGGCATGAGCCACTGTACCCAGTTAGTTTTCTATTCTAACACTGAATATTTTAAAACTTTTAAAACTGTCATATGGATAGGCAGAAATTGGTATTGTTTTAGATTTGTATTTCTTCTGTGATAGGTTTATTGACCATTTATCATAAACTTTTTTTCTATAAATTGCCTTTTTGAATTCTTTGCTAACTTTTTTTGGAGTATGTTTTTTTCCTTTAGTTTGCAGAAGCTTTATTTTTTCTAGGTTATAATTTTGTAATTTACATTTTCATTTTGTTCAAGTTTCCCTTCCCCACTGCCCACCACCGCCAGTGAAAAAACAGTGATAGTTAAACTTGGCAGTCTTTTTATGGTTCCTGTCTTTTTTTTGTTTTTTTTTTGAGACAGAGTCTCTCTGGAGTGCAGTGGCGTGATCTCGGCTCACTGCAGCCTCCGCTCTCCCGGTTTCAAGCAATTCTTCTGCCTCAGCCTCCCAAGTGGCTGGGACTACAGGCGTGCACCACCACACCTTACTAATTTTTGTATTTTTTGTAGAGATGGGGTTTCACTATATTGGCCAGGCTGGTCTTGAACTCCTGACTTTATGATCCGCCCACATCGGCCTCCCAAAGTGCTTGGTTTCTGTCTTTGAAGTCTTGCGTAGAAAGTCTTTCTCTACCTGGAGATTATAAAAATATTTAATTATATTTCTTCTAGTACTTTTTTGGACTAAAAAAATAAGTTGTTAATATATCTGAATTTATTTTATGTGAGATTTGTAGTAGGGAATCACATTTCCCCCAAATGCCTAGCCAGTTGTACCATCACTTATTGAGAAATATACTTTTCCTACTGAATTAAAATGTCACCTGTAATAAAATAAATTAAAATATATTAATGCCTGGATTTCTTTCTGGCCTCTCCTGTTTTGTGACCAGTGCCAGGCTATTCTTATTTCTATTTTAGCATTTAAGTGAGATATAGTGTATTTATATACCTAAATGATCTTTGTGTAAATAAGAATTCAAAGGTTTAAAATGCAGCATAGTGTAGATTTATTAGTTTAGTTCTATCCATATCTCCTTACTGAGTTTACTCCCTTCTTATGCTTATGACAACGCATTTCCATTTCAAAGCAACAAAAATAAGATACAGAAGCCCACATAAGCAGGAATACTGCTTACCTGTTAGGCTTTACTGCTTTTTGATTATTGTCTTCATCCTTTGTCCTATCCTTGACTATAATTAAACACCGATAGCCAATTATCAAAGTATTTTTTGGTTTTCTTACTGTTACAGTTCATTATAAAAAGCAAAGCTTGCTATTCCCTATCTAGGAGCCATCAGTTTTCTTGTGCTGTTAGGGAAGGATGAAAAAGGAGGGATGATATTTTTGTTAACAACTGATATGTAAAAGGAGTAGAAATAGGAAAGAGTTCTTACAGGTAAACATGTTGCCGATACCAAAAATGGACAAAGAAAAAAATAAAAAAGCTGGAAAAGTTGAAATCCTTTAGTATGTTTTTCAAAAAGATAGGTGGAAACTGAGGGGAAAAAAAGTAAGTTGTGAAATTGAGGTATAAGCATTTTATTTAGAATGATTGAGTGTAATGACTAAAAATAAACATAAATGGTTAAAAGTAGTCACTTGTGGTCACTGCAACACTGGTTATGATGGAAGACTTGTTATTTTTATATTCTTTAGCACAGTTTTAATTTTTTGTGTGTTTTTGTTATGTGGTTAATATATAAATAAAATCAGTATTCTCAATGCATAAAATCTTGACATTTAATACTTTTTTTGGTCATTGTAACAGACTTAAAATTTTTTTTGTAATGGTTCAATCCATTGCTGAAAAAAAAAAAGGGTAACATTATTGGACCCTCTTATGCATGACACTCTGTGAGGGTTCTATCATTTAAACCTGCAACCTTATATGATAAGGAGGCTTCATTCTCCGTTTTACAAATGAGCTAATTGAGTGCTTAGTGACTTGTTCTCCAAGGTCGTCATAAAGATACTAAGTGAGTTGTAGGGTACTGCCAAGTTCTCATGCTTTTTCTGCCTTGTAAGATTATAATTTCTGAAATTTTAATTCTGCCTCCTTGTTGTAGACCCATTTGGCCTTTACTTTTATCACCTGCTTATCCTTTGGTTTGTCAAAAAATACTGCTGGCTGTGCAGAGGTACTGTGCCTAGCTATTGTGGGTAGTACCAAGGGAAAGAATAAAACCTGACATTTCTGTTTTCTTAGCCCACTTTATATACCTATAAATTAACTATGTAAAGAAAAAAATCAATAAAATTGGTACTTGTAGCCAGACTGAGGAATAAAGAGAATATACTAATTACCAATATTAGGAATGAAAGGTGACTTCAGACATTGAAAGGATGATATGGCAATATTGTGAACAACTTTATGCCAGTAAATTGGACAACTCAAATGAAATGGAGAAACTCTTTAAAAGACACAAGGTATAAAACTCACTCAAGAAGAAATAGATGACTGTTTAGCCTTATACTTATTAAAGAATTGAACTTGTAGTGGAAAACACTGCAATAATAATTCTGGTCTGAGTTGCTTCACTGTTGAATTCTACAAAACATTAAAGACTAAATCCCATATAATACAGTCTTCCATAAAATGGTATCATCTTGTGAGACTAGCATTACCCTGATATTCAATCCATAAAAAGACTTTATAAGAAAACTGTAGACTGATAACCCTTATGAACATAGATGTAAAATTTCTAAATAAAAGTTTAGTTTAGCAACTCAGATCCAACAATATATTTAAAGGATACTGCATCATGGCTAAGTGGGGTGTATCCTAGAAGTGTAGGATTTGTTTAACATTCGAAAAATTAATCATTATACTTTGCCATTACAATGGATTTAAAAATAAAACTATATAATCATCTCAAGATCAATCTCACACTATATATACATATATATATAGTGTATATATGTAGTATAGATATATGTAGTGTTATCTAATTAGGTTCTTAAGAAATTTAAAACACCAGTTTGTGAGGATAAATTCCATTTGTCAGGGCAAACACAGATCACAGGTAGCCCTGGAGCTGAGGAATAGCTTTGATTTTTTGTACAATTTGTGAGTCCACAACTTTCTCATCAATCTTGCACTGCTCTGTAGTCTTGTAGTTCTCTTTTTCTGTGTCAGAGATCTCACCTTCCTGGTGTCTGGGCTTCTGTAGCTGCTTCTTGAAGTGAGCATCAATGAGATGTTTTGGGATTTTTACATTGCTGGTGCTAATTTTGGTTGAGGTGGCAATGACAAATTTCTGGTGTGTTCAAACTCCACCTGATTAAGAGATATTTTTGAAAGATTGACAAAATTCGTTTCTGGTAAAAATTCTCAGCACTCTAGGAATAGAAAGGAATTTTCTCAACTGGATAAAAGAATCTCTGAAAAATATTACAATTGACATATTAATGATAAAATACTTATTGTTCTCTCCCAAAGACTGGGAATGAAGAAGAATGCCCACTTTTACCACTTCTGTTTAACTTTATACACAGGAGGTCCTAGCTGGTGCAGTAAGGCATGATAAAGAGAGAGGTGTCCAGATTGGAAAGGAGGAAGTAAAAATTAGCTTTATTCGTGGATAGGAAAATCCTAGGGAATCTACAAAATAAGCTACTAGAACTGTAAGTCATTTTAATGAGGTTGCAGCATACATTATCAGTATGCACCATGTTTGTATATATAAACAATGAACAATTGGAAATTGAGATAAATTGAGATTAAAAAAAACCATTTAAAATAGCATCCAAAGAGAAGAGACACTTAAGGATAACTTTGATAAAAGATGCCTAAAACCTATATACTAAAAACTATAAGACATTGCTGAGAGTGATTTTAAGAGGCCTAAATAAATGGAAAAATATATTGTTTGCATTTATCAGAAGACACTCTTGGTAAGATACTTTTCACAAATTGGCCTGTAGATCTGCTGATGCTATTCCAATCGAAATCTTAATAGGCTTCTGGGGGATAGAAATTGGCAAGTTTCTAAAATTTTTATGAAAAACAAAGGACTTAGAATAATTCAAACAACTTTGATAAAGAATGTACCTGGCCATGCATGGTGGCTCATGCCTGCAATCCCAGCACTTCGGGAGGCCGAGACTGGTGAATCATCTGAGCTCAGGAGTTCATGACCAGCCTGGGCAACATGGCGAAACCCGGTATCTACCAAGAATACAAAAAATTAGCCTGGTATGGTGGCATGCACCTGTAGTCCGAGCTGCTCCCGGCTGAGGTGGGAGGATCACTTGAGCCTGGGAGGCAGAGGTTGCAGTGAACTGAAATCATGCCACTGCACTGCAGTCTGGATGACAGAGTGAGACCCTGTCTCAAAAAAAAAAAAAATTAATGTTCTAAATTCTGGTGACATTATATGTTGTAATTAGTAAATATGTCCATATGTATAAAATACATATTAGGGATTAGAGATAGAAATTTGATTTAGATATGAATATTTGTGTAATTTTACATATAACATTAAATGAGATAATTTATATTAATGAATTAATATATTTAAATTGATAACAGTTCAACATTTTTTATTTAAAAAAATAACTAGCTATCATTAAGTGAATCCTTTTTTTATAGGAAGGGGAGGGACTGATTGAGAAAGGGTTCTGGAATTGATAGCACTGTTCTATTTCTTGTATTGTGTTTATGTAGATGTATAGTTCTTAATATGTATTGAGCTGTATATTGTTTATGTACTTTTTAAATAAATGTTATATTTCATTATAAAGATACTCAAAATGCCTACAGAAATCAGAGGAAGAGGAGCATGGTGTGTTAGTGTGCTGTATTAGCATGGCAGTTCTTGTAGGTCTTCTAAGTGTAATGCTATTCATTTATGGTGCAACTACTATGGACACTGCTAAGAGTGAGGACATGGAATAAGGCAATTAAAACAAATCCATCTCTCTAAGAGGTTATTGTCAATTTGATAAAATGAGTGTGTGGTGAAAAGATACATATTTATTGTAATTTTAAGTCCCACAAGTAACTAAATTCCTGTAATGTTTTAAGTGTCATCAACAAAAGGCTTACTGAGAAGCCAGAAGACAGAGTGATAAAGCTAGGGGACTTGGGGAAGGTAATATATATTAAGAGGCATTTCAATAGAAATGAGGAGACCATTTCTTTGTTAAAACTGTTTTCCATTCTTGGCTCCTGTCAATGAATATGTGCTACTGAGGTTCTTCCCTTAATTCCGCCTTTTCCTGCTGAGTGTTGTTCTGTTTTTTTCCTGAGTTTCAGGGAAAGAGTAGGGGAATCTCTAGTGTCATTATAAGGGGGAATGAAGAGGTGCTGTATCTTGAATCCCAGGCTGTAAAAAGGAATCAGGTGAACAGTGGGCCAGTGAGTGTGAGGGATCAGTAACTTCTTCTTGCCTTTGTGAGGAGTCTGTTTTCATGGCTTCAATTCTACTAGTCTCTGCCAATGATAGTCCTGATTTTTAATTCCCATACTATTTTATTTATTTACATATATTTTTGAGAGAGAGGGTCTTGCTCTGTCACCCAGGCTGGAGTGCTGTGTCTTGATCATAGCTAACTGTACTATATCATTGATCTGGCTCAAGCGATCCTTCCATCTTAGCCTCTGGAGTAGCTAGGACTACAGGTGCATGCCACCATGCCCAGCTAAAGCTTTTTATATTCTGTAGAGACAGGGTCTTGCTATGTTGCCCAGTCTGGTTTTGGACTCCTGACCTCAAGAGATCCTCCGACCTTGGCTTCTGTATTGGGATTATAGGTGTGAGCTACTGCACCTGGCTCCCTACCCTATTTTTAGTATGTTGTTGTCCTTCCAATTTAAGACATCTTGTAAACAGAACTGAACTCTACCCGTCTCAGCTAGCTCCTTTTATGAACTCCCCTGTTTATTAGAAGCTCCATTTCTCGTTTTTTCCCATTCTGGTGACAGATTAACCATTTCCTACATATCCACAGTTGAAATTTTAAAATTGTCTTTGCCTGTGAGAGATTAAGAGAAATATGAATAATCATTCTTGGCATCTTAAGAGGTTTTTTTTTTTGAAGTACTGTACTGTGTATTTTGTAGCTATTATTTCAAAAGGAAAAGATGAAAAGGGACCTTTGCTTAGTATAATGCTTAGTTTATGAAGGCTTAGAAAATCCTTAAAAGATTATTGATAGAAGTCCAAGACGTCTTGCTTGCCCTAAAGGTGCTTTTGTTTTTGTCTTATAATTAATATGTGTATAAAATAATTAACTACACTGAATAAGAAAGTTTTTACTAAATGTGTGGTAGAACCTCTTAATACCACTTTCACTGGGAGGGCAAACCTCAAAAGACATACTTGTACATACTTACTATACATGCTACCTATTTCCTTTCCTTTTTTTTCTCTTAAGTACCTAACCATATTCCAACACATTTTCCTTATTTGTCACATTGCCTGTCTCATCTTACTTACCCCAAAAGCTACCTGAGGGCAAGGATTTTTGTCAGTTTTATTCATTGTTGTATCTGCAAAGTCTGATACGTAGTAGAAATTCAAATATTTGAATGCATAAATGAATATTGGTGGCTCACAACTGTAATCTGGCACTTTGGGAGGCCAAGATGGGCAGATCACTTAAGGCCAGGAGTTTGAGACCAGCCTGGCCAACACGACAAAACCCCATCTCTACTAAAATATAAAAATTAGCCAGGTGTGGTGGTGTATGCCTGTAATCCCAGCTACTCAGGTGGCTGAGGCATGAGAATCTCCTGAACCTGGGAGGCAGAGGTTGCTGTGAGCCAAGATCGCACCACTGCACTCCACCCTGGGTGACAGAACAAGACTGTCTCAAAAAAAAAAAAATTTTTTTTTTCAGTAAGATCTTCTCTGACTCTGCTAAATATAATAGCATCCCCCTTTTAATTCTTCATTCCTTAATTACCTTGCTCTGTTTTTCTACATGGCTTACCATTACTTGATACTATATATTTATGGGTTTGTCTTCTCCTACTTGATTTTAAACTCTGAGGGCAAGAACTTTGTTTTATTCATAGCTGTGTTCATTCTAGTGCCTAAAACAGTATCTGGTTGATGGCTGGTGTTCAACAAATATTTATAGATGAATAAATTAAAAGTATATGAATGCAACTAAATGCCCTTTTTTGAGGGGGGGGGTATCTACTTGATTGTTTTAATAAGTTACTGCCTTTTGTGAAGAAGCATATTTTGTTTTGTCAGTGCCTCAGTATTGATCGTTTGTTGCGAAAAGCACCTAAAATCTTACCCTTCTTTTTTGTTAAGCTATATGTGAAACAGAGCCTGAACAGCCTGTTCGACATTACCCATTATGGGTAAAAGTAGAAGGTGAAGTAGATCCAGAACCAGTTTATATCCCCACACCTTCTGTCATTGAGCCTATGAAACCATTGTTATTGCCTCAGCCAGAAGTTTTATCTCCTACTGTGAAGGGCAAACTGCTCACTGGCATTAAATCTGCGCGGTCATACATTCCCAGACCCAATCCCGTGGTAAGTTTGGAATTTAATTTTTTATTATGAGTTACCAAAGTCACATGTAAAGATGATGTGTTTCAACTAAATTTTTGGTTGATATTTTGTGAATCATTTTGCTTTCAGTAATACGTTTATAAGACATCTTCCTTTCTGGTTTAATCAGTTTAGTGCTGGCATTTTAAAAATGTCTTAAAAGTAGAAATGAGTAGTAGTAATTTTAAAAAACAGCCATCTTCTCTTCAAGAAGATCATAGAAAGATGGGCTTTTTTACATGACTTGGAAAAAGTTTTAAAAGATACTGCTCCTGTATTGTAGAATATTAATAGTCAAGATAAGCAGTATATATTATTAGTAGAAAAACATGAGGAAAAAGCTTTTAAAAGCAAATTTAAAAATGCACAATAATATCAGTAAAGTTTAAGATTTAAAGTAACAGTTGATATAATATGACTGTGAAGACTGGTAGGTAAAAGTAGGAAGTTATTCATTGTGTTAATGGCTTAAGCAAGTCTTATTATCAAATCCATATATCCTACTAGTCCATTAGATTGAAGAAAAATCCTATACTACGATGCTACTGAATATGTTCTCTGTAGCAGAGCTATTATAACACTGTTTGTTTCTGGCCTGTGATGGAATAGGCAAGGGTAGGCTGGGCGCGGTGGCTCACACTTGTAATCCCAGCACTTTGGGAGGCTGAGGCGCGTAGATCACCTGAGGTCGGGAGTTTTGAGACCAGCCTGGCCAACATGGTGAAACCCCGTCTCTACTAAAAATACGAAAAATTAGCCCTGTGTGGTGGCTCATGCCTATAATCCCAGCTACTCGGGAGGCTGAGGCAGGAGAATCGCTTGAACCTGGGAGGCGGAGGTTGTGGTGAGCTGAGATTGCACCACTGCATTCCAGCCTGGATGACAGAGCAAGACTCCATCTCAAAAACAACAACAAAACCTGAAAAAGACAAGAGTTAGGGCCGCTGATCTCCACGCAGTCAAAATTCTGCATGTAACTTTCAGCTCCCCTAAAACTGAACAATAGTGTACTGTTGACTGGAAGCCTTACCAATAACGTAAACAGTCAACACATATTTGTATGTTATATATAGTATATACTATATTCTTACAATAAAGTGAGCTGTGGAAAAGAAAATGTTACTAAGAAAATAATAAGGGAAAGAAAGTGTTGTTATTGTTCATTAGTGGATCATCATAAAGGTCTTCATACTCACTGTCTTCACATGGAGTAGTCTGAGGAGGAAGAGGAAGGGTTGATTTTACTGTCTTGGTGACAGAGGTGTAAGAAAATCCATATGTGAGTGGACCCACATAGTTCAAACCTGTGTTGTTCAGGGGTCAACTGTATAGAAAAGAAGAGTAAATATTTAGAAATTTCTACAGCAAGTTGATTAGACTGAATCTAATATTTTAAAAACCTTGCATTTTATATGTTTTTAGTTTTTCTAGTAATTTATTGTATTTACTAAAGTGTCAGTCTATGATGGACTGGTAATTAGGAATGTATCCTTCATCATAGGTAATTTGAAATGCACTGTTCTGGTATGATCTGAAATTTCCTGATAGAGAATTGGATCCTTTCTGACTATCCTAAGATTAGGGCTTATGAACTGTACTTGTGCTATTTGATTTTAAAGTTGGCATTAAAAAGTTTCAACTATTGTAATAGAAAAAAAACATTCGTTTTGTTTTGGGGTCTTGGGGAGTTTTTCCCATTGTATGGAATGTTTTGTTGTATGAAATTTACAGATTCGGGAAGAGGACAAAGATCCCGTCTACTTGTACTTTGAAAGTATGATGACTTGTGCTCGAGTTCGAGTATATGAGCGAAAAAAAGAGGACCAGAGACAACCGTCTTCTTCCTCCTCCCCATCTCCATCATTTCAGCAGCAGAGTTTATGTCATTCTAGCCCTGAGAACCATAGTAATGCAAAGGTGAGTTTATTGTTGCATAATTTCTTTTCAATTTCTAATTCCCTGATTTTGGTGTTAAGATTTGCATTACTATCAGAATAATTAATCTACTAATTATCCTACAGGGTAGAGAAGTTATATGTGACATGTTTATCAGTTTATTTCTCTGTGTACCTATTGTATGATATGTCCATTAGGGTTATTACAAGTATTATTCTTTCTTGGTTGGGCGCCGTGGGTCATGCCTCTAATCCCAGCACTTTGGGACGCTGAGGCAGGAGGATCAGTTGAGCCCAGGATTTCAAGACTAGCCTGACCAATATGGTGAAACGCTGTCTTTACTAAAAATACAAAAAAAAATTAGCTGGGCCTGGTGTCGCATGCCTGTAAACCCAGCTACTTGGGGCGCTGAAGAACGAGAATTGCTTGAACTTGGGAGGCGGAGGTTGGAGGTTGCAGTGAGCTGCTATCATGCCACTTTACTCCAGCTTGGGTGACAGAGTGAGACTCTGTTTAAAAATATATATATATTGCCCTTTCCGCCATCTTTCCGCGCCAATAAAATGGTGCGCATGAATGTCCTGGCTGATGCTTTCAAGAGCATCAACAATGCCGAAAAGAGAGGCAAACGCCAGGTGCTTATTAGGCCGTGCTCCAAAGTCATCGTCCGGTTTCTCACTGTGATGATGAAGCATGGTTACATTGGCGAATTTGAAATCATTGATGATCACAGAGCTGGGAAAATTGTTGTGAACCTTACAGGCAGGCTAAACAGGTGTGGAGTGATCAGCCCCAGATTTGATGTGCAACTCAAAGATCTAGAAAAATGGCAGAATAACCTGCTTCCATCCCGCCAGTTTGGTTTCATTGTACTGACAACCTCAGCTGGCATCATGGACCATGAAGAAGCAAGATGAAAACACACAGGAGGGAAAATCCTGGGATTCTTTTTCTAGGAATGTAATACATACATTTACAAATAAAATGTCTCATGGGGAAAAAAATATATATATATATATAAAAAAATTCTTTTTCTTTTCTTTTTTGTTTTTGTTATAATAATCTTTTATTTATTTATTTATTTTGAGATGGAGTTAATTTTTTTTTTTTTTTTTAAGACGGAGTCTCACTCTGTCGCCCAGGCTGGAGTGCAGTGGCGTGATCTCAGCTCACTGCAAGCTCCGCCTCCCGGGTTCATGCCATTCTCCTGCGTCAGCCTCCCAAGTAGCTGGGACTACAGGCGCCCGCCACCATACCCGGCTAATTTTTTTTATTTTTTAGTAGAGACGGGGTTTCACCATGTTAGCCAGGCTGGTCTCGATCTCCTGAACTCATGATCCGCCCGCCTTGGCCTCCCAAAGTGCGGGGATTACAGGCATGAGCCACCGTGCCTGGCCTGAGATGGAGTTTTGCTCTTGTTGCCCAGGCTGGTGTGCAATGGTACGGTCTCGGCTCAGTGCAACCTCTGCCTCCCAGGTACAAGCGATTCTCCTCCCTCAGCCTCCCGGGTAGCTGGAAATACAGGTGCCTGCCACCACATCCAGCTATTTTTTTGTATTTTTAGTAAAGACGGTTCCACTATGTTGTCCAGGCTGGTCTTGAACTCCTGACCTCAGATGATCCACCCGTCTCAGCCTCCCAAAGTGCTGGGATTACAGGCGTGAGCCACTGCACCCGGCCACATTTGCCCCCAGCACTTTGGGAGGCCGAGGTGGACTGATCGAGACTAGCCTGGCCAACATGGTGAAACCCCATCCCTAGAAAAAATGCAAAAAATTAGCTGGGAATGGTGGTGGACGCCTGTAATCCCAGCTATTTGGGAGGCTGAGGCAGTAGAATCACTTGAACACAGGAGACCGAGGTTGCACTGAGCTAAGGCCACATTGCGCTCCAGCCTGGGCAACAAGAGCAAAACTTCATCTCAAAAGAAAAAAAAGAAAAATGTAATTATGCACTGGTTATCAAGAAAGTTAACTCAATAATAGGGAATAGTTTTCAAATATGCAGCCTGTACCAACAAAATCCTGTATGATTTATGCAGTCGTTCAAGCAAACACAAGAAAATTGGTTCAATTTCTATGAATTATCAAGAGGAAAGGAAAACATGCCCTTCTATCTCAAATAAATCAATCAGGTTTGAATGACAGCTTTTTTGGATATAATAAAGACATACATGCACACAATAAAGACAAAATGTGTCTTCCCATTCAGAAACACTTCCTCTTTTAGTCCATTATATACTTTGCATAATCTTGTGTAGTAAGTCTTTGCTGCAAATGATAATATTCAAAGTAAATCCCTCCTCGTTTAGTGTCCTAAGAAGCCAATAGTTGCAGCAATTTGAGCATTAAATAATATTCCAATGCTGTTACCAGGCAAGTAAACGCTGAGGCTGTAAAAAGAAGAAACTATGTTATAAGTCATGTATTTGTGATTATTTTGCAGAGATAAAGAGAATAATGTTATCGTTAAGTGGAGAGCAAAATACAAAGGACATCCAGCCAATTTTCTCTCCTGCATTTTTCATTCCGTGGAAAATTAAGGATGAAAGACATTCTTAAGGGCAACATTAATGCCAGTTCTTCTTAAAAACTCCTGTATTTTAAAACAAAATAAGGATGACAGTAATTTAAAAATATAAATTATATGTAATTTAGAACCTATAAACAGTATTTAAAATTAACACATTATTAATGACCACTTTAATTATAAGTTCTAATTTCAGATCTCATGATAAATAAAAACTTTGTTACCTATATTAAAAAATTATGTAGTTAAGCTAGTAGAATAAACATCTATGTATGTATGCAGAGAAATTTTTAATTACCTTTTTAGTATATTTTAAAATAATTTCTCTCAATTATTTTAAACATTTTAATAAAAACTCTTTAAACTCAGTGAGGTAGAAGGAAAGACAGAAAAAGCATCATGTTTTTAAAGTAGTTAATATACTAGTTTTACTTTGTTACATCATTTTGGATAAAAATACTTCTGTTTTCCCAGCTTTCAGGAGGTAGATCTGGCTTTTAGGGACTTTTAGGGACTCCCTAGTCTCCAGTTTAAAATACCCATGAATTAATTTTTAAGAAGGACAAACTTTTATGAATAAAGACACAAGAAGTTAGTTTTTCAAAGTAAAGTTATTCATAGCAAATAATCCTAATTATACACTATGACATTTGATCCCAGTACTAACTGAAACTTGGTTAATAAGATCATTTTTTCAATTTTAAGAAATGGAATTAGGCATCTCTTTAACATGTGGGGAAGCAGGACATTTGAGAAGTAATAACACCAATGAGAGTTTTTTGTGTAACTGCAACTGGGCAATTATACATTCTCCCATTTGATCCTGCTACTGTTCACCATGTGTCAGGTAGTGTGCCAGTGTGCTGTGCAGTTACATGTACTACCTTATTTAACCATATGAGGTTGGTGGTATTATCCCCATTGCACACATGAGGCAATAAAGGCCTAAGTTATATTGCTAGCAAGCAGTGGAGCCAGGATTTAAGACTAAGTATACTTGACACCAAAGGTGTCTTTTTTTTGTTGTTTTTTTTTAAAGAAAAAGCCCCCAAAATCCATTTTGTTATCCTGTTTTTGAGGCAGAGTCTTGCTGTGTCCCCCAGGCTGGAGTGCTGTAGCCCAGCCTCAGCTCACTGCAAGCTCCGCCTCCCGGTTCACACCATTCTCCTGCCTCAGCCTCCTGAGTAGCTGGGACTACAGGCGCCCGCCCCCACGCCCGGCTAATTTTTTGTATTTTTAGTAGAGACAGGGTTTCACCGTGTTAGCCAGGATGGTCTCTATCTCCTGACCTCGTGATCCGCCCACCTTGGCCTCCCAAAGTGCTGGGATTACAGGCGTGAACCACTGTGCCTGGCCTGTTATCCTTATTATACCCTGTGGCACCTGAAAGACTCAGTTTGTCGTTTACTTGAGCCACATAATGCTATCTAGATGGTTATATCCTCTGCTAATGCAAGAGCTGATAAATTTTTAGATAACCAAGTGAATACTTACTCATTGTGAGGTGGGAGGTATTTTAGTCCTTCATTTAAATTTGCTGTTTATCCTCTGTGGCCTGTCTAGGGAGACATTCTACATATATGTAAAATGCTTAGGTCAGCATGTGCCTGGTACATTTTAAATACCCTGTAAACACTAGCTTTCATTATTATCTGCCCAGAACAAAATCTGCTATTAATACGTTAACTACATAGATTAAATGGAAACTGCCATTATCCTACAGCTCTTGCCTCCTTGGCAACAGTGTTCTGGGTCAAAGGATGGTGTCTGATCCAAGATGAACCATTCAGACTCCTTTCCTAGGATTTTAAAAATTGGAACTAAGGGCTGCTCTGTCTATGGAGTAACCATTTTTTTATTCCTCTCCTTTTTTTTTTTTTTTAAAGATGGAGTCTCGCTCAGCTGCCCAGGCTAGAGTGCAACCACTGTCTCTGGGGTTCAAGCGATTCTCCCGTCTCAGCCTCCCGAGTAGCTAGCATTACAGGCGGACGCCACCATGCCCGGCTAATTTTTATATTTTAGTAGAGACAGGATTTTATCATGTTGACCAAGCTGGTCTTGAACTCCTGACCTCGGGTGATCCGCCTACCTTGGCCTCCCAAAGTGCTAGGATTACAGGCGTGAGCCACCACGTCCAGCCTATTCCTCTACTTTCTTAATTTGCTTTCACTTAAAAAAATTGGAACTAAGGAAAGAGGGCAGTCTCTCCTGATTAGTGAAAGTGGAATGATAAAAGAGTCTAGGTGGCAATCTTTCCAACCCATGGAGGAAGCTGGTATGAGAAACTTGAGGCACACATTCACAGATAATTTAAAGAATAAGTTCTAATTCCAGTTACCCTTGTAGTTAGGCTATACCTCTCCCTTTCCATGGTTCAGCTGATGGCTAGGGCTCCACCTTCACTTGTACTGCCACCTCAACATCAGTGGTGACTACCCAGAAAACCACTAAAGGTATAAATCAGCAGTTTTCTTTTAAACAGCAATTTGTTAATAATGACAAAAACAAAAAAATTTAAATGTACATATCTTTTTGACCCTAAATTTTAAGTGTACATAGCATGAGGGCACAAAGATATGTGCGTGTATGTGTGTTTACTCAAACATACACATATATATGACTGTTCAGTGCACTATTGTCCTCACTAATGAAAAATTGGAGGCAGAATGCCTGTTAATAGAGGATTTGGTAAATTAAAAAGTAGTATTCTTTCTGATCCTGGAGTAATTTTTAAAAATTCTGGTTTTATTTGTTTATCTGTAATTATTAGGGTGTGCATCTTTCCACATTGGCAAATTTTCTTTCTTTCTCACTTTTTTTTTTTTTTTTGAGATAGGGCCTCACTGTGTCACCCAGGCTGAAGTGCAGTGGCGCAGTCTCGGCTCACTGCAACCTTCACCTCCCTGGCTCAAGCGATCCTTCTGTCTCAGCCTCCCAACTAACTGGGACTATAGGTGTGTGCCACCATTTGTGGCTAAGCTTTTGTATTTTTTGTATAGATGGGGTTTTGCCATGTTGGCCAGGCTGGTTTTGAACTCCTAGGCTCAAGTGATCTGCCCACCTTGGCCTCTCAGAATGCTGGGATTACAGGCATGAGCCACCGAGACTGGCCTCAATTGGTGAATTTTCTGAATAGCTGCAGTTTGTTTTGTTTAACAGCAAATAAATATGTTTCCCTCTTTACTATAAAGTACAATGTGAATTATTTTCTTGATGACTCAGTTACTATCAGGGACATTAGGGAACAAAGCTACGTGTTTTTGCCCAGGGTTTTATATGATAGTAGTGTAGCTGTGGATGTGGATTGAAGCTGTTGACATTTTAATCATTCTAATGATTTAAACTTCCATGAGAGATTTAATGCTTTTGTCCAAGTTTCTGTGGGTATTGAATATATGTTAAGTTAAAGTATTTCTGTGTTACTGTCTCCTTCAGGAACCTGACTGTGAACAGCAGCCCTTAAAACAACTCACCTGTGACTTGGAGGATGATTCTGATAAATTACAAGGTCAGAATGAACACTAGATCTTAACATTTGGTAGAAATTATTCAGATCTAGATTATATTAATAATGGGAGAAAACCCAAACCATCAATTCAGAATATGTCTGCTTACCCTGTTTGAAACTTATGCCAAAAACAAGGACAATAAGTAAAAGGTTTTTTTCCCATTATTTGGTCTGTTGACACGCCTGCTCTCAAAAATAAAGGAAAATTCGTTCATGTTGATATAGCATGTTGTTGCAAGAGACATTTAGGATGAGGTCAGTGAATTTTTTTTTTTAACTTCTTTCCAAACCTCAGCAATATTGGCATCATTAGCTATTGGTCCTCCATCACTGCCACCTCTGGGGAAATCTAGAAGGAGAAAGGAAGGGAATATTACTGTGATTTACTAGTCGAGGCTACTATCAGAATTACTTTGATGAGAGGTAGTGGTCAGGGAGTTAACAATTTGTTTTTGGTTATGCTTCCTGAGACTTCTGACACTTAAGCAGCAGGGCTTCCTAACTTCTTAAAAAATGTCATGGTACATACAAATAATTATAATGTTTCTATAGCACATTGAGGTAAGTGGAGGAGGCTGCTAGGGTGGAGGGAACCTGCCTGAAAGTGTGAGCACCCTTAGAGGATTGTGGGGGCCCTTAACATACCAGTACACTCACTGGAAAGCTGTACTAAGGAAATCCAGGAGTCTAGTGAAATACGTATCTAGTCAACATGTTGCCATGGATAGAATCTTTGGGGAGTTGAGTGGTCTGCATACAATGTAGAAATGGAGCAATCGTATCTAGAAGCACAGAATTAATTCAGAAGTATTTGCAGTAGAAATTAGAGGTAGAGTGCACTTAAAATCAGAATACTACAGCTGGGTGCAGTGGCTCACACTGTCATCCCAGCACTTTGGGAGGCTGAGGCAGGCAGATCACGAGGTCAAGAGATCCAAGACCATCCTGGCCAACATGGTGAAACCCCCTATCTACTAAAAATACAAAAACTAGCTGGGCGTGGTGGCGCACTCCTGTAGTCCCAGCTACTTGGGAGACTGAGGCAGGAGAATCACTTGAACCTGGGAGGCAGAGGTTGCAGTGAGCCGAGATCACGCCACTGTACTCCAGCCTGATGACAGAGCTAGACTTCGTCTCCCAAAAAAAAAAAAAAAATCAGAATACTATTTTTCTGGCTGTTCTTTAGGATTGACTCTAATCTTTACATGTTTCAAAGCATCTTGTAAGTAGCTTCACTTTGCCTATATGGATAGCAAAATAGTAACCTATACCAGTGAAGCTTAACCTTGGTTATAGGTCATGGTTTCTTTGCAAGCTAACTCTACTGTAATAATTGTGGCATTTAGAGCAGTGTTAAGGGAGCTCCCTGTTAGAGCCCAGTCACCAGGATAATGAGGACTATTGTAGTCTTATTCTCTGGAACTTTTTCTTCCTGGAAAACTCCCAAATTGTGAAAGTTAATACATGTTAAATTACTACTGTGAAAGAACATGAGAATGTGGCAGTTTTTTCAGAGTTCCATACAAAATGCTGGGATGCAGAAATCTTTCAACTTTTTATTTATTATTATTATTTTTCATCAGAAAAGAGCTGGAAGTCTCCCTGCAATGAAGGGGAATCCTCTTCTACTTCTTATATGCATCAGAGGTCACCTGGTGGTCCCACCAAACTGATTGAGATCATCTCAGACTGCAACTGGGAGGAGGATCGGAACAAGATTTTGAGCATCTTATCCCAGCACATCAATAGCAACATGCCACAATCACTTAAGGTGGGCAGCTTCATCATTGAGTTGGCTTCTCAGCGAAAGAGCCGGGGTGAGAAGAACCCTCCTGTTTATTCTTCTCGTGTGAAAATCTCTATGCCATCATGTCAAGACCAAGATGATATGGCTGAGAAATCTGGATCAGAGACTCCTGATGGTCCATTGTCCCCTGGGAAAATGGAGGATATCTCTCCTGTGCAGACAGATGCCCTGGATTCAGTGAGGGAGAGATTACATGGAGGCAAAGGTCTGCCTTTTTATGCAGGGCTTTCTCCTGCAGGGAAGCTTGTGGCCTATAAACGTAAACCCAGTTCAAGTACATCTGGGCTTATCCAGGTGAGAATTATCTTTAATCTGGGTATAGCACCTTTTTATACCTAGGTAGCATCATGATTTTTCAGAGCCCTTTATGGTCCTGATATCCTTTATCTTTACATTTCCTGGGAACTGGGTGACAAAATTATTATCTCTTTTTGTAATAGGCCTAGTTTAGATGCATACCTAGAGTGAATTTTTGTCACATTTATGAACAGAAATGTAGAACCTTGTATTAGTTTATAATTTTCTTTCTAATCTTCCCAGAAAGTTACTCTTCATAAACTTTATTGCCTGCGGGCTCTAATGATACTTTGACAATAAAGCAAGGATAATCAGGGATTCAGTCTAGCTCTTGGAATTTATTATTAGTAGATAGGTTTCAAAACAAAACCATGGTTAGAATGGTTAGGTGTAAGTGGAAGATGAAATTGACTTAAAGATAGGCAATGTATGTTTAGAAACTTGGGGAAATTTTTCATTTTTAAAATTTTATTTATTATTTATTTAGCGCAATCTTGGCTCACAGCACCGCAACCTCTGCCTCCTGGGTTCAAGCGATTCTTTGTGCCTCAGCCTCCCAAGTAGCTGGGATTACAGGCATGTGACACCACACCTGGCTAATTTTGTGTGTGTGTGCGTGTTTTTTTTTTTTTTGTTTCTTGGTTTTTTTTTAAGTAGAGACAGTTTCGCCATGTTGTGCAAGCTGATCTCGAACTTCTGAGCTCTGGTGATCCACCCACCTTGACCTCCCAAAGTGCTAGGATTACAGGTGTGAGCCACCATGCCCAGCTGAAAATTTTAATTTAGTAAGGTGTTATTTAAATACAAGAGTAAAAATTGAGCCATATTTACTTAATTATATATTTTCTTTATTTGATTCATAGGGGTTTTGTCAGTGTAATCGTTGTAGGACAAATATCTCTATCCTTGATATTTAGTAATTCACGCAGGTTATATTAGTAAAATTATACTGGCATATAGAAAATTTGAAATGAGATGTTCTGAATTAATGTCACAGTCAAGGTTTTTCTAGCTGAGCACGGTTGCTCACACGTGTAATCCCAGCACTTTGGGAGGCCGAGGTGGTGGATCACCTGAGGTCAGAAGTTTGAGACTAGCCTGGCTGACATGGCGAAACCCCATTTCTACTAAAAATAAAAAAGCTCAGCATGGTGGCGCGGGCCTGTAATCCCAGCTTCTCGGGAGGCTGAGGCAGGAGAATCATTTGAACCTGGGAGGTGGAGATTGCAGTGAGCTGAGATTGTGCCACTGTACTCCAGCCTGGGCAACAGAGGGAGACTGTCTCCAAAAAAAAAAAAAAAGAAAAAACAAAAAAAACATATTAAAGTAGCAAATGTGTGGAAGTGCCTGATATTATTGCGACTTGACTTTCATTAGATTGGCTGCTTTTAAGTCACTAAGGACTTCTCCATTAATAATATGATTGATCTAGGCTGGGCATGCTGGCTCACGCCTGTAATCCCAGCACTTTGGGAGGTGAGTGCAGGTGGATCGTGAGGTCAGGAGTTCAAGACCAGCCTGACCAACATGGTGAAACCCCATCTCTACTAAAAATAGAAAAATCAGCCAGGCATGGTGGTGCACGCCTGTAATCCCAGCTACTCAACAGGCTGAGGCAGGAGAATCGCTTGAACCTGGGTAGCGGAGGTTGCCGTGAACTGAGATTGTGCCTCTGCACTCCAGCTTGGGCAACAGAGCAAGACTCCATCTCAAAAAAGAAAAAATTGTAAGATTGATCTAAGATTGATCTACTTAATTTAAAAACTTTTTATTGCAGTTTACTATTGTGCATGCTATGTAAATACTTCTGTTGATATTTCTTACACTCTTGATGAGGAGAACAGTATTTTCTCTACCTTATTTATTGATTGACACTTTGAAAACAAAGGTTTGGCTGATATAATTTCTAGTGAGACCAGCCTCCCTAAAATACAAGCATGGAAATTTTTTGTTCTCTTCTACCCAGGACTCACAAAGCCACCATAGAATGCGTCTATATAGGCAGTCAGGCAACTGTAAGATAAACTTTGGGGAAGCTACAGAGTAGGCTTCAACACAGTCCCAAGGGAGCCGGGAGGGTATCTGACCTGTTTCCATATAGCCTAAAAAGTTACAGTAAAGTTTACTTTCAGGGGGAATGATCACATTCTTTGTACCAAACTCAAGGCAGAGATATTCTTGATCTCTGTGGGAATAATCATAATTTTACCAAAGTAGCAAAGAGTAATTTTGTTTTGTGTCTCTGAAGATGGAGTTGCTTGCTGTAGCTAGTCTCCTTACCAATTCCCTATTAGAGAGTAGATTCTACCTCACTCCATCTCCCCCGACCCCCAGCTTTTAAATGGTGAAAAGGCGATGTAGAAAAGGTTATCTTCTCTAGAGTTGCCTGGCAATATGACCTAGAGAACATGGGTAGAGACTTGGGAAGTTTTTGTTTTCTTTCTTTAAAAAAAAAAAAAAAAAGAAGAAGAAATCAACCCCCACAAAAAACAACTGTGCTGGTACCCGTGATGGGCAGTCCAATCAACTCAGGCAGCAGAGGGAATCTTTACTTCATTTGTTAGTTCACTTTCTTCTGACCGTTTAGTTAATTATATCTAGAATTAGAATGAGTTTCTACCAACATTCATTTTGAACCCATGTTTTATCCAACAGATGAAAATAGTATTTTCAAAACTAAGCTTTTTGAAAATTAACAACTGTGAGGTAATTGTGGCTTAGATTATTGCAACAATGATTTGTCTTATAACTTAAAGTAGGTTTCACTTATATTTTTCAAATATGAAGGATGCTTGAAAGGACCCTTGTGTGAGAGCTTCATTATGCCTCTCTGGTCTTATCAGAGAGATTCTGTGGGACACAGTTACTCATTTTTGCTGATGAGGTTAATAGCTTAACCAGAATGGCTTATTTATGAGGAAAACAATTGGATAATTCTAGTTGTTTAGATTTGATGATAACTTTCACATACCTAGGATGCAGAAATGATGAGTTTCTGATTCTCTGTTTTCAAACTACAACATGAAGGCGATGAGATTAGTTCAGAATATCAGATGACAGCATTTTTCTACCTCCTGATTACTCAGATTATTCTCAATGGAAAAAGTCTACTTCTTTTTCCCTTTTAAATCTGAAAAATAGACTTATAAAAACTTGTAAAAATGAAGCCCCTGTCAAGGGAGAGGAGTTAGCAAGAGAATTTTATCTTTACAGAATTTCTCTTTGCCACTTGTTTCAGGTTAATGGTAAGAGTTACCCGCAGGCTAAGTTGCTATTGGGACAGATGGGGGCATTGCATCCAGCCAATAGGCTAGCTGCTTATATCACAGGCAGGTTGCGACCCTCAGTCCTGGACCTCTCAACCCTCAGTACTGTCATCTCCAAGGTAGCATCCAATGCCAAGGTGGCTGCATCCAGGAAACCACGTACCCTGTTGCCTTCAACATCCAATTCCAAAATGGCATCCTCCTCTGGCACTGCAACAAATCGCCCTGGGAAGAATCTGAAGGCGTTTGTCCCAGCAAAACGGCCAATTGGTAAGTTAGGGTGTATGTATAGTTTGGAAAGACCTATGACTTTGTGGTGGGACAGCAGGTAACAGGTATGGAGGTTGTAAAAGTTAGAGAAATATGTAATTTGGCATTATTCTTATTCTTGATGTCTGTCTTGCCTGGACTTTTTTGATTGATTGGGGTTAACTTCTAATAACCTGCAATATTAGATGAATTGAATTGTTTTATAGTTTTCTTTGTTTTAAATTTTTATTTTATATTTTAATAATACTGACCTGAAGGCAAGTTTTACAGTTATTTTTAAGGTTTTTACTGGTTTTTATTAATGTAGAAAAGACAGGATTTTAATTTTGTTTCTAAAAAGGGAAGATATTTAAAAATACTTCACCATTTTACTAAATTATTTACTAAAATATTTTACTAAATTAAAAATAGTTAACTATTTTCCTATGAGTACTGGTGTTTTTGGCATCTTGCTGAACTCTTCCTGGTGCTGTGTAAATGCTTCTGTTGGTATTTCTTAAACTTACGAAACCAAGGAGCTAGCAAAAGCTAGTGGGGTAAGTAGTATAGGCTTAAAGTGGAAAGCTCCTATAAATACAATTTTGGAAATGTTGATTTATTCCATTCATCTCGGTTCTATGAATGAAAATCTCTCTTTTCCTTAACATTTAAATGCTGAAGTCTATAATAAATTACCTTATTGAAGCATTAGTGTTTTAGCATTGAGAGTATCTGTAGTTGGTTTATGGAATTTCTCTTTTTGTTGTTTCAAATCTATTAGGAATGTTAAGTAAGAGTGTCAGTTGAAATCTCTGGCTGAATGGCTAGAGTTGTGTGAAGATAGAAGATATTTATTGTTTGCCTTAAAAGAACCTATTTTGGCCGGGTGCGGTGGCTCACGCCTGTAATCCCAGCAATTTGGGAGGCCGAGGCGGGTGGATCACGAGGTCAAGAGATCGAGACCATCCTGGCCAACATGGTGAAACCCCATCTCTACTAAAAATACAAAAATTAGCCGGGAGTGGTGGCACACGCCTGTAGTCCCAGCTACTCAGGAGACTGGGGCAGGAGAATCACTTTAACCTGGGAGGCAGAGGTTATAGTGATCCAAAATTGTGCCACTGCACTCCAACCTGGCGACAGAGTGAGACTCCATCTCAAAAAAAAAAAAAAAAAAAAAGAACCTATTTTACCTTTTATTAAAGCAGCTTCAGGTGTGATTAAGGGGGAAAAAAAAAGCAATCCTATCCTGATCTCTTTTGAGAAACGTCTTTATATATTTTAGGAATACGTAATACATAAGCATCGCATAATAGCACAACTGTAAAGAGGTGAGAGTGCTCAGACAGGAGGAAATGGTAGAAATAAGTTTTTACATTAGAAATCGGGGGAAACAAACCCTCTCTTTCTCTTTTATCTGTTTTAGGTGATGAAGTTTTTGCTACGGTATTTTTTTTTTAGTATCCTGACAGGTTGAATATATTGCATAGTCAAAAGAATTTTAGTAGGAACACTCTATTTAATTTTTTAATTTTTCTTTCAAGACAGAGTCTTGCTCTGTCTCCCAGGCTAGAGTGCAGTGGCACTATCTCATTTCACTGCAACATCCACCTCCTGGGTTCAAACCATTCTCCTGCCTCAGCCTTCTGAGTAGCTGGGATTACAGGCATGCGCCACTATGCCCAGGTAATTTTTGTATTTTTAGTAGAGATGGGGTTTCACCATGTTGGCCAGGCTGGTCTCGAACTCCTGACCTCATGATCTGCCCGCCTCGGCCTCCCGAAGTGCTGGGATTACAAGTGTGAGTCACTGTGTCCAGCCTGGAACACTCCATTTTAATCCCTTTCTTGTTAGAACTGAGATTTGTTTTTGGTTAAGGCAAACGTTTGATTTCTGAGAACAGAAATTAGCTCAGATGCTGGGTGTGGTGGCTCACGCCTGTAATCCCAGCACTTTGGGAGGCCCGAGGCAGGCGGATCACCTGAGGTCGGGAGTTCAAGACCAGCCTGACCAGCATGGAGAAACGCTGTCTCTACTAAAAATACAAAAATTAGCCAGGTGTGGGGCGCATGCCTGTAATCCCAGCTACTCAAGAAGGCTGAGGCAGGAGAATTGCTTGAACCCGGAGACAGAGGTTGCAGTGAGCCGAGATCATGCCATTGCACTCCAGCCTGGGCAACCAGAAAGAAACTCCATCTTAAAAAAGAAAAAAAAGAAATTGGCACAAATAATACAGGTAGGTAGTACCTGTAAGAAATTGACCCAGTGGTGCACAATAAATGTCGGTAAGCACAGTCACTGAGAGGATAAAATATGAGAACTGAAGATTTTTGACCTGCAAATTTCTATTTGCAGCGGCTCGACCCTCTCCTGGTGGTGTGTTCACACAGTTTGTGATGAGTAAAGTTGGAGCCTTGCAGCAGAAGATACCTGGAGTTAGCACACCCCAAACCCTGGCAGGGACACAGAAGTTCAGTATCAGACCTTCTCCAGTAATGGTCGTCACACCTGTGGTTTCTTCTGAGCCAGTTCAGGTGTGCAGCCCTGTGACTGCTGCTGTCACTACTACCACCCCTCAAGTGTTTTTAGAAAATGTTACTGCTGTGACACCTATGACTGCTATTTCTGACGTGGAAACTAAAGAAACTACTTATTCTTCTGGTGCCACCACTACAGGGGTTGTTGAGGTCTCTGAAACTAATACCAGCACCCCTGTAACATCCACCCCGTCTACAGCCACTGTGAACCTTACCAAAACCACTGGGATAACTACCCCTGTGGCTTCGGTTGCTTTTCCTAAGTCTTTGATAGCATCTCCTCCAACCATAACTCTTCCTGTTGCTTCCACTGCCTCCACCTCCTTAGTCATGGTGACTACAGCTGCATCTTCCTCCATGGTGACCACACCAACTTCATCTCTGGGCTCTGTTCCTATTATACTCTCAGGAATTAATGGGAGTCCACCAGTGAGCCAGAGACCAGGTAAGGCTTAGATGTTACTAGCTGCTTTATTACTGTACACCTATTTATATAACTTTGTGGTTGTGACAGGATTATAACTATATCAGGATAACAATATAGGTGTTTCTATTGTAACATGATACACGTATTCCTGAAAACCTCTGCATGCTGCAAAACTGAACACTTAAATTAATAGAGCTCATGGTTAATACGGGATTGGGATAAATCACTGAAAATATATGCAGTTTTGTAAGCAGAATATTAATGGAAAACAATAACTGATAACCTTGAGAGAGAACTTGAACAGTCTTAACTGATAGTTTAGTGGAACTGGAGATTGTGACTCAAAATACTCAAAAACATTAGAATGGAAGTGGAGTGGTGGCTGAAGGATACTAAAGTAATGCAGGTAAGACTGGAGCTCTGAGCCACTAAGATGGGCATGGGAGGAAACCTGACCTGTGTGCTGAGAGCTAGGGGTGCACATCTTTGAGGAGGGAGCCCCAAATGCAGATGTTCCTTTTGTGGGGTGCAGGGGTGCTGCTTTTTAATTAGAGACAGATGAGCAGACTTCATCTCCTTTTGTCTAGTAAAAATCACTAATGAATCAGGATCTATTTAATTCCTGGACATGAACTGATTGAAATAGAAACAAGGAGGCATATTTGTTTAGGGCTCTAATATTTTTATAAACTTCTTAGTTAAAGTATTTCTTTTATTGGCTTAGGTTGAATGAATTTGAAATAGGAATATCCTATGCTTTGTGTAGTTTTTATATCTAGATGCAACTAGCTAAAGTAAATGGTTCTTTTAATCCACTCATAGAGGAATTAATATGGAAAAGAGCAAGAAACTTTGCAGAATTTGAGGGGAAATAGTTACCCAACAGCAATTCTGTCTGGGTTATTGATGTTTTTCTCTTAAATATTTTTGCATTTAGTGATATGGTCTAAATTCCTCTCTGTCTTTTATGGAAGAAGAGATTGGGAGTTAGTTTGTAAGTTGAAGTTCTGTTGAAGGGAAAAATGAATCTCATATATATATATATATATTTTTTTTCATATATATATATATATTTTTTTTTTTTTTTTTTTTTGGAGATGGAGTCTTGCTCTGTCACCCAGGCTGGAGTGCAGTGGTGGGATCTCAGCTCACTGCAACCTCCGCCTCCCAGGTTCACACAATTCTCCTGCCTCAGCCTCCTGAGTAGCTGGGACTACAGGCGCCCACCACCACGCCTGGCTAATTTTTTGTATTTTCAGTAGAGACGGGGTTTCTCCATTTTGGTCAGACTGGTCTGGGTCTCTGTGATCTGCCCACCTCGGCCTCCCAAAGTGCTGGGATTACAGGTGTGAGCCACCGCATTCAGCTTGCGAATCACAATATTAAATGTGTCTGTCTTCTGCTTCGTCCCATAAATAAGCCCATAAAACATGATTAGTCTGATACATAGTTTTGGGAGTGAAGTCGTTAGTGAAACTACTTTGATTTCCTATTGAATCTCAAGGTGCATATCTGTTATATTTTAACAGATCATGTCTTCTAAACCATACGGATTCCAGCCTTTTTCAGTACTCTTAATTCTTTCATGAAACAGTAAAGTAGTTTATTCTTCTATAGTTTTGTTGTTTCTCAGACTTTATTTATTTAGGATATGCATTCACATATTTTGCTGAGTCCCATCTGTACTGTCACCTGCCTAATATTTTTATTTAAATCAACTGCTTTTTTATATGTAAATGTGTGTGTGTGTGTGTGTGTGTGTGTGTGTGTTTATTTATTTATTTATTGAGAAGGAGTCTTGCTCTGTTGCCCAGGCTGGAGTGCAGTGACGCCATCTCAGCTCACTGCAACCTCCACCTCCCAGATTCAAGTGGTTCTCCTGCCTCAGCCTCCTGAGTAGCTGGGATTACAGGTACCTGCTACCATGCCCGGGGTATATTGTATTTTTAGTAGAGACAGGGTTTCACCATGTTGACCAGGCTTGTCTTGAACTCTTGATCTTGTGATCTGCCTGCCTTGGCCTCCCAAAGTGCCAAGATTATTACAGGCGTGAGTCACAGCGCCTGGCTGTAAATGTGTTTTTAAAAGAGATAGCATTAATTGGAAACCAGCATTACTTGGCATAATAGAGGTTAACCCTATAAAGAAATATACTGGAAACTATAATAATAAAAAAATCATTAAATTCCTGTTACCTACTATATATTCTGAGCACATGGCTTTGCTGTCTTTCTTTTAAAGAAGAAAACTAGAAAATACTAGAGTAACATTAAAGACATCATCAAAGACTGTACCTAAAAGTATCTTCTATAATACCATTTGAGGGAAAAAAAGTAGATATATTTTTAATAAAAATGTATTTTTATTAAAAAAAAAATTATATATATATAGAGAGAGACAGACACACAGATGGGGGTCTTGCCCTGTCATCCAGGTTGGAGTGTAGTGGCATGATCATGGCTCCCTGCAGCCTCGACATCTCAGGCTCAAGTGATCCTCCCATGTCAGTCTCTCATAGCTGGAATCATAGGCATGTGTCACCACACCTGGTTAATTTTTTTTTATTTTCAGTAGAGGCGAGGTCTGGCTATGTTGTCCAGGCTAGTCTTGAACTCCTGGGCTCAAGCAGTCCTTGCATCTTGGCCCCACAAAGTGCTGAGATTACAGGCTTGAGCCGCTGCATCCTGCCAGGAAATACTGACATTTAACAAATTTTCTAATCTTTTAAAATAAATGGACCTGACTCAGGTAATTGCTACTTAAGGAAGTGCGTGTAGTTTTTTTCTCTATTTATAAAGAAGATCCCATGTTGGCACTTTGATATCTGTGGCTTTTAAATTTTGATTTTTCTCCTTTTTCTCTTTACCTTCCTTTCCCTTGCACACATTTAAGTAAACCATCACATATTTAGTGCATATGTTAAAGATTGTTTTCATTGTCTGAATTAGTTTTTGAATCACTCTCTAAAAGTTAATTTGAAGAAAAAAGTTGAAAATTAAGAATGCATTTACATATTTGTTTCTTAATTCATGTATGATAGATTAATATGGCCGGGCGCGGTGGCTGATGCCTGTAATCCCAGCACTTTGGGAGGCCAAGGTGGGTGGATCACCTGAGGTCAGGAGTTTAAGACCAGCCTGGCCAACATGGCGAAACCCAGTCTCTACTAAAAATACAAAAAAATACTAGCCGGACGTGATGGTTGCATGCCTGTAATCCCAGGTACTCTGGAGGCTGAGGCAGAAGAATCGCTTGAACCCAGGAGGCAGAGGTTTCAGTGAGCCGAGATCTTGCCATTGCACTCCAGCCTGGGCAACAAGAGTGAGACTCCATCTCAAAAAAAAAAAAAAAAAAAAAAAAAAAAAAAAGATAGATGAGTATTTTTTGTTTAAATTGCACATGATTATTTTCATGAAGTTTGGTCTTTGTGTTTTATTTAATATTTAAGAGTAGTCCTGGATTTTCTATATAATTTTTTCATCTAAATGTTATGAGCATGACTTTCTGTTAGAAATATGATATTTTTTTGTGTGGGCAGAGTGCCTGTTTGATAGAAAATCACATGTTAAGCTAAAGTCTTTTGTTTCATTTGTTTGTTTTTTTTTTTCTCTTTAGTAGCAAACTTTTTAAGTTTTATTTATTGTTAAATAAACCCACCAATTTTTATTTGTTAATGTTAAATAAGCTCACCAATTTGAATAGTAATGTTAGACCAGTTTCATTTATGCTTACTATTACCATGATTCCTACCTCTTTATCTCTCTGATCTAAAAAAAAATCTAGATTACTCATACTGTTTTTTCCTGTGTCTTTAGTATTTTGAAATATCTCTTCCAATCAGTAAAGGGTATCTTTAAGTACTATTAATGGTTTGAAATCTCTATTAATTCATATCTTCTGCATTAAATTTCTGCTTTTTCTTTTTGTTTTAAAAGCATCTTTTGCCTCTTCTAAGCCAGGTTTATTTCCCTGCTGCTTTGATGTCTCTTAATTTCATTTCATTTTGGGGGTTTTATGTAATTTTTTCCTTCTGAAAAATAATTCCCACAAACCTTTAAGCTTTGCTTATTTGTTGGTGAATTTTAAAAACCAAAAAGCCCTTTATAAACCAAGGATTTTTAGTTCTTTATCTTCCACAGGTGGTATAAGCTTAGAAATTCAGTCATAACTCTCTAGTAAGTGTTATGAGCTTTAATTTTAAAGTTAAATTGTGCAGGATCTGGATTTTATTTAAAAAAATAAAGAAGAGGCCAGGCACATTGACTCATACCTGTAATCCCAACACTTTAAGAGGCCAAGGCAGGAGGATTGCTTGAGCCCCAGGAGTTCGAGACCAGCCTGGGCAACATAGCAAACCCCATCTCTAGAAAAAAAAAAAAAGTGTGCACCTGTGGTCCCAGCTACTTGGGAGGCTGAGCCTGGGAGTTCAAGGTGGCAATGAGCTGTGATTGCACCACTGCACTCTAGGCTGGGCGACAGAGTGCAATCCTGTCTCAAAAGAATAAAGTTGAAGCATAATTTTATCATAAATGATCTCTTTAACAAAGGAATCCAGATTTAGAGAGATACCCACGTTTTTCTTTAGGCAAAAGTATTATCTCTTTAAATGTGCCTCTTGACAATTGGTACTCTATTTTTTTTTACCATTCTAAATGTAAAGCTCCATAATGTCTGGCTGTTCTCAGCCATAAATAATGTATTATGAAACTACAGAATTTTAGCAACTTTATAATCCAAATTAGAAGTTATTTGCAGCAAGGTCAGATTCTGTGTCTTAATGACTGGGCATGGTGGCTCATGGCTGCAATCCCAACACTTAGGAAGGCCGAGATGGCAGTATCGCTTGAGGCCAGGAGTTTGAGACTAGCTTGAGCAACAAAGCAAGACCCTGTCTCTGCAAAGAATAACATAATTATCCAGGCGTAGTGACACATCCCTGTAGTCCCAGCTACTTGGAAGGCTGAGGCAGGAGGATCTCTTGAGCCCAGGAGTTTGAGAGTGCAATGAGCTATGATTGAGCCACTGCACTGAAGGACTGAAGGGAACAAGTACAACCCTGTCTCTCTTAAAAAAAAATTAGGCCGGGCGCGGTGGCTCAAGCCTGTAATCCCAGCACTTTGGGAGGCCGAGACGGGCGAATCACGAGTTCAGGAGATCGAGACCATCCTGGCTAACACGGTGAAACCCCGTCTCTACTAAAATACAAAAAAAATTAGCCGGGCGAGGTGGCGGGCGCCTGTACTCCCAGCTACTCGGGAGGCTGAGGCAGGAGAATGGCGTGAACCCGGGAGGCGGGGCTTGCAGTGAGCTGAGATCCGGCCACTGCACTCCAGCCTGGGCAACAGAGCCAGACTCCGTCTCAAAAAAAAAAAAAAAAAAAATTAGGCTGGGTGCGGTGGCTTATGCCTATAATCTCAGCACTTTGGGAGGCTGAGGAGGGCAGATCGCTTGAGGTCAGGGGTTTGAGACCAGCCTGGGAAACATAGTGGAACCCTGTCTCTACCCAAAAATACGGAAATAAGCCAGCTGTGCTGGTGCACACTTGTAGTCGCAGCTACTCAGGATGCTGAGGTGGGAGAATTGCTTGAACTAGGGAGGCGCGGAGGTTGTAGTCAGTTGAGATTGTGTCATTGCACTCCAGCCTGAGCAACAAAGCAAGACTGTGTCTTAAAAAAAAGTATGAGTACTTTTTTTCCTACATGTGTTAAAGGGGAATTTTGGTACTATGTTTCCATTTCCTGTTTTTCAGAAAATGCTGCTCAAATTCCAGTGGCTACTCCACAGGTCTCTCCTAACACAGTGAAACGTGCTGGACCTCGACTGTTGTTGATTCCAGTGCAGCAGGGTTCTCCTACTCTTAGACCTGTCTCAAACACACAGCTTCAGGGACATCGAATGGTCTTGCAGCCTGTTAGGAGTCCAAGTGGAATGAACCTATTCAGGCACCCTAATGGGCAGATTGTCCAGCTTCTACCTTTGCATCAGCTTCGAGGCTCTAATACCCAGCCCAACTTACAGCCTGTCATGTTTCGGAACCCAGGTATAAAGTTATTTTTCATGAACTTTTCTTTTGTTAAATCACTTGGCCATATGGTATGTTAATACACCAGGACGTCGGAAGTCTTGATATGGGCAGTCATGATTTAAAAATTTCTCTCTCATTTTTTAAACCAGGGTCTGTGATGGGAATCCGGTTACCTGCTCCTTCCAAACCCTCTGAGACTCCGCCATCTTCCACTTCGTCTTCTGCTTTCTCTGTCGTGAATCCTGTAATCCAAGCTGTTGGGTCTTCTTCAGCAGTGAATGTTATCACTCAGGCACCGTCATTGCTTTCCTCTGGAGCTAGTTTTGTGTCTCAGGCTGGTACATTGACCCTGAGGATTTCTCCTCCTGAACCACAAAGCTTTGCAAGTAAAACAGGCTCTGAAACCAAAATAACCTATAGCTCAGGAGGACAGCCTGTTGGTACAGCCAGTCTTATTCCTCTCCAGTCTGGTAGTTTTGCCTTGTTACAGCTCCCAGGACAAAAGCCTGTTCCTAGCTCCATTCTTCAACATGTTGCTTCCCTTCAGATGAAGAGGGAATCTCAGAATCCAGACCAGAAAGATGAAACAAACTCAATAAAAAGAGAGCAAGAAACCAAGAAGGTTCTACAGTCAGAAGGAGAGGCTGTAGACTCTGAGGCTAACATAATAAAACAAAACTCAGGAGCTGCTACCTCAGAAGAAACTCTGAATGATTCCTTGGAAGATAGGGGTGATCATTTGGATGAAGAATCCCTTCCAGAAGAAGGTTCTGCAACTGTCAAACCATCTGAGCATTCCTGTATCACTGGGTCACATACAGATCAAGACTATAAAGATGTTAATGAAGAATATGGGGCCAGGAATCGTAACAGTTCCAAAGAAAAAGTGGCTGTTCTAGAAGTTAGGACCATTTCTGAAAAAGCCGGTAATAAGACCGTCCAAAATTTAAGTAAAGTACAGCATCAAAAACTTGGTGATGTGAAGGTGGAACAGCAGAAAGGATTAGACAATCCAGAAGAAAACTCAAGTGAATTTCCAGTCACCTTTAAGGAAGAAAGTAAATTTGAATTGTCAGGAAGCAAAGTTACGGAGCAGCAATCTAATCCACAGCCAGAGGCCAAAGAGAAGGAATGTGGAGACTCTCTGGAGAAAGACAGTATTAGAGAAAGATGGAGAAAACATCTGAAGGGCCCCTTAACCAGGAAATGTGTTGGATCTTCACAGGAATGTAAGAAAGAGGTAGACGAGCAGTTAATTAAAGAAACAAAGACATGTCAGGAAAATTCAGATGTGTTTCAGCAAGAACAAGGCATCTCTGACTTACTTGGAAAAAGTGGAATTACTGAAGATGCCAGAGTTCTGAAAACTGAATGTGATTCTTGGAGTAGGATTTCTAATCCTTCAGCCTTCTCCATTGTTCCTAGGAGAGCTGCAAAAAGCAGCAGAGGGAATGGACATTTTCAGGGTCACTTACTGCTACCTGGTGAACAGATACAACCAAAGCAAGAGAAGAAGGGTGGGAGAAGCAGCGCTGACTTCACTGTTTTGGATTTGGAAGAAGATGACGACGATGAGAATGAGAAAACCGATGATTCCATTGATGAAATTGTGGATGTTGTTTCTGACTACCAGAGTGAAGAGGTTGATGATGTAGAAAAGGTGGTGAGCCCATTTTTGTTGTGACTGAAACCTAAAGGATTTAAATGATTTATTAGAGACAGAAGCTTTTTCAGAAGATCACTAAGACATAATACATTTAATTGGATGCCTAGGTTTAGATTATGACTTAAATGGCTTAGTAGTTTTTTAGGCTGTGTCAATCAAGCATCACTTATTGAGCTTTTATTCTTTGAGACTTGCCTGGTTTTATGGGAAGGCTGGTTTAAGCATTTGGGGGATAGGTGCTTGAGAGTCCCTACTCTTTTTAAGTTAGATTTTTAAAATCCCGAAACCACTACTCCTATTTGATCCCAGTCAATTTCTGTGACGTTTTCTATGTGAGATGGTTGTAGCTTCTCTGGTAGATGTTAATCAGAAACTGGGAATGGGTGACCTTACAACTGGAGGAGAACTTACTTGCATATAGAGAGATGTTTTTGTTTTTGGAGAAAAACTGGAAAATACCATCTTTGGTATTCTAATACCATTTTGCCTTGAGTTGCTTTTATTTGTAGTCTCTGGAATTTATATTCTAGACTTCGGTCATCGTCCTTTGTAATATGACCTTTATGGCCTAGTTTTATTATTTTCCCGAAGTGTTTTTATAGGATTCCTTTTTAGGGTTGTCGTATTTACTGAAATAAGTAACTGTCAGGTATTGATACAGTGCAGGAGTTGTACAAATGTTTTCTGTAAAAGGCCAGATAGTAAATAGTTTTAGACTTTGCAGAGAGCTAGAGGGCTCTCTGTTCCAACTACTTGACTACTGTTGTAGTATAAAAGCATCTGTATTCCATTAAAACGTTAGTAAAAAAGGCCAGGTGCGGTGGCTCACACCTGTAATCCCAGCACTTTGGGAGACCGAGGTGGATGGATCACCTGACATCAGGAGTTTGAGACTAGTCTGGCCAACATGACAAAACCCCATCTCTACTAAAAATACAAAAAATTAGCTGGGTGTGGTGGCAGGTGCCTGTAATCCCAATACTCAGGAGGCTGAGGCAGGGGAATTGCTTGAACCCAGGAGGCGGATGTTGCAGTGAGTCCAGATCACGACATTGCACTCCAGCCTGGGCGACAAGAACAAAACTCCGTCTCGGGGAAAAAAACCACAACTTATTAAAAAAAAAAAAAAAAAGTTAGTGGGCTGTGGTTTGCTGACGCCTGATGTAAGGTCTGATTTTAAAACATGGGGAGATCATAACCAGCTGCCTGTGGAGTGCCCTAAAATCTGAACTGTAGCCTTCTCTTCAGGAGCAGATGAAAGCCATCTGCACTGATTGTCATACAACTGCTTGTTTTAGAGTCGCACTTCCTTGAGATTCATTCTGCCTCTGTTATCTGGTCCTTTTCTGTTAATGCTTAAGCTTTATGCAAATAAAATAAAACAAAAAAAGATTACTGTTTTAAAAATTAAAATGTTGAAATATTTTATTTTAGAGACGGAGTCTTGCTCTGTCGCTCAGGCTTGAGTGCAGTGGCGCGAACTCGACTCACTGCAACCTCCGCCTCCAGGGCTCAAGCAGTTCTCCTGCCTCAGCCTCCCGAGTAGCTGAGATTACAGGAGCCCACCACTGCACTCGGCTAATTTTTGTCTTTTAAGTAGAGATGGGGTTTCACCATCTTGGCCAGGCTGGTCTTAATGTTGTTATGTTGGTTATTTCAGTACCTCCATTGTCTCATTTATAAAGGAGGATCTTGCTCTAAAATTGGATGATTCTATATTCATTTGAGTTATACTTTCTCTCTAGCCTAATCTTTTTCAAGAATGGATGTAAATTCATTGACTTTAGCAGTTATATTGCAGATTTTTTTGTGTTTTTTTACAGCCGAAGTAAACATGAGACCAAAAAACAGTTCAACTTTAAAACCAGTGAAAACTGTTATTACTATTAGGGGAACTGATATAATAGATCTTCTAAAGTAGGTTTTTTCCTTTTTTCTTTTTTTGACTGAGTCTTGCTGTGTCGCCCAGGCTGGAATGCAGTGGTGCCATCTCGGCTCACTGCATCGTCTGCCTCCCAGGTTCAAATGATTCTTCTGCCTCAGCCCCCTGAGTAGCTTAGGATTACAGGCGGGCACCAGCATGCCCAGCTAAGTTTCGTGTTTTTTTAGTAAAGACAGGGTTTCACCATATTGGCCAGGCTGGTCTCGAACTCCTGACCTCAGGTGATCCACCCACGTTGGCCTCCCAAAGTGCTGGGATTACAGGCGTGAGCCACTGTGCCCAGCCTGAAGTATCTTAATCATACAAAGAGGCATTGCCTGAATGTACTAATAGGGAATTTGACAAGCAAACGAGTTATACTTTTTTTTTTTAAAGGTCATATTAAGTGATCTCTAAAATCTAAACATTGTTTTTATTTACACATCTCACACCTATGTTACCTTTATGATTAGCATTGGAATACCGTGAGGGAAGTGGTGAATAGCTTCTTTAATTTAAATCTTCCTTGTGGAAGTTAATCCACAAATCTTCCTTGTGGATGTTATTTAGAAATCCTGCAGTTATACCAGGTGCTGTAGCGCTCTCCTGTAATCCCAGCACTTTGGGAGGCTGAGGCAGGCGGATCACCTGAGGTCAGGAGTTTGAGACCAGCCTGACCAACATGGTGAAACCCTGTTAGTAAACAATACAAAAATTAGCTAGGTGTGGTGGCACAGTCCTAAGAGTCCCAGCTGCTCGGGAGGCTGAAGCAGGAAAATCATTTGAGCCCGGGAGGCGGGCTCGTTTACTATGTTTCTGGCATAGTAAACAGTTTTTTTTTTTTTTTTTTGAGGGGGGCACAGAAATGTTGCAAGTAAACACTATTTTTAAAGGTGGCCTTAAAAAGATCTGCTTACCCCATATATCCATATAACTCTAGTGTTACATAAAATATTTAGCAAGTTTCTGTGACAGGTGCCCAGTAAACACTTTGATTGACTCCTTTTTTGGCATAATAAGGAAATACAGCAATCCTGGGCTTTTTTGAAACCTGAAATTCCTTACAGGCTCTGAATTTGTGGGGTTGAGAGAGTTGCAGGACTGGGCTGTAGCCTATTTCCATACCTGCCTGTATATGCTAATGTGTGTTGATTTGTGGGCATCTGATAGGATGTTGGTCATGAAGCCCCCTTAAAGTGGCACTTGAATTTTTCTCCTTTCTATATTTATCTCATCACATTTTATTTTACTGTTATTTAATCTTAAGATTTATGAAACCTTAATATATCTGTACCTGAATTTTGTCCACTGGAAATAACACTGAAGCATCAATGCAGTCCTTTGAGGACGCTGTTAAGTTTAATGATGTCTGTTTATTTATTTTTTATTTTATTTTTTTGAGACAGTCTCACTCTCGTCTCCTAGGCTGGTGTGCAGTGGTGCAGTCTTGGCTCACTGCAGCCTCGAACTCCTGGCCTCAAGCGGTCCTCCCACCTCACTCTCCCAAGTAGCTGTAATTATAGGCGAGCGCCACCATGTCTGGCTGATTTTTGTGTTTTTTGTAGAGACAGGGTTTTGCCATGTTGCCCAGGCTGGTCTTGCACTCCTAAGCTCAAAACGATCCACCTGCCTGGGCCTCCCAAAGTGCTGAATTATAGGTGTGAGTTGAAAAGTTTAGGTGTTCTTGCTAATCAGTACATTATTTACTTTTGTAATGATGTATTTTCAGAATAACTGCGTAGAATATATTGAGGATGACGAGGAGCACGTGGACATTGAGACTGTAGAAGAGCTCTCAGAGGAAATTAATGTTGCTCACCTGAAGACCACAGTGGCCCACACACAGTCATTCAAACAGCCGTAAGTCTTACTGCTCTTTGGATTGTTGTTTTTGTAGCGTTGTAACCAGAAATAAAATGAAATGTTCTGTTTAGGAGCTCTGGGTAACTGATCTGGTTCCTTCTTCCTCTAGCTTTTTTTCTGATTAGTATAGATGAGGAGAGGAACTAGAATTTGGATAATTTTCTTTGGTCATTGGTAGGAGGCAGTGTGTAAATGTGAATAACATGCTTTTGGAGCCCGATAGACTGGTGTTATAAAATACTAGTTTTGCTAGTTTGTAGGTATTTAACCTTGGGCAAATCTTTAATCTCTCTGAACCTCAGATTCTTTACCTATGAAATGAGGAAAATGCCCCCATTCGAAGTGTTAAATGAGGTAGTATGTACAACTAGCATAATAACGGATATAAATGGACTACTCAACAAAAGTTAGTTTCTTGTATCATTTAAGAATAGGCATTACATTCTAAATTTGGTTACTTTACTAGTTGAACAGATGAGATACAGGTAGGAAAATTTTTCTTCGTATTTCACTGGTGAGATGAAAATGTGGAAGGAATGATGACTTGCTCAGGAAAATTTATTTCATTTTCTGTTTTAGTAAGCCTTATATTGATTATGGATTGGGGTGTGAGAAAGAGTAGGGAAGGAAGATATTTTGTGCCAGACATTGTACTTTTCCTGTCATCTCATTAACTACAATGATATGAAAGTAGCTATGAGCTGAGAAAGAATAATTCTTCGTTCCTACTGATACTGAGAAAGTTGAAGGAGTAGAAAGTAGGACTGATAGTTCTCTTCATTCCGGAGCTGTTTACAGGCTACTTCAGTTACCTACTGGCTAAACTTGAAAGAATTTAAAGCCCTTAAAAACTTAATTAGACTTAATGAGTTTAGCAGTATTGCTGGGATAATGAGTTCTGTATACTAAAACTGAATTTGTAAACAATGGCAACAAACAAAACCTCTAAAAAATATTTGCAATAGTAACAGGAAAACTGCTGTGTGAGAACGTTCTCTGACAAGCTGTGTAAGAGTTTTCTTAGAAAATTGTATTGAAAGACGAAGAGGAATTCAGCAAATGGGGAGAGATAACATGTTAATGGATTGGAATAGTAAAGGGCCAAGAATAACCAACACACAGCACAAAAACCGTAAGGGAACAGATTAAAGTAAAAAACTAAAGATTTAGGCTGGGCGTGGTGGCTCACGCCTGTAATCCCAGCACTTTGGGAGGCCGAGGTGGGCAGATCACCTGAATTCAGGAGTTCAAGACCAGGCTGGCCAACATGATGAAACCCTGACTCTACTAAAAATACACAAATTAGCCGGACTTGTTGGCACACCCCTGTAGTCCCAGCTACTTGGGAGGCTAAGGCAGGAGGATCGCTTGAACCTGGGAGGTGGAGGTTGCAGTGAACTGAGACTGTGCCACTGTACTCCAGCCTGAGAGACAGTGAGACTACATCTCAAAAAAAAAAATAAAATTAAAGATTTAATTAGATTTGTTTAAATTACTTAAATTTAATTAAAAATAAAGGTTAAAAGAATTTAAAAATTCTGTCAGAACACCATGAAAACAGTGAAAAGGCAAACTCAGACTATGAAGAAAGTGTTTGCCATACATATTAACTAACAAAGGATTAATGTCGAGGGTATAAAAAAATTGTTACAAGTCACAAAAGATGACCCAGCAAAAAAGTAAATAATGGATATTAGAGACAGTTGACAGAAGAAGAAACCTAAAAGCCCAGTAAACACATGTACATTTGTTCAACTTCACAAGTAATTAGGGAAATGCAGATAAAACCACAGTGACTTTACCAATTCACACTCATGAGACAGCAAAAATGGAGATTTCTGATAGTACAGTTATCTAGGTTTGGAGCAATGGGAACTCTCATACAGCAAGTGGGAGTGTACATTGTATTACCAGTTTAACAGTTCCTGAACTTGAAGGTGTGCATATCTTTCTTTTGCCTGGCAATTCTGCTCCTATGCCCTAGAAAAATTCACACAAGGGGTCGTGTATGGGACTGTACATTGCAGCATTGTTTGCTATTATGAAGATTTAGAAACAACCTAAATAACTACAAACATTCTGGAAAAAAAAATTCGGGAAAATTCACATTGTGGAATACTATGTAACAGTTAAAACAATTGGAATTAGAACTCTGTGTATCAGCATATATCAGGTGTAATTTATTTGTACTTTTATTTTCAATTTTTTTTTTGTAGAGACGGAGTCTTGCTATGTTGCCCAGGCTAGTTTTGAACTCCTGGCCTCAAGCAGTCCTCCTGCCTTGGCCTCCTAAAGTTCTGGGATTACAGGCATGAGCTACTGTGCCTGGCCTTCAGGTCGAATATTGAATGAAACCAATGAGTTGCAGAAAGATACAGTATAGTATATAATATTTAAAGTAGTACTTTTTTTTTTGTTAAGATATATATATATTTCTAGTAAAACTTACAAAGATGTGCATGGTAAAACTCTGTCTTAGAATGTTTACCTTTGAGAAGGAGGGAAGGGAATGTGGTTGAGTGGACTGCACATAAAACCTGTATTTTTGAGATGTATTATTTCTCAAGCTAGATGGTTCATATGTGGGTGTTCATTATATACTTGGTCCTCCTTCACAGTTGGGAGGGACCAGGTGTATAATGGAAAAGCATGTATCCACAAATATAGAAAGCATGTATTTGTGGATTCACCCAACTGTGGATTGAAAATATCTGGAAGAAGAAAAATTGCATCTGTATTGAACATGTATAGACTTTATTGTCATGTCATTATTCCCTAAACAATACAGTATAACAACTATTTACTTAGTTTTTACATTGTACTAGGTGTTATAAGTAATGTAGGGGTGATTTAAAGTATATGGGAGGAGGTACCTATGTTATATGCAAATACTATACCATTTTATATCAGGGACTTGAGTATTCAAGGATACTGCCGGAAGTTTTGGAACGAGTCTTCCATGGATACTGGAGGATGACTTTAAATTTGTTTATATGGTTTTGTGTATTAAATATTTCATGATTGTACAAAGTAATTTGAAGTTTTAGTGACTATTTGTACACTTTTAGAGAAAATATATAATGTCAAGTAAATAATGTGGCTGTATATCACACCTTGGGAAAAAGAAACTGTTTGTAATTTGGAATGGTTTGGTTGTAGCTGTGAAATATGTCTTAAGATTATTAAATTTCGGTAAGACACTGAAAAATCCTGTCTTTATCCAGGTCGCGTACTCACATCTCTGCAGATGAAAAAGCAGCTGAAAGGAGTCGAAAGGTATTTAGGATATATTTAGTGATAATTACTCATTGAATAAAATTGTTAACATTTATTTTAGGGTTGAAACAACATTAGCTATATTAGCCACGATTTTTTCTCAGGGCTATTTTTGCCAGTGAGTTAATATAATCAGTTTTTTCTCCTTAATGAAATTATACTACTAAGGTCCTTTTTTTCCCCCTTTTAATTCTTCTCCTCAGAGGATAGACTAATTTAGAGTAGTTAAAAATGGATATGAAATTTATGAGAATATATGTGCTTATTTGAAAACTGTTCTTGTAATGGTTTGATGTAAAACAAGCTGCCATTCTTTCTTGCCTGGGCTCATGATTTTCAGTGATTTAAAAAACTATCCTCTGCAAAATGGCTAGCAGTTCAGGGATCCATGAAACAATAAACCTTTAATTTTCTTAATCTTTTTGGTATATATCATAGTAACATAATTAAGCAGGGTTTTCTGTTTTTCCTAACCAACAGTAGGCATGGAGGAGAGTTTGGTTTGTTTAAATTGTTTTCCACTTGTTTTTTTATCTTAATTTAAAAGATTAAAAAAAGTCAATGATGGCTTGGGTTGAAGTAGAGGATGGCATTTGGTTCCTTTAAAAAATCATAGTACAGTTTGGTTTTGATCTGATTGGGGACTCACGATACAATGTATTTGCATGGTTGTAATTATTTGCATATATCATTATATTTGGCTTTTAAAAATTTATTCTGAAGCATTTTTCAGATGTAACAGGAATTTTCATAATAGCTTATTTACGTAATCCATTGTTTTGTACCCAAATAATTATATGCAAATTCTTGCTTCACTTTGCTATATTTAATGTTTATATTGCCTTTCTTTCTGTCTTGTTGGCTCTTTTATTCTCCCATTCTATCTTAATGCATAATAGGTTTAACTTTAGAAAGGCAGTGGCTTTTCCATGAGAGTTTTTGGGTACTGTCAGAGTTATGATTAAGCAAACAGTGTCAGAAAAAGAGACAATTAGAAACGTCAGAGGGAAAAAACACAAAACCAAGAAACTGCACAGGACAGGAAATATTATTCACTTTATATGAGTAGTGTTTATAATGTCATAATAGTTAATGTTGATGTTTTTCAAAAAAAGTTTATAACCTATAATTAAAATATAGAAGACTTAATTTCAGTCTTGAAAAATGTGAGAATACATATGACAAATTGGGAGGTGAGAGAGGGAAGAAGAAATAAAGGGAAGGATACAGGTGCTGATACCCTCATTTTACAAAGTAGAAAGGCAAGATAGATTGTTTATTCTTGACGAAATAAGAAATTAAGGTAGAATTCAAGTTGCTAAGGGATCAGTAGAACAACTAAAAGTAGTGATGTAACTATATTGGAATGATAAGGTGGTATAAGACATGAGAGTGATATGAGCTCAATCCTCTTCTGCATAGCAAGAAGGCAGTAGATAGCATTGAAAATAGAAAAAAAATAAGCTTATGTTACTATTTTTGGTTTAGGATATAGATTTAAGAACTAGAAGAAGCTGCTAAAAGAATTAAAAAGTGATTGTTTCTGAGGATCCAGGTACAAGTTCAGGGCATAGTTGCTTTTCATTATCAGCGTGTGTGTGTGTGTGTGTGTGTGTGTGTGTACAAGTTCAGGGCATAGTTGCTTTTCATTATAAGCGTGTGTGTGTGTGTGTGTGTGTATGTGTGTGTGTGTGTAGATGAAGTCTTACTGTGTTGCCTGTGTTAGTCTCAAACTCCTGGCCTTAAGTGATCCCCTACCTCGGCCTCCAAAAGTGCTGGAGATTACAGATTTCAGCCACTGTGCCTGGCCAGCCTCTTCATATATTTTAAGTCCTATAAACAAAGATTGTAATGGAATAAAAAAGATAGAGAAAGGAGGCCTTAAGCCTTTCTGAGGATCAAGAAGGACTTTCCTGAAAAAGTTTGAGTTTGAAGTGTTAAGTTTTAAATGTTATGGAGGTTTAGGTAAGAGGTGGGATAAGTAATCTAGGTACAGGTAAAAAGCCTGTGTAATGGCAGGGAGGTGTGGGATTGTGTAGCATGTCTTGGGAATTTCTAGCAGATAGGAATGGTTGGAGAGAAAGGGGATTTAGAAGAGTGGCAGTTGATTCTTTACCAGATTGAGGAGGATCTTACAGTATTTTTTGAAAAACAGTTAATGTAATTTGTATCATGAAAACAAGTTTTAGTAATATAATAAATTACATAAGTAAGCTCTTTCAGATCTTCTACGCCTGTAACATACACAATTTCTTCCTTGTTTGAAAATCACTGAAATTTGAACTAAGAGCTGGTAAGATCACTTCAGCATGCATTAGAAATTATACTATTGGCATTGTAAGAGTTAGATTTGAAGGAAAGATAGACTGGTAGTAAGATGACCAATTGAGAGGCTGTTACAACAGTCCAGACAAAAGGTAATGGGTGCCTGAAATAGGGCAGTGTCATTTGGAACAGAATAAGAGGGCCAATTACACGTTCAAGATATTTAGGAGGCAATCTTGTTTGAACAGGCTCCACCAATTCCTCTAAAACTGAAGCCTGATTACTGGAGTGACAAACTACAGAAAGAAGCAGAAGCGTTTGCTTATTATCGCCGGACACACACTGCCAATGAGCGGCGGCGGCGTGGTGAAATGAGAGATCTCTTTGAGAAATTAAAGATCACATTGGGATTACTTCATTCTTCCAAGGTTTCTAAAAGTCTCATTCTTACTCGAGTAAGTGTTCTGTGTAAATGACAATAAGAGCTTGACTAAGAGATTCTTACTGGTGCTATGAGAAAGAGAATCCACTGACATATATAAGGAACATTGAAATAGAGCTACTTAAATGTAACAGTTGAATATGGACTACTGAATGCCCAATAAATCCCTTAGGGGGAAAATCATTATGCTAAGTCACAGGAGCTTTTCATTGAAAGTCAGGTTCTTTTTTTTTTTTTTTTTTTTTTTTTGAATTTTTTGAGACGGAGTTTTGCTCTTGTTGCCTAGGCTGGAGTACAATGGCACGATCTTGGCTCACTGCAACCTTTGCCTCATGGGTTGAAGTGATTCTCCTACCTCAGCCTTCCAAGTAGCTGGGATTTCAGGCATGCACCACCACACCTGGCTAATTTTGTATTTTTAGTAGATCAGTAGTAAAGTTTGTATTTTTGTATTTTTATTAGAGACAGGGTTTCTCTATGTTGGTCAAGCTGGTCTCGAGCTCCCGACCTCCAGTAATCTGCCCACCTCTGCCTCCCAAAGTGCTGGGATTACAGGCATGAGCCACCACACCCAGCCGAAAGTCAGGTTCTTAAATGGGCACAGCTCTCCTTTCTTCAGATAGAGTCAGAAACTCTGGTTAGCCATGTTGACCATGAGACGTAAAGAATGTCTCTTTACGTTGGTGTTCTTGATAGCACTTAGTACAGGTTATCACAGTGTAAAGCATAGCATAAGTAGCATAAGTGATATTTTAATATGCTTAACAGTTGACAGTCATTTTAAAAGAAAATCTGAAATATTCAAGGGAGCAGAAGTTTTAACTTTGTGTGTAGAATATCTAAAGTATTTCATTTAAATTGTTCTTAAGTAGAAGCTGGAAGAGGACAAGATAAGCAGTCATATCCCTCTAGAGCAAAGTTATTTCAGCCAGATTTTGGGTAGACTAGAAGATGATCTTGAAGTTGATTATTAAAATCTAAGCAGAGCACAAGTGTTTTGTATCTCCTTGCAGTAGTGGAATACCTACTACCATTCAGTGATGCTCTTTGGAAATAATCATGGTCACGTTCCTTAAAAGTGTAAGCCAAGGCCGGGCGCGGTGGCTCAAGCCTGTAATCCCAGCACTTTGGGAGGCCGAGACGGGCGGATCACGAGGTCAGGAGATCGAGACCATCCTGGCTAACACAGTGAAACCCCGTCTCTACTAAAAATACAAAAACTTAGCTGGGCGAGGTGGCAGGCGCCTGTAGTCCCAGCTACTCGGGAGGCTGAGGCAGGAGAATGGCGTGAACCCGGGAGGCGGAGCTTGCAGTGAGCTGAGATCCGGCCACTGCACTCCAGCCTGGGTGACAGAGCGAGACTCCGTCTCAAAAAAAAAAAAAAAAAAAAAAAAAAAAAAAAGTGTAAGCCAGAAACCCTCTTACAGTTTAACAAAAAATAATTTCTGAAACATCAACAATTGTTAATGGAATTTAAAAATTCTCTTAAGATGTTAGATTAAGTTTTTTTTTTTTTTCATTAGAGAATTGTGTAGACCTTACCTGTGTTTAAAGAAAGAGTGAATCAATTTTCAATAATACCACTATTTCTATTCTAGGCCTTCAGTGAAATTCAGGGACTAACAGATCAGGCAGACAAATTGATAGGACAGAAAAATCTCCTGACTCGAAAAAGGAATATTCTCATACGGAAAGTATCGTCTCTTTCAGGTGAGATAAGTAAATAATCTCTGGTAAAGAGCATAATTATAGCTTCAGCAAGGAGAAATCCTCAGTAGATCTTTCAGATACTTAATTGAAAGCTTGACTCCCACAGTTCACAGCACAGTTATCCTCTGACTGGGTGGGTTGTTTCTTGTGAATTGTAATCACCTTACTTTCCATAGTTTTTGGGAATATTGTTAAAGCGACTAGATTTCCATTGACTCTGTTTCTCATTATGTGGGGTAATGCAGAAAGTACTAATGTATTGTCTGTCAACCTATAGGTAAGACAGAAGAAGTGGTCCTGAAGAAGCTAGAGTATATTTATGCAAAACAGCAAGCGCTAGAGGCACAAAAAAGAAAAAAGAAGATGGGATCAGATGAGTTTGACATGTCTCCCAGAATTAGCAAACAGCAGGAAGGATCTTCTACATCATCTGTAGATCTTGGACAGATGTTTATAAATAACAGGAGGGGGAAACCTTTGATTCTTTCCAGAAAAAAAGACCAGGCTACAGGTAGGAGGGAGATTCTTTGCTTTCCTTAATGTAGATTTGTATCAGTTGACTTTACTGGACTGACCATCTTCTCTTGTCCACATTTTTAGTTTTGTTTTTTTTTGTTGTTGTTGTTTTGTTTTTTGTTTTTGAGACAGCTCTGTCACCTAGGCTGCAGTGCAGTGACGTGATCTCAGCTCACTGCAACCTCCACCTCCCGGGTTCAAGCGATTATCCTGCCTCAGCCTCCTGAGTAGCTAGAACTACAGTGTGCACCACCATGCCCAGCTAATTTTTTAAATTTTTAGTAGAGATGGGATTTTGCCCTGTTGGCCAGGCTAGTCTCGAACTCTTGACCTCAAGTGATCCACCCACCTCGGCCTCCCAAAGTGCTGGGATTACAGGCATGAGCCACCACACCGAGCCCACAGTTTTAGTTTTAATTAAATGAATTAAAGATGGGTTGTATAAAAAATAGAATATTAGCTACATTAGATTTTGGTTTCTGGTTGTAATACGCACTCATGCAAATCCTGAGAAGTTACCAGTCCTGGTAACATATTAGTCTATAGTCATGTATTTTTAATGAGTAGTTTTTTAAACTTAATCTTTTCAGACTTTATACTTCGTGATTTCCCTACAGTTCTGCTGATGGGTTTAATAAGTTGGGTCTAGCTGAGACCAATAAATGGGAAATTTTTTGTAAAATTTAATTTTGTCAAATCAGGCTATATTTTTCATCAGATCACTTACTAATACATTGCTATTAAGAAACAGTAGGCCAGGCACGGTGGCTTATGCCTTTAATCCCAGAACTTTGGGAGGCTGAGGTTGACAGATCACCTGAGGTCGGGAGTTTGAGACTAGCCTGACCAACATGGAGAAGCCTTGTCTCTACTAAAAATACAAAATTAGCCAGGTGTGGTGGTGCATGCCTGTAATCTCAGCTACTTAGGAGGCTGAGGCAGGAGAATCGCTTGAACCCTGAAGGTGGAGTGTGAGGTTGTGGTGAGCTGAGATCGTGCCATTGCATTCCAGCCTGGGCAACAAGCGCGAAATTCTGTCTCAAAAGAAAAATAAAAAAAAAAGCCAAAGCCAAAGTAAATTGGTCTTAAATTCTTATTACCATCTTGATTTTGGAAGTAAAGCTATATTGATTTTATGTGTTACTTATATTCTTAGAGAATGGTATATCTGGCTGGGCACGGTGGCTCATGCCTGTAATCCCACCACTCAGGGAGGCAGAGGCAGGAGAATTGCTTGCACTCAGGAGTTTGAGACCAGCCTTGGGCAACGTGGTGAAACCCTGTCTCTACTAAAAATACCAAAATTAGCCGGATGTGGTAGTGCACACCTGTAGTCCCAGCTACTTGGGAGGCCGAGGCCGGAGAGTCACTTGAACCTGGGTGGTGGAGGCTGCAGTGAGCCGAGATCACACCACTGTACTCCAGCCTGTGAGACAGAGTGAGACTCCATCTCAAAAAAAAAAAAAAAAGATATATTCTTTTTTACTCTTTGGATGTTTGGATAGCCCAGTGTATGAGCCAGAAAAATCTGGTGTGGGTGTTTTGTTTTGTTTTGAGACAGGGCCCCACTCTGTAGCTCAGGCTGGAATGCAGTGTCTCCCTTGCAGCCTTGATCTCCTGGGCTCAAGCAATTCTCCCACCTTAGCCTTCCTAGTAGCTGGGACCACAGGTGCACACCACCACACCCGCTTAATTAAAAAAAAAATTTTCTTGTGGAGATGGAGATGGGGTCTCACCGTGTTGCCCAGGCTGGTCTTGAACTCCTGGGCTCAAGTGATCTGCCTGCCTCAGCCTCCCAAAGTGCTGGGATTAGAGGCATGAGCCACCACACCCAGCTGTGACTGCCTTTTATCTGTAACTAATTTCTGATCTTTCTTGCAGAAAATACCTCACCCTCGAACACTCCACACACCTCTGCCAATCTTGTGATGACTCCACAAGGGCAATTGCTCACCCTAAAAGGTCCCCTATTCTCAGGACCAGTGGTAACTGTTTCTCCTGATCTCTTAGAATCTGATCTTAAGCCTCAAGTTGCCAGTAGTGCTGTGGCTCTACCAGGTATGTCATAAGTGTTGTCCTCTATGGGAAGTGATAAAGTTATCTCTAGCATCTCACAGTGACCAAGGAAGGCTTTGGATGTGTTCTGTAATGAAAAAGAGCTATTCCGTTGGCATTTGCCTTGGTAAGAGGTGGCCCTATTTTTAGAACATACTTGGCTTGAGTTACGGTACTGTTTGGTGTGTTTTACACCTGGTATTGAGCACCATTTTGTGAACTCTAGTAATTTCTAAGAGGAAGAATAAAAAAGATGTCAGAGGGAAAGGAAGATGTTAAATAATCACGGTCTTAGGTCTTGGTGTTGATAAATATTTGTCAGTTTCTTGTGGTACTCAGAGATGATAACAGTCCTGCATTACGAGCCTCATTCACTTTGAGCACTACTCTGTTTTGGGGCAAAGGGTAAAGTTGAAAGAGAATTCTCACTTGGGTGATTAGGTGATAAAGGTAAAAGGGTCTCTTTAGTAATATTAGGTAAAAGGTAAGGGTCTATTAAGGTAAAAGTGTCTCTTTAGTAATATGAAGATCCTCATTACTTTATTGCTATTGCCAGCCAAAATTCCTTGTCTCTACCTCTTGCCAGACTCACTCTGGAGGACTCATCTTTTCCTGGTTCCCATGCTGCCTCTAGGGCTTCATTTTCTGTGCTAAGTAGCAGTTAATTGGGTGAACAGAATCAAGATGTATTTCTGCCTTAGGACAAGAATTAACTTGGGGGAGCATTTCTATAAAATAGTTAAATGGAACTTTAAAAAATGGTGGAAAGAGCCATTTGGTTGGATTTTAGTTGAGTTTTTTCTTATTGGGTTAGGTCAGTAATTTGAAGAGCTGATACTTCTTTCATCTTGATAAAAGTAGAGTGCTGAATTTAGACTACAACTCCCTAAGATGGTCATATGGTATGACAGAGAGAGAGAGATGCTAACTCTGTAGATCTAAATGAATTTTTCTTTTTTTAATTTTTGTTTTTCAGAAAACGACGACTTATTTATGATGCCACGAATTGTTAATGTGACATCATTGGCCACAGAGGGAGGTTTGGTAGATATGGGTGGCAGCAAATATCCTCATGAAGTTCCTGATGGCAAGCCATCTGACCATCTGAAAGACACCGTCAGGAATGAAGATAATTCCTTAGAGGATAAGAGTAGAATCTCTTCCAGAGGAAACAGAGATGGCAGAGTGATGTTGGGTCCAACGCAGGTTTTTCTGGCAAACAAAGATTCTGTTTATCCACAAATAGTTGACGTTTCCAGTATGCAGAAAGCACAAGAGTTCTTACCTAAAAAGATTTCTGGTGATATGAGAGGGATTCAGTATAAATGGAAAGAGAGTGAATCAAGAGGGGAGAGAGTGAAGTCAAAGGAGTCTTCATTTCATAAATTAAAGATGAAAGATCTCAAGGACTCAAGCATAGAGATGGAACTGAGGAAAGTAACATCAGCTATAGAGGAAGCAGCTCTTGATTCCAGTGAACTGCTAACTAACATGGAAGATGAGGATGATACTGATGAGACACTGACTTCACTGCTCAATGAAATTGCCTTCCTTAATCAACAACTAAATGATGACTCTGTTAGCCTGGCTGAACTACCCAGCTCTATGGATACAGAGTTCCCAGGGGATGCTCGGCGGGCTTTTATCAGTAAGGTTACTTCTGGAAACAGAGCAGCTTTCCAGGTTGAGCACTTGGGAACTGGTTTGAAAGAGTTGCCTGATGTTCAAGGGGAGAGTGACTCTATCAGTCCCCTCCTCTTGCACTTGGAAGATGATGACTTTTCTGAGAATGAAAAACAACTTGCAGAACCAGCCTCTGAACCAGATGTCCTTAAGATTGTTATTGACTCTGAAATAAAGGATTCCCTCCTTTCCAACAAAAAAGCTATTGATGGAGGGAAGAATACTTCTGGCCTCCTTGCAGAGCCTGAAAGTGTGTCCTCACCCCCCACCCTACACATGAAGACTGGCCTGGAGAACAGCAACAGCACAGATACTTTGTGGAGGCCTATGCCAAAGTTGGCCCCTCTAGGTTTAAAAGTAGCTAATCCTTCCAGTGATGCAGATGGTCAGAGTCTCAAGGTGATGCCTTGTTTGGCACCTATAGCTGCCAAAGTTGGGTCAGTTGGACACAAAATGAACTTAACAGGGAATGACCCGGAAGGCCGGGAAAGCAAGGTGATGCCTACATTGGCACCTGTTGTGGCTAAATTGGGCAACTCGGGGGCCTCACCAAGTTCTGCAGGGAAATGAACTTACTTGTCCTTAAGCAGAAGCCAGGCTGTGAGGGGAAACTGATCTCACCTCCTTTCTCTGCAGGCATCTGTTTGTTTGTGTCTTGGAACTTGGATCCTTGACTTGGATGATGCAGTGGATAATGATGGGAGAAAGGGGGTAGGGTGCTGACCCTGGTATTAAGAAGTACTCTGAAATTCTGATCATGTTAAAATGTGTTACCTCACTTGTGGTGCTGGGTCCCCTCATCCTCTCTAAGAAGATGTGATCCATTACTGAACACGAGGTGCCCCTCTTACCCAAGGAATTTATAACAGGACTCTGGCTCCACAGTGGTTTCTAGTTCTTCCCCCACAAGCGAAAGAGCTGTTTGCAACTTTGGAGTTGCTGTGGACTGAACTGTAGCTTGTAGCTGTTGAATTAAGTCTGAAATCTAAGGAATGTGATGGACTTGTGCAAAGGGATCTAGAAGAGATACTTTTTAGTTGATGTTTCAAGAATAGGGAGAGAGAGGATGTGTACCATGGAATACCAAAGTGAAGGACTTTGTGTCATTCAGCAAAATTTTCTTTTTTCATATCCCAAGTAGCTCCCATTCCCTCACCTTTTCAATCAGAATTAACAAATTCAAGCCTTCGGTAAAGTAGGGATGCTTTTAACTTTTACTATTAAGTTAAATATTTTGAGATCTTAAAAAAATAGTAGTTCTCCCTTATTATTTTTGTGGGCATTGAAAAGCTCATTTTGCAGTACCAGGGATTTTTACTGGGAATATATATTTTGGAGGTAGGCATAGAGGGAGCCCTACCCCTTCCACAAATTTCATCACTCAAGAGACGGCTAAAATAAAATGCATTATCCCCCCAGACCAGAGACAGTGGCCAAAATAAAAAATCATGGGGCTGGAAATTTCCCAAATCAAACCAGCCTCCTGGTGCTTGAAGGTTTCATTCACTATTACCTGCACAGGATGTAAAGAAAAGTCACAGTAGGCACTCTTTACCAGGGAAATAAGGCAGTATTTGAATCACAAGATATATTTTTTATCTGCAACCATGGATTCAATGATGTGTAGAGCTTTTTCACTCATTAGCTGTCAGGATATGAAGGACTGACAGTCTGTAAAGATATTTATATTTTTGTATAGTTGTTTTCATAGATTTCTCAAAGGCTGAAGTTTTCAACCTAGAAGATGAGATTTGTATTGAGTATAGAAATGATGTTTCCTATCTAGTTTGTAAATAATCATGGTGCACTTGAGGGGTCTCTTGGAAACTCCTGGGGGCAAGAATCACTATTCTGAAACTGTATAGACTGGGATTTAGCTGCTGCATTTTGCCTTTCTTAAATAATTATATTTTGGAATGTAACCCCTGTTCTGTCTTCATTGACAGGATTTGCTTGTGTTGTTACAACACTAACACAAGAGCTTCCAGTGCCTGGGCCGTGCCTAGGTGATGCTATTTCTTCTATATCTCCTGTCTTGTTTATCCCAAATCCCACTCAGCGTATCTTCAGACCTAGGTTGTGAGACCAACTTTGGATTGGATCTAGCCAGTGAATTACTATTTCCATGGTTGGTTCCCTGTTAACTCTGGTAATCAACAGATTGAAAACGGTGGAAGAACTTCCTCTGCAAATTGCAGTGGGAGCAAATTCTTGTTGGTTTTGTGCTGCTTGCCTTTCTAGATCTGCTCATCAGCACTTAACCTTCCCTCCTCTAAAGGTTACTAAAGAAGCTTGAAGTAGGTAAAGAGTGCTCCTCAGCTTCTCATTATCCTTCCACTCTTTACCCAGCAGATTTCATTCAATGCCTTAGCCAAGGAATCCAGCACCTGTCTCCCCTGCTAATAATTGTCCTTAGAGATGCTAGTACTTTAATTCAGGTATAGCAGTTTCCCATTATTTTCTTGCTTGTCTTTTCCCTACATTTCCTCCTGATTTCCCAAGGCTCTTTTTGTGGCTTTTGAGGGTCAGCCAAGGAGCAGGCAAGTGAGTGAACAATCCTCAGGAAAAGAAGGACCATTTTAGCTTAACACTTCCTTTTTTTTTTTTTTTTTTTAAAGAAGAAAATAGGTAAATAGGTAATGATTCTTGATTGGAGATACTTGACTCTTGATGAGAGTTGTATGAAGATGGAAATGAGGGATGATTCCAGGCGTTTTAGGGGGAAGGCTGCAGATATCATTCTAACCCCCAAGATACTGTGTTCTCAAGACCTCTTAGAGCTAGGTGTTGTCAGGGATAATTTGAGGAGGGCTTAGTCTTCAGAACAATCCTGCAGTCTTGACAGAAATCTAAAATCTCCAAAAACTCCTACCCTTTAACCTTACCCTAGGGGGAACTGATCTATGAATATTACATGTGTGATTATGAAAGGTGAAGTTGAGTGAGAGGAGTTGAGGAACGTGGAAGACAGTGAGCTCTCACCCTAACACTATAAGAAGCATGATCTCAGTAGACCAATAATTCGCCTTTTTATACATCTGTAAATAAATGGAATGTTTTTAAGAATATAATTATGTCAGATTTAGCATTTTCTTTTATATATTAAATATATATATCTTTCCTTTTCTGCTTTCGAAAAGTGACTATTTTTTTAGAAATCTAAGAACAGAAGTTTGGTGATTGAAAGGTAGAATATATAAACCTGAAATAAATCAGTTAAAATAATTAAAGCAGAACTTGGTGTTGGGAGGTTTGTGCCAACTTGGAGTAGAGAAATCTAATTCCCTAAGACATATTCGAGAGAGCTGCCACTGAAGTGGTTTTATCATAGGAATCCTTTCCTTTTCTCAAAGTTTCTGATACGCCATTTGGGGGAGGTTTTTGGTATTCTAATGCTTGTAGCATGTTTTACATGGAGGCTTCAAAATTGTGTGCAACCTGATGGCAAGTATTTGTTTTAGAAGTCATTCTAAAATCATTCTAGTGTCAGTATGAGCAAGGCAGTTTACCTGTTAACCTTGGGGAGTAAAGGTACACAAACACAGTCTTAGTGGTAAAGGACAGTAGGTGTTCTTAAGGGAGGATATGTTAAAGGGTTTGACAGTTAACAAAAATGTTTAAAGGAATCCTTTAGACATCCAACTACTCTTAATCTATTAAGGTCACTAACAGATCAAGTCCAGTTATATAAGCTTCATACAAATTGTTCACTTTGTGTAATTTTATAGTAAATGCAGTAGTTTTTTCCTGGAATTATGAAATCCCTGATGCTAGGCTCTTCCATAACAAGTTTGAAAATGTTTTGAACACACAAGAAAGACAATCCGTGTTATTTTGGGTTTAGTGGTTTAGATAATTTTTTTTCTTTTTCTTTTCCTTTTTTTTTTTTTTTGAGACGGAGTCGCCCAGGCTAGAGTGCAGTGGTGCGATCTCGGCTGACTGCAAGCTCCGCCTCCTGGGTTGACGCCATTCTCCTGCCTCAGCCTCCCGACTAGCTGGGACTACAGGCGCCCGCCACCACGCCTGGCTAATTTTTTTGTATTTTTAGTAGAGACGGGGTTTAACCGTGTTAGCCAGGATGGTCTCAATCTCCTGATCTTGTGATCCGCCTGGCTCAGCCTCCCAAAGTGCTGGGATTACAGGCGTGAGCCTCCGTGCCCGGCCTACTAATGAAATTTTACATGGACACAAATATCTAGGTGCAGAGAAAATTAAGGCTAAGATACTCAGACTCACTGCCAGTTGGAGGAAAAAAATCAGTTAAAATGCATTTTTTTGGAATAGAGGGAAATAATTTGGTAAGTACAACTTTTTATTTGAGGCATAGCTAATATTACATGACTGAGCTGCTCTTACACATAAGTGTTGAGTAGAATAGTGATGGTAGTGCATTAAGAGGATGGGAAGACTATGGGATGAGTTGGAAATTTTGAGACAAATCTAAACTCTACTAATTTCTATTGTAAACTGCTGGTAGAAAAGATAATAGGAAAGCAGTCTTGGAAGTATGGTTTTGAGATCCATTCTGTTTCCAACTGCAATCATTGGTCTCAGCTGTTGCACAGTGCCTTGCATGTAAAGGTGCTCAATAAATATTTGAATTGATGAGCAAATGTTTAGCCTGTTTCCCAGGATCTTATAATTGTACCATATTTGCATGTTATGCCTAGGGTGAATTTTAAAATTTGATCTAATGAGTATAGTGCTAAACAGAACTATTTAACATCTATTCCCAGACATCTAGAATTTCAGAAGCTGGCAAACACTATGTATAGATGTTTAGGACATATAAAAGCAGAATAAAGTGTTAAATAGTGTATGGATGATGAAATACGAAGAGTTAACTGCATTTTGGAGGATTGGGATTGCAAGTAGAGTCTTGAGTCACTTAATGATGGGGATATGTTCTGAGAAATGCAGCTTGGGTGGTTTTGTTCTGCAAACATCATAGAGTAGACTGTACTTACACAAACCTAGATAGTGTCACTTAACCACACACTTAGGCTATGTTGCTCCTAGGCTACAAATCTGTACAGCATGTTACTGCACTGAATATCATAGGCAGTTTTAACACATGGTAAGTGTGTGTCTACACATAGGAAAGGTACAGTAAAAATATGGTATTATAATTTAATGGGATCATGTGGTCATTGAAATGTATACAATGGCTGTAAATCTGAGTGGAGAAAAGTGAATAATGCTTCTGTTCACATTAGACCTGGGACTGTTATTTTCTGAGGAATTCATGAAGAATGGGAATAGCCTATAGCCTATTTCTATATTGGTATCTCAAAGGCAGCATAGTACCTAGACAATAAAAGTTGGACTGAATTGTGAAGAATTAAAAATGTGTGGGCCGGGCGTGGTGGCTCACACCTGTAATCCCAGCATTTTGGGAGGCCAAGGCGGGCAGATCGTGAGCCGGAGATCGAGACCTCCTGGCCAACATGGTGAAACCCTGTCTTTACTAAAAATACAAAAATTAACTGGGCATGGTGGCGCGTGCCTGTAATCCCAGCTACTTGGGAGGCTGAGGCAGGAGAATGGCTTGAACCCGGGAGTCGGAGATTGCAGTGAGCTGAGATCACCACTGCACTCCAGCCTGGCGACAGAGTGAGGCTCTGTTTAAAAAAAAAAAAAAAAAAAGTGTGGCTTTGGCCTAAGACAGAAAGTACCCAGGTTTCAGACTTAAGAAATCCTCATTACACTGCTTTCAGTTGTTTTTCATGAAAGAAATGACCAATGATACTTCGTAAACCATTTACCTGGCCATGAGTGATTAGGTGAGAAAACCGTTAGTGGACACCAGAATGATCTGGAGAGGATTAGGGATGGCTCTTTGGGCACATTTTTACTCTAGTTTAATGCGTGGAGATGGCAGCTGCTGTGGTCTGCAGCATGCAAGTAAAGACACCAGGTGGCACCATTTATTAGCTTTTACTCCCATGGAGAGGTTGCATCATGTAACTAGCAAGAGGTTGAGGGAACCAACTATCTCTTGCATATTGTAGCTAATGGTTCTTGCCTTCCTCCAGACTTGGGAAATAAATGTGAAAATCGTATTTTATGTTTCATAATATTTGCAGTTGCATGGTTGAAGGGAAGAAGGGCACATGTTATTGCCAGTTGGCCTTCCAGGAGATGACATCCATCATCTCCATGTCAACTTGTGGGCTTTACAAATCTCATTTTTAGTATGTGGCTACAGTATACACAAGCACATATGTGCTTTGCCACTTGGCTGTACAAGGCTCACCATTGTACACAAGCAATGAGTTTAGGGGTTCTTCCCTCTTTATCACATGTCTTCTCCACAGGGCTGCAAAAGATCTGGGTAGGGTGAGACAGACAGACCAGTGTAGTATTCCCTTGGGTCCCTTGTCTTTGGCTTAGGCTTTTTCATAAGGTATAATAATTTCTTAGAGGTTCTTCCCTCTTGCAGACACATGTCATCTCCACAGGGATTCAAAAGATCTGGATAGGGTGAGACGGACACACCAGTGTACTATTCCCTTGGGGCCCAAGTCTCTGGGTTAGGCTTTTTCATAATTTCTTATGGTAGTAAGTGGAGAATACAGAGGAAATACATATTTCATGTAACATTTCCGTGTATTCCCTCTGCCTCCAACGACATGAGTTAGAAAAACTACCCCTCGATCTAGTATCAGCAAGCTCGACAGTGACCTCAGCAAGGAACAGCCCTAGAGAAAAGGATTCACAAGTAAATGGAACGAGGAAAGATCTGGAGCAACGAAGTGCTGCTGGTCAGCTTTAGCTGAGGAAGCACAATGGGACGTCGGAGGCTAAAGAAACCATGAAACCTGCAGTATTATTAACATAGCACATTCACTTGTCTTCTCTTGCCCCTGCACGCCCAAAGCTCTGTTCGAGGCCACCCTTTCCCCTTTCATAATGACCAATCAGGTTGCCCAGTGCAAAAACACTATTAAATTCTTAGCTATTAAATTGCGTTATTCAGAATAATCCTTTCCACGTTGAGTCTACGTGCCGGACTGGCTGCGAGCAGAAACTACTTCAGGCGCTTTAAATCTCAACACTTGTGGTCGCTGGCAGCAGAGCTCTTAGGCTGTAGCTCAGTCTTGTAATTCTGAGCTACGAGTTTCAGCTACGGTCCCTCGGGCCTATCAAATGGCAACCTTAACACTCTGGAGGCGTGGTTATCGTCTTGGGGCTCTGGGAAGTGCAGTTACATGGGGGACCAGGCCTGATAATACCATAAAAGGCTTGGTTCTCTGAATTCTGAAGCCATGTTCTGTTGACCTTCCTCTAAAAGCGGTACCCGCAATTGTGCGGATTCCGTGGTTCTCTAGTCCCAAGCCGTCTGCTTCCTGGGCCCTTTCGTTGGCTCCGCCCCCGTAAATCTTGCTCGTCCACTCTGGAAGCGCTCTCCTGACTACAGGCCGCGCCCCTCGCATCGGCTCCGCCCACCTGGCGCGCAGCTTGGCCCAGGCGGTAGTTCGCGTTTTGAGCCGATCGTGCCACCATAGCTCCTGCTGCTGCCTCTACCACTGCCGCTACAGCGGCGGAGCTGAAATTGCCGAACGCGATGCCCGAGGGCGCTGTGAGCGGGGTGGCCCTCGCTCGCCGAGGGTGGTGAGGCTGGCCCGAACGGGGGCGCTGACGAGTAGCAGGGGCCTCAGAGGCGGGTGAAAGATAAAGGTCCAAAGCCGCTGTGGAGGGTGGAGAGCGAGCTCTGGAGGATAGGGAGTGGGGGAGGGAGGCTCCCGCGGCAGAACGAGTTGTGGGCTGCGGCGAGCCCCGCCGCGCCGAGTCCCCACCGGCGCTAGCGCAGGTGTCCAGGCCTGCGGAAATCCCTGGTGGTCTCGGCGGCCTCCTCCGTTGGACTCTACAGTTGCCATGGGAGCAGTTGGGCATTAACGGGAACCAGATCGTCCACGAGACCAACTAGGGCCCATCCCATCCATCTCGCCAGTTAAACGCCTCTGGCGGGCGTGGGCCTGGCATTTCTTAGTGGCTTAGGATTTCCCCCCTTTTTCGTGAGCCTTTCCTTCCGACGTTGCAAGAAACTGTGCAGGGCTAGAAGGTGGGGGTGAGGAAAATGGTGAGAGCAATACCCAGAGGTAAAAACTGCAGACTTCGCTAGGCAGAAGGTAAGACACTGTTATACTTGGCTTCTGCCGTCTCAGGTCAGTGAGAGGGCATATTGGGAAGCCCTGTGGAGTGGGAAGACAGTGCCGCTGTTGAGACAAGACCCAGGACTGTGCCGGGGACTGTCCCAAGGGGTTTCTCGTCATAATGGCTGTGGAAGGGTCAACCATTACCAGCCGGATCAAGAATCTGTTGAGATCTCCATCCATCAAACTGCGCAGAAATAAGGCAGGAAACCGACGAGAGGACCTCAGCTCCAAGGTGAGTCCTGTTGGGAGCCACCTCTTTCCAAACCCACCCTCTCCTGCTCCATGTTCCTCGTTAACCTTCCTGTTTCTTGGTAAAGATAACTAGAAGCTCTTGTTTACTCTGAAGGATCACATGTGATCTGTGCAGGCAATTTAGGTTGAAGGAAAAAGCAGCAGGGGTGGGCATGCTGAGATTCATCCATAAGAAGAGGTGAATAGTAGGAAGGCCACCTGGGTTCAATTGAGGCCTCACTATACACTAAGCATGTGCTTGGGAAGCCAGTTGATATGCTATGACTCAGTTTCCCTTCTTGGGAAAGGACAGTAGGAACACATACCTTGTGAAGGGCTAAGGTGTGACTAATGTAGCTGCAGGTGTTAATGTAACAGCTGGGGTTATGTAAGACTGTAGTGGCAGAAAGAAATAGCTAAAACACCTAGTCAGAGTTACTGGCTTGGTAATTGCTCTTGCCTAGGGTCAAAACAAATTTTTTTTGGCCCTTCAAGAGGCTAACTGGAGCATCTTGGCTTCTTAGGAATGATAACATGCAAGAAGCCAGATATCTGTCAGCAAAAAGTTCTGGATGGCCCTTGAGCATTGCTTATCTCATTCACTATATGCCAAGGCTGCAGATGATCCTCAGAGGCAAAGTTCCTTTCCATCCCTTCACTTGTCTGGGTTTTGGTCCTTATGCTTTCTTCAACTAAATAAACCCCACAACTTTGGGAACCCAGAAGTAGACTACATTTGTTTAATCACTTGAGACCAGGGCTTTATTCCCACAGGATCAGATCAGATTTTGTGTCTTATTAGTAGCCTGTAAACACAATAGCCTTGTGAGGTACGAGGTTGTTACTGGGAGAGGCATTTGAGACCACAGCATTGTATTGCTTTGCCTGTATCTCTTCAGTGATGAGTAAATCCCATGAGGAATGATTTAGAATGCCACTGTACAACTGGCAGGGTTCTGGGAGGACTTAGTTCAGCCCTGTATTCATTAGCAGAACCTGGAGTAGGTTTGGTAAGAAGGTGAACAACTTTCCTGTATATTTCAGCAGAAGTTGTGTTGAATCACAGTTTGCTACAAGGTTTTGTGATCGGTGGACATTGTGACCCTTCCAAGGTCTCTTATTCATCATTGTTTCTATTCTCCTGAGGCAGGCAAATAAGCCTGAAATGTAGAAATTGTTTTAGATATGACTCTGTTCATTCTTAATACTGCAAGTGCTCTTATTCTTGGCTGGTAACTTGGCAGTGATCAGCACTGTTAGAACAATCTTCTCAAATCTTTGGCCTCTTTTTCTGGCCAGGAATGGTGTATGTAGTAGAAATGTATAATAAGAGTTTAGCCTTCATTGTTAATTCTTACTGTAATTTTGGTCTGGAATCCAGAAAGTATGTTGCCATTCTTTAAGACTTCCAATATCACCCATTATTAATGCATTTAACAAGTGTTTATTGAGTGCCTATTAAGTGTGCAATCAGTTATGGGTAAAACATTACCCTTGCCATCAAAGAGCTTATGGCTAGTCAGACATGTAAACAATTAAAACACAGTGTGGTTAAGTGCTGCTCTAGAAGTATGTGTACGTTGTTAATGGAAGCACAGGGGAGGCAACCTAACTCAGTTTAGAGGAATTAGGAAAGGCTTCACAGGCTGGTCATGGTGGCTCACCCCTGTAATCTCAGCACTTTGGGGGGCCAAGGCGGGTGGATCACTATGTCAGGAGTTCGAGACCAGCATGGTCAAGATGGTGAAACCTGGTCTCTACTAAAAATACAAAAATTAGCCAGGCGTGGTGGTGCACGCCTGTAATCCCAGCTACTTGGGAGGCTGAGGCAGGAGAATTGCTCGAACCCAGGAGGCCGAGGTTGCAGTGAGCTGAGATCCCGCCAGTACACTCTAGCCTGCATAACAGAGCAAAACTCTATCTCAAAAAAAAAAAAAAAGGAAAGGCTTCATAGAGGAAGGGATGCTTGAACTGTGAGTCCTAAGGCAGGTGGAGAAGAGCTCTCCAGGAAAACAGTGGAAAAGGGGCATCCCTGGCAAGACCATTTACCCATTCCCTGTTTAAAATAGGAATTCAGTGCTTCAGACTGCTTTAGATGGCTTTGTCTGTCCTGAAGCTGTGTATGAAATACTTAGCTGAAGTTGAATGACCCTTGAATGGTCTGGCAGCAAAATGACTGGTGCATATCTTTAGCACCCAAGAGGCGTAGCTGTCTTTGTGTGCCCAGGACCCTAGAGATGCCAGACTCCCCACACTCCTTAGTAAAAGGTCTCTACCTAAGATTATTCTAAAAGCCTGCCTTGTGATTACTCTAGTGTATTAAGCTCTGTGGACCAGGCGTATTAAGCTCTGTGAGTTGCTCTAATATGTGGTGGCTGTGGGTAATCAGGATAAAAGGAAATTTGTGATTCATGGATAGCTAATTCTCAAATAAAATTTGAAGACAAAAAGGCACACGCCCCTTTTGGGGGGCAAAGAAGGAAATGTCAGAAAGCCTTTATGCAGCTCTTACTTCAGATTGCCTCCTGCTTTGAATTATACTATTGTTTCTATCTAAAGTAGTCTTCTCCTTTACACCAAATTCTACACTTATTTTTAGGTCCAATTCTGTATTTATCAGAGCCACAGGGCTTTCTGTGACTAGCCCCCGACCTTGAAACCAATATCTTATTGTTGTTTTATGTATGTCTTCATTTCCTAAGGATCGGGGTCATGTTCATTATTTCCTTTACATCACATCGTTTAGGACAGTGTAAAATAGGCAGTAAGTACTTAAAAAAAAAAAAAGAATAATTTAAAGATGTCAAATATAGTGCGGGATAAACTTGGACATCTAGGTGAATAAAATAATCAGGACGAATTTATGACCTCTTTAGAAGAGAAATCAAAACTAGGATTAATGAAAAGGTGACAAAGATGTAGAGATGCAACCTAATTAGGTGTAAAGGACGTAAGAGAGAAGAAGTCCACGTATGTAGAAAGCAGTGCTCTCTAGTAAAGGGTTCTTAATTCAGGAGAAACCTAGTTAAAAAATATGGCTAAACGCTGGTGTGCGAGAGCCAGTGGAGGTGGAGATTTAAGTTACAGCAAAGAGAGTAGATGAGTGCTGAGATTTTCATTAAGCTTTTTCGAAGGGAGGGAGGTCTCTTCAGTCGAGTACATTGGAAAAGACTGATTTAAAGTTTTATATTAAATCAGCTTAGTCTTGGTGAAGTGTGACTTGAAGTTACCAGTAAAGCCCCAAGTTCAGAGCCTGTAGACATGTCAATTCCTGCCTCTCATCGCTAAGTTGGGGTGTGTTTTCCTTAAGAAGCAAATGTGTGTGATCTTGGTAGCTAACCCTCCTCCTCTTAGAAGTTTCTGAAAGATTTTTATGTGGAGGGAGCTGGGCTTGTTTTCAAGGACAAAGGACAGAAATGGACCGAAGCCCAGCAGGCAAGATTTAAGTTAGGGTTACAAAAGGATTGTCTGCGCTGGAGGGTTGCTAGATTTTTAAAAAGTAACCGAAGGAGATATTGAGATCTTCCTCCTTAAGAGCCATTAATCTGATCTAGGTTATATTATTCCTTCTGGAAACAATGGGTAAGATGACTTTCTTCTAGTTGTGTTTTTTTAATTGTAAATCTAATTCTTCTTTCTCTATTTTTGTCTCCAAGTTTTTTTCCTGTATAGTTGTGTAGTGGTACTTCGAGCTTGAGCCACCATGCCCAGCCAGTTATTTTTGTTTTTTGTAGAGACAGAGTCTCACTCTGTTGCCCAGGCTGGTCTCGAACTCCAGGCCTCAAGGGATCCTCCTGCTGCAGCCTCTCAAAGTGCTGGGATTACAGCCACGAACCACCATGCCCAGCTCCTGCCTTACTTTCTGAGTAGCTGGGACTAGTGGTGCTCGCCTCTGTGCCAGGCTCCAGGGAACACGCTCTGAGCTCTCCACATAGAATAGATGACTAAGAGTGGATGTCGCTGTGGCCAGCAGCTATGCCCCTCATCACCCTTTGTGAATGACCTTGGTCAAGCTCTTGTTGAATTTTCTCTCTCAGATCTCTTGAAATAAGGCTTGTGAAGTGTCTTGAGATCCTCACAACAGGTGGTATACAATGAAAAATGTCAGTGTTCTCCTAGTTTTGTTTCTTTGATCTCCATTTCATTCCTCCTTCCGGTGCCTGCAGCTGCCCTCAGCCTTCAAAGTGATTCTCATTGGAGAGAGAGGATGCATCTCTCCCTGGACCCAATACCTCTTCCTTTACTGTCTAAAAATAGCCCAGCCTCTTCAGGCGGGGAGTTGTCTTTCGAAACCTCTTCTCACCTACTTGGCCTCACTCATTTCAGAGTGGAACAGCACTGCTGCTTTCCAAGTTTTTCTCTCTTCCAGTTTGCAATTTAGGGCAGGTTCCCCTCTTGGATTTGAGTCAATGTCTTATTTCCTGCTGGTATTTTGAATGTCTTCCATTTGTCACCTGTGTATTTTCATTTCTTGACTAGTGAAAAAACAGGTAGAAATGAGGCTTTGGCCTGACCTCTGTGACCTCCGCACCAACCCCCTGATCTGAAGTTGGGCTTGATGCTGTTATCACTGACCCTTTGTTTGGAGAAAACAGTCCAGGGCTTGAAATTGGGGCTATGTTTATTCAAACTAAGCTTCTATGAGCACATGGTCTGCCCCACTCATCCTCAGAGTATCTGTTGGTTTTACTTCATGTTCAGACTGCAGTGTTGTTAAAGAAATAAAGCTACAGTGTTTTCAGAAGGATTTGTTATGTTATACTTTACATTCCCACTGTTCCAGGCTAAGCCTCTCCTCTGGGCTCCATTGTTTAGTGCAGGACAAAGCCAGGTTTTCTGGCAGCTTCCTTTTCATAGCAATTCTCAGTAGAGGTGTAGAATGAGACCTGCCCACCTTCTTGGGTGTTTATTACCCCATTTGTGGATTTTACTTTAACTTCTGTTACCTTTAAAAAAAAAAAAAAAAAAAAGGTGGGTGAGGAAGGCAAGAAATAAAAGTGAGTATGACAGCCAGACTGGGTAGTGTGGATTTTTAGCGTTGATATTTTTGAATGTCTAGATTTTCCAAATCAATCCTTCCTTTCAACAGGTAGAGCAGCAGGTCCAGTGCTTCTTCATTGGTCACATTATTTTCCTCTGGTTTTGAAGGATACTTTACAGAAGAATGAGTTTACAGTATGGATAGCTCCTTCTAGATTTCTAGGGAGTAAATTCCCCCCTCTCATTTTATCATAATGTTTGCAATGCTTTCTTTTTTTTTTCCCCCCCTTTTTTTCTTTTTTTGAGACAGAGTCTCGCTCTGTCACCTAGGCTGAAGTGCAGTGGTGTGATCTCAGCTCACTGCAACCTCCACCTCCCAGGTTCAAGTGATTCTCTTGCTTCAGCCTCCCAAGTAGCTGGGATTACAGGCATGTGCCACCATGCCCGGCTACTTTTTGTATATTTGGTAGAGACAGGGTTTCAACACGCTGGCCAGGCTGGTCTCGAACTCCTGACCTCAAGTGATCTGCCCACCTCGGCCTCCAAAAGTGTGCAGTGCTTTTTTTGGTTGCTTCCGTATTCTGTAAAACAATCCTGTGTTTTTTGTTTTTTGTTTTGTTTTGTTTTTTCTTGCTGGGATTTTAAAGTTTATATGCCTTATCTCTCCCCCTCAAACTGAAATGAAGCTAAAGATATTTTCCTTTCCTTGCTATGCTGGGCATGGTGGTGCACACCTATAGCCCCAGCATCTTAGGAGGCTGAGGCAGGATAATCGCTTGAGCCCAGGAGTTTGAGGCTGCAGTGAGCTGTGATGGCACCACTGTATTCCAGCCTGGGCAACAGAGTGAGACCCTGTCTTAAAAACAAACAAAAAACTCTCTGCCCCTCTGTTTATAATTGATATTTTAATTTACTTGAAGATTTTAGAACAACCCTTTCTGAAACCATATGACTGATTTTTTTTCCCACTTTGCCAAATGTTCTTTTGGAGAAATCCTGAGAAGAGAGTTTCTTTGGTGGTTCAGGATTTGAGCATTGCTCCTTATTCATCACAGTTCTAATCAGCCTTTGAGACCCATCTTCCTTTAGTGGCTCTTCTGGTCCTTTCTTCATAAGTTTGGCTGATGCTGTTATAGGTGCTAGCACTTAAGAAAACAAGACTTAAAAAAATTACGAAATACAGGCCAGGCGTGGTGGCTCACGCCTGTAATCCCAGCACTTTGGGAGGCCGAGGCGGGCGGATCATGAGGTCAGGAGATCGAGACCATCCTGGCTAACACGGTGAAACCCCGTCTCTACTAAAAATAAAAAAATTTAGCAGGGCGTGGTGGTGGGTGCATGTAGTCCCAGCTGCTTGGGAGGCTGAGGCAGGAGAACAGTGTGAACCTGGGAGGTGGAGCTTGCAGTGAGCCGAGATCGCGCCACTGCACTCCAGCCTGGGAGACAGCGAGGCTCCGTCTTAAGAAAATATATATATATGAAATACAACAGACATTAAGAGAATGTACAGATATAACATTGTATTATAAATAATGATAAATGATTCCCCTGTGTAACCACAGCCTAAGTGAAAAAATAGAACAATGGTAAAGGTATTGGCAGTTTCTGAGGGATGTGATGCGAATGGTGTCATCAGGGTGGGTGAGGATGTACTAGGCCTGTGCTAAGCATTTTACATATACTATCTTATTCGAGTTTTACAGAACTCTACCATAGATAGTATTACCACCCCATTTTGTAGTTAAGAAAACAAATGATAAGAGAGGTCAGGTGAGTAGCTGGTAGTTACACAGCCAGTGAGTGGCTAAGCAAGAATTCAAATAGAGGCTTTCTGAACTCCAGGGCCCACACTTAATCTTTATTCTGCATTCCTCCCAAGGAGCCTTCATGTGCACAGCATGGCGCTGACTGAAGAAGTGTGCCTAGTATTGCCATAGCCAAGGGGCACATCCTGCACTCAGCTTAGAAAAAGGGGCAGTTCCCAAAGGGGGGAGGGGGACAGCTGTCTTTCCAACATTCCTTATAAAAGTCAATTTAATGCATTTCTCAGACTATTATTTTAGATCCATCACTCAGTAACCCTTGTCCATCTGTATCGTTACTCCTCTTCCCACCTCCAGCTCCATATTTCCTGAACTGTTGTTCCTGCTTGTTCTTGTTAGCAACTGTGCAACCTTGGTTCTGTGGGTATGTGAATGTCAAGTTGGCAGAGTGAAGCTGCGTGATTCCTGATGACCAGAAGCCACAAGCAGTTGCTGCTTCTCTCTTGGGGTTGGTTGGGGAGTGAAGGGCAGACCCACGGATGCCTTGGTTGTTTTTGTGTGTGGGTATCACGGGGCTTCAAACTTGTGCTCTTGGTTGGCTGATTGATTTTGTAGCTCATGCTCTTGACTAGCTTCAGTGCTCCTTCAGGTCTCTCCCTCTTTTCCTCTGAATTCCACCTCTTTGTTATCTCTGTTAGCATACAGCTGACCTTGTTTTTGAAGCTGTGGAGAGTAGCTCGTGGAAATACCTCTTCCAGTTGGGAAAAAACGGACTTAAAATGTCCCATGTCCAGGCTGACCTGGATGATGGCATTTGGTTGATGAGTTAATTTGAACATAAGCAGAAATGAGGTCACTTGCCCACCTGACTCCATGTGGCCATGCTGGCTCCAGGTTGCAAAGTTATTCGAGCAAGTGCCTTGTCTTGCCTAATCTCAAATGTCTATTCTTTTTATATCTTCTCTCAAATAGGCACTGTGATAACATTATAGGTGCAAAAGTATGAGGTCTAAAGGCCTCTGCTTCCCTGTACTCCTTCAGTTTGTCCTGAGCAGAGGGAGCCCCAAGCTACATGGATTGGATGGATAAGAGCCCATAGGCAGTTTGCAGTTGTGGGGCATAGCTGGGAGCATGCTCAGAAACTCTGATTCTTGCACCTCTATACTACTGCTTTGGAGAAAAGCAAGCAGCTGTTTGTCAGGACTAAACTTGTAACATGCAGGCCTGCCTCCGTTAGCATGACATTCATTGGTTGGCTTCTGTTTGAGAGGGCACAGTATCTTTGTATGCCATGATTGTTTTCATATGATATAATAACCTGCTGCTGAGTTTTCTCAACATGTCCTTTCTGCTTATGATGCTCTTTCTCCAGGCTGCTTTGGGTTCTCTTTTGAGGCCTCTACAACTGCTGTCACTGAGACACTGCCTCATAACAAACCTAGAATGGGCTAGTGAACAGAGCTTCTCAAGAGTTAACATGAGCTGGACGTAGTGGCTTGGGCCTGTAACTCCAGAGTAGGCTAAGGTGGGAGGATCACCTGAGGCCAGGGGTTCAAAACTGGTCTGGGCAACATAGCAAGATCCCATCTCTAGAAACTTTTTTAAAAAATTAGCTGGGCTGGGCGTGGTGGCTCACGCCTGTAATCCCAGCACTTTGGGAGGCTGAGGCCGGTGGATCACGAGGTCAGGAGATCTAGATCATCCTGGCCAACATAGTGAAACCCCATCTCTACTAAAAATACAAAAATTAGTCGGGCGTGGTGGCGCACACCTATAGTCCCAGCTACTCGGGAGGCTGAGGCAGGAGAATTGCTTGAATCCGCGAGGTGAAGGTTGCAGTGAGCCGAGATCGCGCCACTGCACTCCAGCCTGGCAATAGAGCAAGACTCCGTCTCAAAAAAAGAAAAAATAAAAGTAGCTGGGACTTTGGGAGACCAAGGTGGGGAGATCACTTGAGTCCCAGAGTTCGAGGCCAGCCTGGGCAACACAGTGAAACCATGTCTGTAAAAAAAAAAAAAAAATTAGCTGGGCATGGTGGTGCATGACTGTAGTCCCAGCTACTTAGGAGGCCCTAGGTGGGAGAATTGCTTGAGGCTAGGAGTTCTAGGTCACAAGGAGCTATAGACTCCCTCCCAGGGCCATTGTGAGATTTAAATGAGATTTAATGAATTTGAAAGCACATTGTAAGTTTTAAATAACTTTATAGCTATAAGGGGTTGCTAATACTATCAGTATCTGAGATATCTAGAATACCAAGGAATTTTCTTCTAATTTGTTAGCAACATTTTATTCCTTCAAGTTTCCATTTGTGAGAGGTCCTTTTTTGTAGGCTCAGCCTCTTCTGTTTCAACATTTTTAATCAGCCTTTCTGCATGGCTTTTTATTGTGAACTATCTTCAGTACCTTTTTCTTGCCAATATTCTAACGTGTATCAACAATACTGACCAAAAGGAAGGCTTAGCAGAAATTCTTTTTGATACTAACTACTGTGTAATTTATTTCAGGACTATGACTATGATTTTGGGGGGAAATTTTTAAAAAATGTCAAACCAGTGAACTCCAGGAGTAGAGGGGAGTCCTAATTTTTTTCTTTATCTGTTTAGAAACCACCGGGGTGATGAGCATGATTTTTAACAGGAAAAGCTTCTCTAGGTATAGAAATAACTTTTTTTCTTTTGGGTCTAATTTGTATTGACAAATAATTTGAGAAATGAATTAGCCTTTTGTCAGACTAAGAATTTACAGGCCAAGTGAAAATGTGTTAGTTTTGTAACTCATTATTTAAGTTTCTAATGTTGTGACCAGAGTGAAATAATCTATTAAAAATTCTTTTTTGCTTAAAAAAATAAAGATACATGAAGATGTGAAGATACAGGTGCAATCATACCCTTACACTACTGGTGAAAACATACATTAATCCAACTTTCTTAGAGGACAATTGGTAATATCTGTTAGAAAAATTTGCACATTCATACCTTTTGATTCAGCGGTTATAATTCTGGCATCTTATTCTGTGCAAACACACATACTGCACAAAGGTGTATGTAATTGAATTTTTTGGTGTTATTCATAAGAGTGAAATTTTGAAGTAATCTAGGTACCTATGAGTAGGGGATTGGTGTACATCAATAAGATGAAATTCCTTGTACCCACCAGAAAGAATGAGGTTAATCTGTATGTACTGATGTGAAAGAGTATACAAGATATCTTAAGTGGGGGAAAAAAGCAAATTGTATAATACTTTTTTATGTTAATGATTATTTATATTTTTGTTAAAACATATATGTGTTAGTATATGCATATTAAAGAGTGAGGCTATCAATACCAAACTTGTTAATATCGGTTATCTCAGGGAGGGATAGTAGATTATGATGGACTTTCACTGTCTACATTATATATTTCTGTAATGTTTAAATTTTTCACAAAGAGCCTGCATTATTTTTGTAAGTAGAAAAAAAAATAAAGATGGAAGTCTCTCCAATTTAAACATGTGTATTTCATATGTAAATCTAAGATGTTTAAAATTTAAAATCTGTATGCTCATTTTATTAAAGCAGTTATGCACAAGTGCTATTGAAAAATATGTCTGGTATAATAAGCTTTTTTTGTTTTTTAAAGAAGTAATAGGACATAATATTTTCTTGAAGATTAATGGTTAGCTTGTTGAATTTGAGACAATTCATTTCCTTTTCTTTTTGAGATTGAGTCTTGCTCTGTCACGCAGGCTGGAGTGCAATGGCGGTATCTCAGTTCACTGCAACCTCTGCCTCCTAGGTTCAAGCGATTCTCCTGCCTCAGCCTCCTGAGTAGCTGGGAGTACAGGCGTAATCCTGACCTCGAGTGATCTATCTGCCTAGGCCTCCCAAAGTAGATTTTTTTTTCCTGTTGGGATTACAGGTGTGAGCTACCGTACCCGACCAGTTTCTAATATCTTCAAAAATATTTCCTCATTTAGCTTTGATAAATAAAATATTTTTTGATACTTTTTGAAGTACCTGTGCTTTCTGAAAAGATTTGATACAACTAATATAGAAAAGCATAAAGAAGAAAAATTATCTATAATTCCAACACCTAGAGATAACACTGTTCTGATTATCGAGGGCATTTAAAGCTCTTTTTGAGCAACATGGTCGCTTTTATTTTATTTTTTTGGGGGGTGGGCAGGGACAGAGTCTCGCTCTGTCGCCCAGGCTAGAGTGCAGTGGTGTGATCTCGGCTCACTGCAACCTTTGTCTCCCAGCTTCAAGCAATTCTCCTGCCTCAGCCTCCCAAGTAGCTGGAACTACAGGCACGTACCACCACGCCCAGCTAATTTTTATATTTTTAGTAGAGATGGGGCTTCACCATGTTTGCCAGGCTGGTCTTGAACTCCTGACCTCGTGATCCACCCACCTCAGCCTCCCAAAGTGCTGGGATTACAGGCATGAATCACCATGCCTGGCCGCGAACACATTCTTTAATTATAACTTAAGTCAGATTTGTGAAGAGCCATACTATGCATGTCTTTACTAAAGCCAGGGATAAGAGTGTTCTGTTTGTAATCATGTATGGCACATGGATTATGTTATTCAGGCCTTCCTCTGTCTTTCTGGAAAGGCATCAGAATCTTACTTCCTGCTGCAGCTTCTAGGGCCGGCATTGATACATAGCTGGGGAATTCCCTAGGAGGTAAAAGAACTTACTAAGTAAGATTAACCAAAGAGTAGTCATAAAGATTTTAAGTTTTTTATTTAATTTATTAATTAATTTTTTTTTCCCCCGAAATGGAGTCTTGCTCTGTCACCCAGGCTGGAGTGCAGTGGCACTATCTTGGCTGACTACAACCTCCGCCTCCCAGGTTCAAGCAATTCTTCTGCCTCAGCCTCCTAAGTAACTGGGATTACAGGCACATGCCACCATGCCTGGCTAATTTTTGTATTCTTATTAGGATGGGGTTTCACCATGTTGGCCAGGCTTGTCTTGAACTCTTGACCTCATGATCCACCCGCCTCGGCCTCCCAGAATGCTGGGATTACAGGTGTGAGCCACCATGCCCGGCCAAGATTTTAAGTTTTTAAACAATGTTTTTGAGTATTTAAAAAACTGATTCAACAAATATATATTAAACACTGTGCCCTGTGCTATAAGCATACAGTTGGATGAGATACAACCTCTGCCCTCCAGGAGTGTATAGACTGGTAGGAGAAATCCATAAAGAATAGAAGTTCTTTACAAGGTTCTAAGCAGTGCATGCCATGTCAATGATGCAAATTAAGTGCTGCTATAAGAGTACTGAGGAGGAAGGAATCATTTCTGGCTAGGCGATCACAGAAAGAATCAGAGGGGATGTGACATTTGAGCTGGTCCTTGAAGGAAAGGTAGGATTTCAGTATAGGGTAGTGGAAGGGAAGGTTAGAAGAAGCATATGAGCTGTAAACGAGGCTCCTTTCCAGAAAAATGAATAGTCCAGATTGACAAAGGCACATGATTCATATAGGTGAGTAGTAGGAAATAGAATTATGAGAAGGGCAGGGCTCACTGATGCTAGGCTGAAACATTTATGTTTTATTTAGTTGACAGGAAGGAGTGACTGAAAAAGTTTTTGGGCAGGGGAGAAACATGGATCAAAGCTATGCTGTGGAAAATTTACGCTGATGGGTTGGAGAAGGGGAGGAAAGAGTCTATAGTAAGGAAATTGATTAGAAACCCATTGCTATATCCAGGAATGTGTTGAAGGCCTACACTGGGGTGTTGGCACGAAGTGAGCATTTTGTAGAGAATAGGTTGAGGAAACCTTCCTTCCCTGGAGGGTTTCATGGCATAAGTTGTGTGACTGTAGGGGCACTGAGAGCCCTCCACACTCCCCTTTTTGTTCCGGGAGACACATTCGCTTTGTACACTTAGTCCAGAGAAGGAACAGTTAATATTCTCCCTGGTTACAAAATAGAAAAGCAAGAGTTTAAGAAAATTCAGGTATGTAGAGTTGGTATGTATGAGGAGGGATTAGATCCTTTTGATGACCAGATTTTTAGCTCATAAAGCTTTGCTTGTGGTTCTGGTTTTGCTGTAGTATTGTAGAGAGGACTGACTTTAGAGGAACAAAAAAATCTAACAACCCCCACCCCCACCCCAATTCTGCATGCTTACATTGAGATAACTCCTTTTCTTGCCTTTCTGATAACTGTGGAAGAGAAAAGAGAGGGCAGAAGGGCTGTACCAGGCACTGTAAAAGCTGTTAAATCTGCTCTCTGGACTTGGGCACGTGCTGATGACTGCACTATTAATATAACTAACTGGGCCTTTTAGCTGGAGTGTCTTCATTCCCTCTGCCTCTAGTCTGACGCCTTCCTTACCTCTTCCTCCATCTGCATACGAAATCAGCTTCTCCTGCTTCTGACCCTGCAATGCCAGTTGCCTTGGAAATGGGTGTCTGCTGTCTATATTTGGCTATAGCATAGGCTGGACATGGGCAAGCTCTGACCACATGGGATACTCTGGCATTAGGAAGACCCTCCCTCTTTCTCGCAACCATCTCAGTGAGGAGAGGTCAGAACCCATTTTTTAGACCCATTTTAGCTACTGATAAGTTCTGTTAAATTTTTTTGTTAATGTTAAAGATAGCATGAAAGGTCTCTATTGTCTGTCTATCTTGTGACCCTCTGCCTTCTGTCTTGGCTCTCAGACCTGTCCCTGATGCCTGCACAAAGGCATAGTGACTTCCCTTTGTGCTGTTTCAGAAACTGTAGCATTCTGGTGGTGCTAAAGAATTTGAACTCTCTCCTCAAAGCATCACGATTTCTGGAACCAGACAGCCCCAGGTCTAAATCCTGGTTCTTCCACTCACTACTTACCTCTTTCATCTGTAAAATGGAGATACTAGTCCTTCATGAAGTTGTCAAGAGTATTAAATGAGATGATCTATCTGAAGCGCTTAGAACAGTTATTGACACAAAGTATACATTCAGTAAATGGCAGCTGTAGATCATCTCTCTGCCCCAGACCTTTTGTACCTCTGGTGTGTTCTTGTAAAAAATACTTGGAACACTGGGACTAACCCAAGAGAGGCTAAAATTTGGAAATAAAAGGGCAAATGCCTTAATTTAGTAGTTCCCAATCTGATATCAATCATTAGAACCACCTGGAGAGCTTTAATATGCATATTCTTAAACCCTACTCCTTATCTTTTCATTCAGAGTCTTGCAGTTAGGGGAAGTGGATTGGGTAGGGATAGAGTAGGGACTGCTACATGAAAAAAGCCTTGGCCCGGCGCGGTGGCTCACTCCTGTAATCCCAGCACTTTGGGAGGCCGAGATGGGCGGATCACAAGGTCAGGAGATCGAGACCATCCTGGCTAACACGGTGAAACCCCGTCTCTAGCAAAAAAAAATACAAAAAACTAGCCGGGCGAGGTGGCGGGCGCCTGTAGTCCCAGCTAGTTCGGGAGGCTGAGGCAGGAGAATGGCGTAAACCTGGGAGGCGGAGCTTGCAATGAGCTGAGATCCGGCCACTGCACTCCAGCCTGGGTGACAGAGTGAGACTCCATCTCAAAAACAAAACAAAACAAAACAAAACAAAAAATCCTTAAGTTCTTTGGGTACTTTGTTGACTGGCCAGGTTTGGGAACTTTTGTTCTAGTCTCCTTGTCCACAGGGGCTGTGGCTAGAGGCTTTATCAGGTTACCCTTTCCAAGCAGTGGCAAATGCACCTTCCTTAGAAACTAAGGCTGTTTTAATCTTAGTCTGGAGAATTTACTCAGCTCCAACTAATTCTAAACTGTTAAGCAGGATACCCTTTTTTTGTTTGTTTGTCACATTGGAAGTTACTTGTTTCTGGGAGTCTTTGTGGTATAGATGGAACTCCAAATCAGCCAAACTGGGTAGAGACCAGGAGCAGAGACTAGATCCAAGGTCTGCTCTTTTCTTCGATTGGCCATTGTGCCCCTGCCTACCTCTGACCAGGTGGCACTTTGAACTTTGAAGGAACAGGAATGAGTTACCCTGAGCATGATACTTGCCCTTCCTCCCCACTCCCAGGTCCACGGTCACTGGGTCTCTGCCCTGCTGTCTAAGTCTCTGCACAAAGCCTCCTGGCCTTGGCTTCTTCTGTGGCTTTTGCATAAGTGGCAGTTCTCAGAATCTGGTAGAGAATCTGCTTTGTGAGATTAGAGTGTAGTGTGTGGGCAAGAGACAAATATAGTTCTTAACCTGCAGGAAGGGAGGGGAAGGCGAAGAGAGCTCTGCCTTGGACAGGTCTCTGACATGCTTGTTTATAGAAATAGCAAGTCCATGGTTTGGCTGGAATGACTTACAACTCAGGTATTTATAACTTGAATTGAGTGGGATTGAGAAGTGGGGGAAGGGAAAAGGGGGAAGAAAGTAGCTGGTGGCAACAAAACATAGCAACAAAAACAGATTGTTTTCCTCACAGTTGCTGGGGTTTCCTTGCCAGTTTGAGGTCAGCCAAATCCTAGGGGACCCTGGCCTTCTGTGACTCTGGCCCCTTAGTTCTCTATCTCAAGGGAGCAGCCACTCCGTGCCATTGCAGACTCCCTGTAGTGGTCCCTAACACTAAAAGGGAAAGCATTTCCTGCCAACTTCTGCTGCCCAGGCTGGAGTGCAATGGCCGGATCTCAGCTCACTGCAAGCTCCGCCTCCCGGGTTCACGCCATTCTCCTGCCTCAGCCTCCCGAGTAGTTGGGACTACAGGCGTCCGCCACCTCGCCCGGCTAATTTTTTGTATTTTTAGTAGAGACGGGGTTTCACCATGTTAGCCAGGATGGTCTCGATCTCCTGACCTCGTGATCCGCCCGTCTCGGCCTCCCAAAGTGCTGGGATTACAGGCTTGAGCCACCGCGCCCGGCCAGGAAGCCCTTCCTAACTGTGCCACTGTCTTGGCTCCACTTGGACTCGCTTCCTTTGGCTAGTGCCTGTCCTCTAGCTTGTGGACATATCTGATCAGATCCAGGGACTTGAGAGAGAGCAGAAAAGCTTCGAAGGCCCTGCCCAGTGTCTAGGATTGTGTGTTTATGGCTCTGAGACGACTTGAGACCCTATACTGTGACATCTCTGTTGAGGATGGCTCTGGACTCTGGAGAGTTCTGTCCTTACCTCCTTCATTTCTTTCAGCACTCACTATTTTTTGTTTTGTTTTGTTTTTGTTTTTTTGAGACGGAGTCTCGCTCTGTCGCCCAGGCTGGAGTGCAGTGGCGCGATCTCGGCTCACTGCAAGCTCCGCCTCCTGGGTTTACGCCATTCTCCTGCCTCAGCCTCCTGAGTAGCTGGGACTACAGGCGCCCACCACTGCGCCCGGCTAATTTTTTGTATTTTTAGTAGAGACGGGGTTTCACCGTGGTCTCAATCTCCTGACCTTGTGATCCGCCCGCCTCGGCCTCCCAAAGTGCTGGGATTACAGGCGTGAGCCACCGCGCCCGGCCAGCACTCACTATTAATCACGCCTCCCTTCTGGGAGCTCTCCACTTCACTGGCTTCCTGGTTCTCCTCCAGTCTTTCTCACTGCCTGTACCTCATCTTCTCCATGCTCTAAAAATAGGTGTTCCCTGAGGTTGGGAGTTCGAGACAAGCCTGACCAACATGAAAAAACCCCGTCTCTACTAAAAATACAAAATTAGCCGGGTGTGGTGGCGCATGCCTATAATCCCAGCTACTCAGGAGGCTGAGGCAGGACAATCACCTGAACCCGGGAGGCAGAGGTTGCTGTCAGCCGAGATCGTGCCATTGCAGTCTAGCCTGGGCAACAAGAGTAAAACGCCCTCTCAAAAAAAAAAAAAAAAAAAAAAAAAAAAAAAGACTGCAATCTACAGGCTGGAAACTACTGTTCTATCTAGTATGAATGAGCAGTCCTGTCTCTTGTCTCTACGCCACCTGTTTTTCCCATCTACTTTAATGAGAGCCAGAAGAGCACTTAAACACGTGGCTTTATTCTTTCTTTCTCTCCTGGGAATAGACTAGTATGAAGTTACCCGTTTATCTTATTAAAGTGATGATTTTGCTGGCCCTCTTTCTCTTGGGAGGATACGGTAGTGCTCTGCCTAGTTCCTACTGGGAGTGGTGGGTATTCAAGCCTTCCCTCGCATTATACTTGTAGTAATTCTGCCTCCAGTAGCCTTGCTTCAGGGGAAAGATGACACCTCTGTCAGGTTGGTATACGCTTTCTTCCATCTCAACACTGTCCACCTGCCAAAGCAAAAGCTGGGTCACAGCTTGGGTATTCTCCCTGCTTCGAGGCTGCGTTCTGGGTGTGGAGGAGCTCACTGTAGAGAACCAGCTGAGTCCTCTCTTCTTCCTTCTGAGTTTCCACTTTGCATGAAGCAGTGTTCCTAGAGCTGTAGATTGACGGGTCAGGGTGCCAGCTGCCTGCAGCAGTTGTGTCCCAAGTCACTGCCCAGACACAGTTGCCTGGACTAGTGTGTCTCTTGGGCTGTATTTCATTGGCATTTGGGCCTTAAAGGTTTGGAGCTGAAGTTCCCATCAGAACTTTGGGCTGCATCCCAGACTTTATGGACCGTTATTTTCTCACAGGGCCTCTTTCCTACCTCACTTTCTTGAAGTGATCCTTGAGGCCAGAACTCTCTCACGTGTGGGCTTGCTTCCTCATGTGGAAAGATGCTGTAGTATTTAGAGGGGTAGGTCATTGGTTCTCAGAGTGTGGTCTGAGAAGCCTGGAGTCCCCAAAACTCCTTTAGCGGGTCCATGATGTCCTGTTTCCAACTACATATCCACATGAGGCTAGGTTTTCTTCACATACTTCCACCAGATAATGTCAGAACAGATTGAATGCACATGCAGATATGAGAACCCAACTCCCTTCTGTTAAGCCAGATATGAAAAAGATTTACAAAAATGTAAAACAGTGCCATTCTTCTCACTAATTATTTTTGTTTTGGAAAATAAAGTTATCTTTAATAAGAATGTTAATATGTGGCCCGGGCGCGGTGGCTCACGCCTGTAATCCCAGCACTTTGGGAGGCCGAGGTCAGGAGATCGAGACCATCCTGGCTAACATGGTGAAACCCCGTCTCTACTAAAAATACAAAAAATTAGCCGGGTGTGGTGGTGGCACCTGTAGTCCCAGCTACTCGGGAGGCTGAGGCAGGACAATGGCGTGAACCTGGGAGGTGGAGCTTGCGGTGAGCCGAGATCGCGCCTCTGCACTCCAGCCTGGGTAACAGAGTGAGACTCTGTCTCAAAAAAAAAAAAAAAAAAAAAAAAAAAGAATGTTAATATATAATGGGTTTATTGTTATTTCTAAATGAATTAGTAAATATTTTTAATGTTTCCAATTGTGATTTCAAATATAGTAAATATTGATAGATATAACCTGCATAAACAGTAGCTCTCTGTTGTCCTTGATAAGCTCTAAGACTGTGAAGAGGTCCCAAGACCAAAAAGTTTGAGAATCTCTGGGCTAGGTCCTGCTTGATAACAAACCACCTCAGAAATCCCCCTGGCTTAAGCAACAGTTTATTTCTTGCTCATGCTACGTATTCAGTGAAGGTCAGCATGGGGACCTCAGGCCCATCTCATTGCCTGCTGCCATGCTTAGCAGTCAGAAAGGGGTATGCACAGTGGTTCTGTGACAGGTCAAAGAATTATACAAATACGTAGCTGCCTAAGGACAGACATGAGAAACTTAAATAAAAACGCAGATTTTTGGCCAGGCGCAGTGGCTCACTCCCGTAATCAGCACTTTGGGAGGCCAAGGTGGGTGGATTGCTTGAGGTCAGGAGTTTACGACCAGCCTGGGCAATATGGTGAAACCTCATCTCCCCACTAAAAATACAAAAATTAGACAAACACGGTGGCGGGCGCCTGTAATCCTAGCTACCGCAGAGGCTGAGGCAGGAGAATCGCTTGAACCCTGGAGGCGGAGATTGCAGTGAGCTGAGATCACCCCACTGCACTCCAGCCTGGGTGACAGAGCGAGACTTGTCTCAAAACAACTACAACAAACCAGATTTTTGAGTTCTTCATACCCTTTCCCTCCACATTGCCAGGTCAGTGAGTGTTAACGAAATGACTTGAGGCTAGAGAGAGAAGTGGCGATGTGAGTTATAGAAGGATGTTGCTTATAAGGTCCTAAGCCCCACAGCACGTGTTCCATTATATTTTTTCTCTCTTTTTAATATTTGTTATGCAATATTTAAGACATACAATAAAGACATGGAATAATAAGCAATTATGTGCCTACCATCAGCTTATGAAACAAAATGTTACCTGTACCTTTCTGCTTGTCCTCAGCTCGTCATAGCCTTTCTGTCACAGCCAGTTTTAGATACTTTGTGAAGAACAGTTTATTGGCCTGAAATACCCCAGTTTTCCTGGGCTTTCACTGTTTCTGAAGCCTCTGCAAGGCGTTCATTTATTCCTTAAATATGTGTCAAGTGCCCATTGTGTGCCAAAGGCTGTTTAAAGTACTGGGAATACATCCACGGGGTATAGCAACCTAGGTCCTGTCCTCAAAGAGTTCACATTCTGATGGGACAGACAGGCAGTAAGCACATGGACAGAAATATAATCAATGTTGGGTTGCTACCTGCCTCTGTGAGCTATGAAGAAAAATAAGGCTGGGTGGCCGGGCATGGTGGCTCATGCCTGTGATCCCAGCACTTCGGGAGGCCGAGGCGGGCGGATCACTTGAGGTCAGGAGTTTGAGACCAGCCTGGTCAATATGGTGAAACCCTGTCTCTACCAAAAATACAAAAACTAGCCGGACATGATGGCAGACACCTGTAATCCCAGCTGCCTGGCAGGCTGAGGCAGGATAATCGCTTTAACCTGGAAGGCAGAGGCTGCAGTGAGCTGAGATCACACCACTGCACTCCAGCCTGGGTGACAAGAGTGAAACCCTGTTTCAAAACAAAAAAAGAAAAAGAAAAAAGAAGGCTGGGGCTGGGCACAGTGGCTCACCCCTGTAATCCCAGCACTTTGGGAGGCCGAGGTGGGCGGATCACGAAGTCAGGAGATCAAGACCACGGTGAAACCCCGTCTCTACTAAAAATACGAAAAATTAGCCAGGCGCTGTGGCGGGTGCCTGTAGTCCCAGCGACTCGGGAGGCTGAGGCAGGAGAATGGCATGAACCCAGGGGGTGGAGCTTGCAGTGAGCCGAGATCTGGCCACTGCACTCCAGCCTGGGCGACAGAGCAAGGCTCCGTCTCAAAAAAAAAAAAAAGAAAAAAGAAGGCTGGGTAAGTTGGGTATAAGATTATGGCAGTAGGCGGGTGCAGTGCATCACACCTGTAATCCCAGCACTTTGGGAGGCCGACACCGGTGGATCACGAGGTCAGGAGTTGCAGACCATCCTGGTGAACACTGAAACCCCGTCTCTACTGAAAATACAAGAAAAATTAGCTGGGCGTGGTGGCGGGCACCTGTAGTTCCAGCTACTCAGGAGGCTGAGGCAGGAGAATGGCGTGAACCTGGGGGGCAGAGCTCACAGTGAGCAGAGATGGTGCCACTGCACTCCAGCCTGGGCGACAGAGCGAGGCTCTGTCTCAAAAAAAAAGAAGAAGAAAAAAAGATTATGGCAGTAAAGCTAGTCTAAAAGGCCCTCTCTGAGGAAGAGACCTTTGAGCAAAGACTTTAGGAAATTAGCTTTGTGCATAGCTGAGAGAAGAACTTTTTAGTCCAAGGAATGGCATATGCAAAGGACCTGAGGCTACAGTTGACTTAAGGTGCTTAAAGTTGGTCCGCTGGGGTGGAGTGAGTGAGTAAAGGGGAGGGTGTAGGAAATGAGGTCAGAGGTAGCCAGAGGCCCGATGATTTAGGGCTTTTAAGCCTGGGTAGAGTATTTGGATTTTAACTTAAGGGAGATGGGAAGCCATTTGGAGGGTTTTGGGCAAAATGATGACATGATCTCATTCATATTTTTAAAGAATCCCTGTGACCTACCGTGTGAAGAAAAGACTATAGGGGGTAAGGCCTGAAGCAGGGAGAGCATGTGGGTGTTACAGTCCAAGTGAGAGAGAATAGTGACTTGAAGTAAGTGGCATGCTGGTAAATAGTTACAGGCTCTCTGAGAGGGGAAAAAACTGTGATTTGGAAGATTTGTGAGCCTTTGCTGATTTCCATGGCGTAAGTCATCCTGCGGTGGTGATTTCAGGGCCACTCGTGTGCTAACACTGCATGTGGGAAAAGTTGTGCACAGTCAGCATTCATGAGTTAGTGCAAGCCAGCTCCAGCACACCACCGACTGAACTTGAATGCATTGAACCTGGGGTGTGTTTGCAGGGGATGTTCAAATTTGTCTCCATCTTCTAGGACAGGTGGAAGCTCTACCACCTTCTCGGAAAGGAGGCGAGGAAGAAGGTTATCAGAGGGAGAGTCAGTTTATGAAGTCCATCATGTTGAAGCCTTGCAAAATAATCCTAGATGTTGAAGGCCTTGCAGGAACTCTGGACTCTTAGATCCTTTGAAAGTGGAGCTCAACCCAAAACCTCCCTGCAAACAGGAAGCTGGTTTGAGTTAAGAACATAAAATAAAAACCAGCTGATGCCCCTGAATGTTTTCCCCTGCTCCTCCCCTTCCACAGAGCCAAAGGAAACTGCTTTTTTTCCCCTCTTGGGTAGCTGCTTAGAAGGCCAGAAAAAGCCAAAAACATAAATCCTTTGAAAATAAGCCAAGTTTTGAGCTCAGGCAAACTCCTGCCTGTGGGGTTTTCCTAGTGCGGAAGTATGTTCCACTGCTCAGAGTCCTAGGAGGAAAATGACCAACAAACACAAAGGTGCCGGTGATCAGAGCCTGTCTCCCAGGCCAGGCGGAAAGAGATGGTCTGTAGCAGGGTTTCCCAAACTAGAGGTCATGAAATCAGTAAAGTGGGCCATGACCAGAATTATTTTTTAATGAAGTGGATATAATAGAAAATAGAGTATATTGCACTCTAGGATTAACAATAGGATATTGTTTTGTGAAACTTTCAGTTTTGTGCATATGCACACACATGTCTCTATATACTGGGTCATGATATAAAATGTGTTTCTTACTGTGGGTCATGGCCAGAAAACTTTGTTAAACACTGGTCTTTAGAGTGTTACTAGCCCACGTCTCCTTCTTGCTTTAGAGAATTAATTCTCTTTGGAATGGGATCATCTACCCACAAAACACCTACCCAAATTCCTGTTGGAAAGAAGATCAGCTGAGAACCAATGGACTTGGTGTAGTTCTTCGGGACCGACACTGAAGCGTAAGGGATGGAAGGGATCAATGCAAATTTGAATCCAAAGGATTTACCTTTAATCAGATTACCAGGAGAAAATAAGAGTTGAGCAGCCCTTTAGCTCCCTACACTTGATTTTGTGGCCTCTCCCAGCTGTGTGGGTAATGCCAGCTGTGTGGGTAATGCCAGCCTGGGGCCGTTCTCTTTCCTGTCTGCAGAAGGCAGTGGGTGTGGCAGGAATGTCCCTAAATATCCCCTCCTCTGGGAGAGTTGCAGGTTCAGTGCCAGGATGACATGGTGACTTAAACTGAGTATCCCCCAGACTTCCCCAGGATGATTTTGTTGCTCTCCAGTCAGTAATAGGTGACTAGGTCCCAGTGGTTCATTAAGCTGAGAAAAAGTAGAGCAGGCGTAAGTTAGGGTAACATATCAAGAACGTATAGAGAAGGCCAAAGTTACTTTATTCCACACTAGGTTTAGTGCCTCAGATCGGCACAAGGGTAATTGGCAAGTTTGGTGCTTGCCAGGTGGCTCTGGGTTCCTTCTCTGTATCGAAACCATATCTACCAGTGAGCAGACACATGTTAGAATTCCTCATCTGCATCCCCAAGATACACAGATAATCCTTGGGGACCTTTCTGGGGAATAGGTATTAAATGTAACATCTCTGGAGACTTATTTTGGTCTTCGGCCACCACAGGGCATTTCCTTCCAACCTAATTCAAGCTAAAATAATCCTCAGAGATAAAAATTTAAACATAGTCTCTAGAAGTACTTTTTTTTTTTTTTGAGATGGAGTCTCGCTCTGTCACCCAGGCTGGAGTGTAATGGCGCGATCTCAGCTCACTGTAACCTCCACCTCACAGGTTCAAGCGATTCTCGTGACTAAGCCTCCTGAGTAGCTGGGATTACAGGGACCCACCACCATGCCCAGCTAATTTTTGTATTTTTAGTAAAGACGGGGTTTCACTATGTTGGCCAGGCTGGTCTCGAACTTCTGACCTTGAGTGATCTGCCCACCTTGGTCTCCCAAAGTGCTGGGATTACAGGCGTGAGCCCTTGCCCCTGGCCCATCTAGGGGTACTTCTAATTCTGCAGTTGGAGCAATAAGAGAGAAGGAGAAACTCCAAAACTGTCTTTTTTTTTTTTTTTTTGAGACGAAGTCTTGCTCTGTCGCCCAGGCTGGAGTGCAGTGGCCGGATCTCAGCTCACTGCAAGCTCCGCCTCCCGGGTTTACGCCATTCTCCTGCCTCAGCCTCCCGAGTAGCTGGGACTACAGGCACCCGCCACCTCGCCCGGCTAGTTTTTTGTATTTTTTAGTAGAGACGGGGTTTCACCGTGTTAGCCAGGATGGTCTCGATCTCCTGACCTCGTGATCCGCCCGTCTCGGCCTCCCAAAGTGCTGGGATTACAGGCTTGAGCCACCGCGCCCGGCCCCAAAACTGTCTTAATTGATTCTGAGCCTCCCCTCTCTAGAAACTGGCCTGGACTAGTAGTAGACCGCCCTGCCACAAGCATCTACCCTATGTGTTTCTGGTTTACATTGCCCTCTTAGGGCCTCCGAGACTCTCCTCACGGTCAGTGTTTTCACAGCAAAGTGCTGTCTAGCCTGTTCACATGTCCGTCCTGCATTCTGAAGCCCCACTCTCTGAGCCAGGGGAGATCAGGGACATTCCTGAGCAGGGCCAGTGCCGGGAGTGCACAGTCCTGGAGCAGGTAAAGACCTGGAGCAGCAAATGAAAGACCTGGAGCAGAGGATGACGTGAAGTGACAGCAAGAGGTTAGAGGGAAGTCTCAATCTCACTTGGCATCTTCTAGCAGAAAGAGCAGTGAGTTAATTTGAGGTTAGTTCAGTGTGGGTCCTGGGGCCTGCAGACAGTGTGGGGTAATAATACTAATGATGAGAGTGATGAGTGTCTCCCGTGGCCATGTCCTCTCCGAATCTCTGAGCATTTTATTTTTCATCTCTGTGGGAGTTGTGGCTTAATAATAATAATTAGAATACCCTGAGCATCGGTGCTTTGCAGAACACAGCATTAAGCCCTGTTTCTGCCTCCTTGGATTGTAGTCTGTACGAACTGGCAGACATTTGGGAGGTGGAGCCCTCTGATGGAGGGGAAGAACATGATAGAATGCAAAGGTCAGGGATATTCTGAGTCACCTAATTGATACCTAACATTCTTTTGGCTCTTGGTAGGTCAGAGTGGCCTTTCCTTCATGTCTGCCAAAGCACAAAGATCAGTGGCCTCACCCAAGTCTCACGGATCCAAGAGTCTAGTCTGGGGATCCCAGGCTCCAGCTTATACATGGTGCCTTCCTGGTTTTGGGGAATGCTTGTTCCTCTGTGGCCATGAGTTATACTTTAACGAGTTGGTTTTCTTTCCTGTGGTACCAGCAGACTGAGCCCTCCTGAAAATAGGTGTCGCACACTGGGTTTTTCCCATGTGATCAAGAAGCCCAGTGGCCAGAACGGGAAAAGCTGCAGAAGTCATAGTTCCATTCACCTGAAGACATGGGCATCTGGAAAGTAGCCAATGCCTCAGGATGTCCCAAGTGCCTTCAGCACCTTCTTCCCAAACACACTCTGTCTATAACGTGTCACTTCTGTCTTGCTCTGACAGGTGACCTTGGAGAAGGTGCTGGGAATTACAGTGTCTGGAGGCAGAGGACTTGCCTGTGACCCCCGGTCAGGTTTAGTTGCCTACCCAGCAGGGTAAGTAAGTGCCTTGGAAGAGATCTTGACGCATGGGAATTTATAGCCATGCTAGAGCAGTTGGGGTGGGCAGGGGTTTTCTGGTATCTTCTGGAAGATACATACAGGTTAATGTTTCGTTGCCATTTTTGTAAAGGGACGCAGGACCAGGTAAAGGTTCTTTGGTGCTGTCATTGTTGCCATCCTGTCCTGCTTTTTGGTTATCTACTCCACCTCCCACACACAAATTTCACGCAGTTCCCAACACCATCTTCAGTAGCTACCTTCTAGTCATTTAAAGGACAACTTTGTTGAGATGTAATTCACATACCATATAACTCACTATTTAAAATATCCAATTCAGTAGTTTTTAGTATATTCACAGAGTTGTGCAGCCATCACCACAATCAAATTTAGGACATTTTCATGACCCTGTTCCTTTTTTTTTTTTTTTTTTGAGACAGGTTTTGGCTGTCACCCAGGCTGGAGTACAGTGGCTCGATCTCAGCTCACTGCAGCCTCCACCCCCGACACTCAAGCAATCCTGCCACCTCAGCCTCCTTAGTAACTGGGACTACAGGCGTACTGCCCCATGCCTGGCTAATTTTTTGTAGAGATGGGGTTTCACCACATTGCCCAGGCTGGTCTCGAACTCCTGAGCTCAAGCCATGTTGAAGCCTCAGCCACTCAAAGTGCTGGGATTACGGGTGTGAGCCACCGTGCCTGGCCCCATTCCTATCAGTCACTCTTCATTCCCACCCCTACCTTACCAGACCTTCATCCCTGGGCAACCACTGTCTCCATTAATTTGCCTATTCTGGATATTTCATACAAACGGAATCAGGTAACACTGTATTTGGCCTTTTGTAACTGGCTTCTTTTTGTTGTCCAGCCTGGAGTGCAATGGTACAATCATGGCTGACTGCAGCCTCAGCCTCCTGAGTAGCTGGAGCTATGGTGTGTGCCACCATGCCCAGCTAAGTTTTCCATTTTTTTGTAGAGACGGGGTCTAACTGTGTTACCTAAGCTAGTTTCAAACTCCTGGGCTCAAGCAGTCCTCCTGCTTCAGCCTCCCAAAGTGCTGGGATTACAGGCGTGAGCCACCATACCTGGCCAGCATACTGTTTTCAGGGTTAATCTATGTCACAGCGTGTATCACTATCTTATTCCTTTTTGTGGCTGAATAATATTACATTGCATGGATGTACCACATTTTATCTGTTCTTCAGTTGATGGACATTTGAGTTGTTTCTACTTCTTAGCTATTAGGAATAATGCTGTTATGAATCTGTTCTAGTCACTTTGAGAGAGATCAGTGCCACAGAAGAGAAATAGGGGACTGGGGCTACTATTCTTTCTCTTGCTGCCTTTTCACTCCTCTGCTCCTACAAGTGGGAAACCTCCAACCATAGTTTCTTCAGGCTTCTAGAGAAAGCTTGGAATCCCTCCTACTTCTGGCTCCCTCTGTTCCATGCTGATAGGCACAGGAATATGAACATGAGTAGGGCTACTGCTGTACCTTTCTTATTCTACCATTAACTTGGTAATGCCTAGTTCATTCCCCAATGTAATTTTCATAGCAACTTTTATAGTTTTTATACTAGATACATGATTTGCTTAGTTTTATCACCTCATCAAAAAAGCTCCGTTATCAGGCTGGGACCGGTGGCTCAAGCCTATAATCCCAGTACCTTGGGAGGCCAAGGTGGGCAGATCACTTGAGGTCAGGAGTTCGAGACCAGGCTGGCCAACATGTTGAAACCCTGTCTCTACTAAAAACACAAAAAAATTAGCTGGGCGTGATGGCGGGTGCTGGTAGTCCCAGCTGCTCAGGAGGCTGAAGCATGAGAATCACTTGAACCCAGGAGGTGGAGGTTGTAGTGAGCCGAGATTGCGCCATTGCACTCCAGCCTGGGTGACAAAGAGAGACTCTGTCTTAAAAAAAAACAAGCCACCACCAAAAAAGGCCACCTTTATCAATCAAGTACAGTCACGTGTCACTTAATGATGGGGATATGTTCTGAGAAATGTGTCATTTTGCAATTTCGTTGTTGTGCGAACATAACAGAGTGTACTTACACAAACCTAGATGGTGTAGCCTACTACACACCTAGGCTACGTGGTATAGCCGGTTGCGTCTAGGCTAGAAACCTGCACAGCAGGTTACTGTACTGAATACTGTACATAATCCTAAGACAATGGTATTTGTGTATTTAAACATAGAAAAAAGTATGGTAAAAATATCATATAAAAATATATATATAAAAGGCACACCTGTATAAGGGCACTTACCATGAATGGAGCTTCCAGGACTGGAAGTTGTTCTGGGTGAGTCAGTGAGTGAGTGGTGAGTGAGTGTGAGTGCCCAGAACATTACTGTACACTTTACAAACACTGTACACTTGGCCATACTAAATTTATTTTAAAAACATATATTCAACAATAGATGAACCTAACCTACTATAACTTTCTTACATTTTATAAACTTTTTTTTTAACTTCTTGACTCTTGTAGTAACACTTAGCTTAAAACACAACACAGTACAGCTATACAAAAATATTTTTTTTAATTTTTTTCTGAGATGGAGTCACCCTCTGTCACCCAGGCTGAAGTGCAGTGGCACGATCTTAGCTCACTGCAACCTCTGCCTCCTGGGTTCAAGTGATTCTCCTGCCTCAGCCTCCTGAGTAGCTGGGATTACAGGCTCCTGCCACCACACCTGGCTAATTTTTGTATTTTTAGTAGAGATGGGGTTTCACCATGTTGGTCAGGCTGGTCTTGAACTAATGACCTCAAGTGATCCGCCCGCCTTGGCCTCCCAAAGTGCTGGCATTACAGGCATGAGCTATCATGCCTGGCCCAAAAATATTTTCTTTTTATCTTCTATAAGCTTTAAATTTTGTTTTTAACTTTTTAAACTTTTCTGTTAAAAACAAAGACACAAACACACACATTAGCCTAGCGCATAGAACTACATAGGGTCGAGATCATCAAGATGTCACTAAGTGATAGGAATATTGTAGCTCCATTATAATCTTACGGGACCACTGTCATACGTGCCCTTCACTGTTGACCAAAATGTTATTATGTGATGTATGACTGTACTTATTCTATGCCAGGCACTTTTTAAGTACTGTATATTAATTATTTAATACTCTGAGCAACGCTTTGATGTTGGTACTATTATCACCCTCATATTTTAGAGGAGGAAATTGAGATTCAAAGAGGTCAAGCAGGCCCAGTGCGGTAGCTCACGCCTATAGTCCTAGCAGTTTGGGAGGGCAAAGTGGACGGGTCACCTGAGGTCAAGAGTTCAAGACCAGCCTGGCCAACATGGTGAAATCTTGTCTCTACCAAAATATAAAAATTAGCCTGGCACGATGGCAGGTGCTGGTAGTCCCAGCTACTTGGGAGGCTGAGACGGGAGAATCGCTTGAACCCAGGAGACAGTGGTTACAGTGAGCCGAGATCGTGCCACTGCACTCCAACCTGAGCAGTGAGCAAGACTCCATTTCCAAAAAAAAAAAAAAGTTAAGCAGGCAGGGTGCAGTGGCTTTGGGAAGCCAAGGCAGGAGGATTGCTTTGAAACCAAGAATTTGAAACCAGCCTGGGCAACATAGTGAGAACCCTGTCTCTACCAAAAAGTAAAAATAAAAAAATTGGCTGGGTATGGTGGGTGCCTGAAGTCCTAGCAACTTGGGAGGCTGAGGCAGAGAGAGGATTGCTTGAGCCCAGGAGGTTAAGGCTGCAGTGAGTGAACTATGATCGTGCCACAGTACTCCAGCCTGGGTGACACAGTGAAACCCTGCCTCTTAAAAAAACCAAAAGGGTTAAGGAGTTTGCTCGAGGTAACATAGCTAGTATGTGTATTGGGGTTCTAACCCAAGTAGTATGACTGTAGAGCTCTGATTGTTAAAATGGCACAGGGTGGGGGAAGACCACACTTTTTTTTTTTTTTTTTTTTTTTGAGACGGAGCTTCATTCTTGTTGCCCAGGCTGGAGTGCAATGGCACGATCTCGGTTCACCACAACCTCCACCTTCTGGGTTCAACCAATTCTCCTGCCTCAGCCTCCCGAGTAGCTGGGATTACAGGCATGCGCCACCACGCCCGGCTAATTTTGTATTTTTAGTAGAGACGGGGTTTCTCCATGTTGGTCAGGCTGGTCTTGAACTCCTGACCTCAGGTGATCTGCCCACCTCAGCCTCCCAAAGTGTTGGGATTACAGGCGTGAGCCACTGTGCCCGGCCACTTTCTGCTTATTTTTAACAAATTGCTTTTCCTCTAAGCTGCCTGCCTGCCCTTTGAATGAGAAGAGCCCCCTTTATGGGCAGCTCAGTCTGCGCCAGGGAGACTTCCGTCCCTGGGTTTGGGGTCATTCTCCCTCCCAGGTGGTCCTCTGGTGTTTAATGGCTGCAGGAGGGGTGCTGTGGAGCCACACGGGCTCTGCCTGGCAGAGGCTGGACTGGGCTCCATTTTCCCCTAGAGAAGCAAGTTGATGGAAAGACCTCTCTACTGGATAAGTTTGTGCAGCCTGCCTCAGGGGAATTCCACTTGTTCTTGCCTCTGCCTGGGAAAGCCAGGTTCCCTCTTGTTGGAGGTGGGGCTGGGGCTGGATGTAGCATAGGCAGAAAAGGCCTTGGGGTGCTGCTTAGTGCATGCTGAGCCCTGTGTCCCTGCCCTGGGGAGTGTGGAGTCCTGCCCGCTTTCTACCTCACACACCCCTGGACTCCAGGCCTGGTCTTTAAGGGCGTGTGTTTATGCATGTTTATGGGCAGGTCTCAGCCCAGTGCATGTGCCTGGGAGTCATGATCCTTCCAGGTGGTGTGCAGGCTTCCCTGATGGAACCTCTCGTAGGTTTCCTGAGTGTGTGTGCTTGGCTTTGGCCACCCCCGGGCAGTGCCCCTAATCTGTTCCCTGACCTTTTGATTTCTTAGAACTTCAAGTTCTCTGTGCAAATGGCTTCTTTCTGGGTGTTTGAGTTTTGCTGTGTTCCAGAGCTCCCTGATGTGCTGCTGTGATGTTGGGGGCCACCAGATTCTGTGTGAGCACAAGCAGGTTCTTCACCTCCCTCCTCGTCTCCCAGCTTTTCTTATCTCATCATCCTTACACTGCCCTCAGCCCCCACACTCTTGTTCCTCCTGTGCCTGTTGCTTTAGGAGCCAGCTCAGGTATCCTAGAAACAAGGAGAGAAACAAAACTCAGAAAATTCTTTGAGGCCCAGAGGCGAATATCAAACCAAAACAAAGTTTTCTGAAAGGAAATAGAACAGCACAGGAAAGGAGGGTGGGCAGTGTGTCAGGGAGAGGTGGGTAGGAGCTCCAGGCTGAGCATGGAGCCTGTCCTAGTGGCTCCTACATCCCTTGGCTGTTGTTTCCCCATGGGAAGCCCCCCTACCAGAGGATGTCAGACAGCCCCTTTGAGAGACTTAGTTGAGCTGAACACCATTAATTGAGTTGGGCCTTTTCCCCATCTGGCTTAGTGGAGATGGACGTTCGAGCCCAGCACAGCCCCTGGGCACCTGTGCCCCTGTGCCTAGTCCTGAGAATGGGTTTCTCCTGGCTCCCATGCCAGAGTGACCTGGGTGAGTGTCCTGCGCACAGCTGCTGCTCTCCTGCTGGGGTGGGAAGTGTCCTAGTGAGGTAACAGGGTGTATCCGGCAGCTAAGAAGAGATCTCTTGGTTGATTTAAGTGGGGAGGAAAAGAGGGAAGCCCTGCTCTCCTGAGGAGGCCCTCCATTTACTCAGCCCATGTTAGAATTGGTGCTGAGATCCTCAGCTTGGAAGCATCGCACTGGGTGTGACGGAATCCTCCTCCCGAACTGTGTTCTCGTGGCACCTGAGCTGAAGGAACACAGAGCTGCCTTCTTACTCTCTGTAGGGAATTCAGCAGGGACAGTGGAGAGACCCGTGGACCTGAGAGAAGGAAAGGCTGGGACTCGGTGCCCAGGATCACGCCGTGTGTTAGCAGACAGGCCTGTGACCTTAGTGTTCTGCTCTTTCCACCTCAGCGCTGCCCTTGAGCATCAAGGAGTCCTAAATGCCTGAGGTACAGGAGAGACATGGGCCTCTCCCCAGGGCCCTGGTTCACACTCTGCTACGCAGGAGGTTCTTGGCAGCCAGGGCTTTGAGATCTTGCAGCTAGTGACTTGAAGATGTATTCACTCATTTACAAATAATTACTGCGGGCCTACCTTCTAGGCCCTGGGAACTTAACAGTAAGTAAAACAGACCAAAAATACCATCCTCACAGAACTGGCAGTCTGGTGTGTGAAGATGGATCCCCACCCCCAATGTAAGTTATAAGCATGATTACAAGTTGATGTGTGCTTTGGAAACAGTATAAGCAGTAGCAGTGACGGGGGTAGGGTTGTAATGATAAATAGGGCTGGAGGGCGACATTTGAGCGAGGCCAGAAGCCCCTTTGGTATGCTTCTGTGAGTCACTCTCAGATTTTACCTGGTCTGAAAGAAACAATTCAAAGGCCTAGGGTCCCTGGTTGATCTTGTGTGTCCTGCTCCCTGTCTATGCTGCCCCATGCATAGCTCATCCCGTCCGGGGGATGGAGAGTGGTAGGAGGTGGATCCTGTGGGAATCCTGGGCTCTGTGGCAGCAGCAGGCCTGGACCTGTGTAGGGAAGGGGGATGTTGAAGGCTTGGCCCTTCCTGGGCAGTAGGCCCAGCACCTGGCGCCAGTACTCCACAGCGTGACTCCCCCAGGCTGAGGCCTTACACCCTCCCCGTGAGAGTGAGCAGCCGCCCTGCACCCTCGGGTGCTGAGTTGCGGGACTCGGCTGGGTGGGCCAACCCAGCCCTTGGCATGTGGTGGATCCCAGCCAGCACTGCAGCAAGGGCTCACCCTGCTGGGCAGGGTCAGGGGATGTAGAGGGAAAGATTGATACAAACCGTGCCCCGCGCTCCTCTCCCCAGCTGACCTAGGAGCTTGCTCAGAATTCACCAAGAAGGCTGAGAGGGCTCCTTGGTGCTTCTGAGAACAGGTCGGGAGGGCGTCAACAAGCCAAGCACACAGGGAGCCCTGGCCATGCTGCTGTCACTTCAGCATCTGTGTTATCGTCCCTGCATGTGGAGCTGTGGCCGTGGTTGCATGCTCTCTTTCTTTCTCTTGTTGGATGGCTTCCAAATATCAATAATTAGAAACAAAAATAGTTGCTTAAGGGACGACCTCTGGTGTTTCCTTTTCTTGCTTAGCTCTTCTATGGCACACCTGAGAATTTCTTAGGCTATACTGGGAGCAGGGGGATGTTAGAGGAGGGAGAGATTGCCTCATTGCCATTGCCTCTAGCCAGTCATCCTTCTATCTACGTAGTGTTCCTACATACACACACACACACCATTCACCCTTCTCCTTCCACCATGGAGCTGAACTAGAAGAAGGAGGAAACAGGATATTGTGTCCCAGGAAGACTGAGTTTGTATGCAGTGACTTGGAAAGTGTTTTAAGCAGTCTGATGCACTACCCTTTAAAGGCTTGAAATGCTGCTTTGGGATGAGAATTAAGGGAAAACTCACAAGCTTGCAAATAGAGCCCACTTTTTCTGGATTTGGGATACGGTTGGCTGGATTATGCATTGAGTCAATTCAATTAGATCAACTCTCAGCTGAAGCCCTTTACCATTGTTCCTGTGTAACTCATCAGAAAGCTAGGGAACCTGTCCCCATTTAGACTGAGCCTTTGCTGGAGAGAGGAGCCTGCAGAGGGCCTCAGGTCAGCACAGACTGCAAGAAGGTTCAGAAAATGTTGGTTAACCACTGACAACTTTCTGGGCTCTGAATTCATGATGGTGGCAGGCCTGGGGCTATTACTTTTCATATACTGCATAAAGTATTAAAACATAAATGTCTAAATCTGGCTGGGCACAGTGGCTCACGCCTGTAATCCCAACACTTTTGGAGGCCAAGATGGGTGGATCACCTGAGGTCAGGAGTTTGAGACCAGCCTGACCAATATGGTGAAATCACATCTCTACTAAAAATACAAAAAAATTAGCGAAGCTTGCTGATGGGTGCCTGTAATCCCAGCTACTCGGGAGGCTGAGACAGGAGAATTGCTTGAACCCGGGAGGTGGAGGTTGCAGTGAGCCAAGATCACATCACCGTACTCCAGCCTGAGCGACAAGAGCAAAACTCCATCTCAAAAAAAAAGAAAAAAAATCTAAATATGTGGACTTTGAACTCTGTTATAATTTTCTTTCTTCCTTTCTTTCTTTTTTGAGACGGAGTCTCACTGTCCCCCAGGCTGGAGTGCAGTGGTGTGATCTCGGCTCACTGCAAGCTCCACCTCCCGGGTTCCCGCCATTCTCCTGCCTCAGCCTCCTGAGTAGTTGGGACTACAGGCGCCCGCCACCACGCCCAGCTAATTTTTTGTATTTTTAGTAGAGACAGGGTTTCACTGTGTTAGCCAGGATGGTCTCGATCTCCTGACCTTGTGATCCACCCGCCTTGGCCTCCCAAAGTGCTGGGATTACAGGCGTCAGCCACTGTGCCTGGCTCTGTTATAATTTTCATGTGCCTGCTCAAGAGCGATGGGGTGCAGAGTTTCCAAAGCCATCTTGCTTTTGTCATACTTTTTTTTTTTTTTTTTTTTTGAGACAGAATCTAGTTCTTATCTCCCAGGCTGGAGTGCAATGGCATGATCTCGACTCACTGCAACCTTCACCTCCCAGGTTCAAGCAATTCTCCTACCTCAGCCTCCCAAGTAGCTGGGATTACAGGCACCTGCCACCACACCTGGCTTATTTTTGTATTTTTAGTAGAGATGGGGCTTCACCATGTTGGCCAGCCTGGTCTTGAACTCCTGACCTCAGGTGGTCTGCCTGTCTCAGCCTCCCAAAGTGCTGGGATTATAGCCATGAGCCACTGTGCCCGGCCTGTTATAATTTTAAAAACCCTCCTGACTGTGACATTCTAGAAGGGGAAGCAGGAGACTAGAAGGTGGTATAAAAAGAGAAAGGAGTTCAAGACTAGCCTGGGCAACATGGCAAAACCCCATCTCTACAAAAAAATACAAAAATTAACTGGGTGTGGTGGCATGTGCCTGTAATCCCAGCTACTTGGGAGGCTGAGGTGGGAGGATTGCTTGTCCAGGAGGTCGAGGCTGCAGGGAGCTGTGATGGTGCCATGGTGCCACTGCACTCCAGCCTGGGTGACAGAGCAAGACCCTGCCTCCAAAAAGAAAAAAAAAAGAAAGAAAAGAAGGAAGGGCTAAGCAGGGTGGCATGAGCCTGTAATCCCAACTACTTGGGAGGATGAGGCAGCAGGATTACTTGAGTCCAGGAGTTCAAGACCAGCTTGGGCAACATAGTGAGACCTGGTCTCAAAAAAACGGAAAAAGGAAACAGGAACAAGGAAAGAGTAGGAAATGGAGAAAGAAGGAGAAAAAAAAAAAAAAAACAGGAAGAGTTGAGGGGTTAGAGGAGAAAAGCGACTCAGGAATTTCACAGCTGTTGGTCAGCCTGGCAGTTCTGGGCATATCTGGTCACATCGGAGGTCCCAGTGTCCCCAAATTTGCATATTGAAGTGGTTTATTGAGCCCAAGATGCTTAGCACTCACTAGCAACTTGCACCTACCTCCCTTCAAGCTTCCAGCCAGTAGTGGCATTCAGATACGGGGGCTGCAATGGGGTCCTACTAGGGAAAGTTAGGCCTGGGGGTAGTAGCTGTCTGCTCTTTCTCTCCTCCCTGCCTTTCCTGTTCGCAGCCTCCAGGCTTGCTCTTGTTTGCTAGTTCCAGTGTTAACGAAGAGTTGAGGCAGAAGGGGCAACGGGCCAGGGCCTGCTGACAGCCAAGAAGCCTGAAGAGAAGCTGCCTGGCTGTTGGCCTTTGGCTTCTTGCCCCTGATTCCTACTACCCAGCTTCCGTCTCCAGAGCTGCCTCTGGAAAGGCAGGACCTGATTCCATCCAGCAGCCTTGCTGCCTGGCGGGAGAGGTTGCCCCCCCCTTCTCTGTGAGGCAGGCAGAGTCCCTGATTGTCTGCTTCTGGCAGTCGGGGGGCTCTTCTCAGGTTTTTTGGGGCCAGGGATTCTCAGGGTGGGGCTTGGGACCTCCGTGGCACTGTAGGGCTTTCCCAGGCCTTCTCAGGCTATCTCTATCCCTCTACCCCATCTTACTGAGACTTTCTGCTATGTGGCCCCTGCCTGGCCTCCCACTTCGTTCCTCATTCAACACATACAGGGTGTGGGGGGCCAGCTCTTGCCAAGTACACACGTGGGTGCACATGTGAGAGACCTTACATCTTCAGGCACACATGCTTGATACACGTGTGACCCCAAGCCTGTGAACGGGCTGTGCACCTGAGGCCTGCTTTGTCCAAATCACATTTCTTCTCCCCTCCTACACCCCTTCCTGGGGTATATGGAAGGGCTGCGGGATGGCCTGTGTCCCTGCCAGCCATTTGTGGGTATGGCCAGAGATAGAGCTGGTATTTAGGGGCCTGGTTCAGGGACAGGCTTCCAGGGAGTCCTTATGACTCTCATGGGGCTACAGAGATAGGCCCTCTTGGTGGGGAAAAGGAGCAAGAACAGGTTGCCAGGAGAAAGCAGTGGAGGCTGGGCGAGGTGGCTCATGCCTGTAATCCCAGCGCTTTGGGAGGTAGATCACTTGAGCTCAAGAGTTTGAGACCAGCCTGGGCAATGTGGCAAGATCCTGTGTCTACAAAAAAAAAACAAAGATTAGCTGGCATGGTGGCACATGCTTGTGGTTCCAGCTACTAGGGAGGCTAAGGTGGGAGGATTGCTTGAGCCTGGGAAGTTGAGGCTGCACTGAGCCATGTTTGCACCACTGCACTCCCGCTGGGGTGACAGAGTGAGACCCTGTCTCAAAAAAAAAAAAAAAAAAGCAGTGGAGCCCTTGTGCTGTCTCTACCCAGCTCCCTCTGCTGGGTGACTGGAAGTCCTGGGTGGCCTGGAGGGCTCCTGGGGGAGCTGTGGTTTGGTGCTGAGCCTGTTGTCTGCTCATCCCCTCAGGTGTGTGGTTGTGTTGTTCAATCCCCGGAAGCACAAACAGCACCACATCCTCAACAGTTCCAGGTAAATGGGCCGGGTCCCCAGGATTCCTCTTCCTTCTGGGAGCTATGAGAAGGGCACTATCTGGAGTTTCTGTGGCTCTGGGGGCTGGGACCTGGTTGGAGCATAAGGTCAGATGCGGAAGTGCCACATGTGCCATTGGTGTCTGCTGGTCTCACCTTTTGAGAGGCTGGGAGTGGGCTAGGCTTAGGCCAGGATGCCAGTGCCCCTCTGAGCCTGCCCCATCTCTTGCAGGAAAACCATCACTGCCCTTGCCTTCTCCCCTGATGGCAAGTACTTGGTCACTGGAGAGGTGAGTGAGGAAGAGGGCTGGCAGTACTGTAAAGAGGGCAGGTGTCCTGGCCTCAGCAGAGAGCTGCGGTCCTAGGCCTGCTCTCACTTTGGCTTCTGAAACAGACACCAAATCCTGGTTTTCGCTCTACCTTAAAACAGTGGTTCTCAAGCTTTAGTGTACATCAGAATCACTTGGAGGGCTTGTGAAAGCACACATCGCTAGGCTGGTCCTCAGAGTTTCTGCTTCTGTAGGTCTGGGATGGGGCTCCGAAATGTGCATTTGTAAGAAATTCCAAGATAGTACTGATGCTGCTGGTCAGGGAAGGGTGCTTTGGGAACCACTGCCTTAACTATTCCTTACCCCCGGGGGCCCCCTGCTGGGCTCAGGAGGAACGCCTCTGTCCCGGCAGCAAATAGACCTGAGTGGTAGTGGCTCTCAATGCTGGCTGCCCATCAGAACCATTCAGGGAGCCTTGAATAACTAGAAGTACAGACGGGCACCCAGAGATGCTGACTAAACTCCAGGGCCACTTTCTCCCTGATAATCACTGTTGCTCTCAGATCTTTACCATATTTCCTCTGTACCCTGCCCTGACTTTTGGCCGGGAGAATGATGGTATCCAGTGACTGAGGAGGCGAGGGCCCCACTCTGGAAAACAAACGGGGGCTGTATGCCTGTGGAGAACTCAAGAACTCACTTCCAGTTCTTGCCTCCTTGCAGAGTGGGCACATGCCCGCCGTGCGGGTTTGGGACGTGGCAGAGTGCAGCCAGGTGGCCGAGCTGCAGGAGCACAAGTATGGTGTGGCTTGTGTGGCTTTCTCTCCTAGCGCCAAGTACATCGTCTCTGTGGGCTACCAGCATGACATGATCGTCAACGTGTGGGCCTGGAAGGTGAGTGGCTGGGTGGGATGGCCTGGCAGCCTCACAGGGGTCAAGTGTCAGCTGAGGAGGCAAGAGACTGCTGGCCTGCATGGCTCCACTCCACCCCACTGAACCATTCTCATTCTGGAAAGTTATTTGAAGCAGAAAAGAGCAACCATGTGGCCAAGCATGTTGGTGGAAGGAGCTAACTTTATGCCTTCAAGGACTTCTGCAGGAAATGAATCTTTTCAGCTCCTCTAGAAAGGGATTATTTCCCCACCCCTCTTTTTCTGGCCAGTAAATTCTGGAAAGAAACGCTTTTTCAAGTACAAATTCGAATTCTCCTCCATTCTCTGAGTCACTGTCTTCTTAGCTCTAAGAGACAGGGCCTTGATTCTTCCTTTGGCATCCCCTCTAGAAAAACGTTGTGGTGGCCTCCAACAAGGTGTCCAGTCGGGTGACAGCAGTGTCCTTCTCTGAGGATTGCAGCTACTTTGTCACTGCAGGCAACCGGCACATCAAATTCTGGTATCTCGATGACAGCAAGACCTCAAAGGTGAGGTGCTAAAGCTGCGAGTAGCCACCAAGTCCCCGGCCAGGGCCTGCCCAGCCCACCCCGGGAGACTCTGGCCGACTTGGGCCTCTCTCTGCATTCCCAGCAGTCATGCAGAAGTTTTGGATGAGCCAGATGCTGTCTGGGCTGAGGAGTAGGCCCAAAGAGCAAGGGGGTGCTGGAGGCATCCCCTGTCCTCTCCTAGGGCCTGGTTTCCAGGGGCAGGCTCTGGGGTGGATAGGGGGGTAACAGTGGTGTACCTCCACAGGTGAATGCCACTGTGCCCCTGCTGGGCCGCTCAGGGCTGCTGGGAGAGCTGCGGAACAACCTATTCACTGATGTGGCCTGTGGCAGAGGGAAGAAGGCGGACAGCACCTTCTGCATCACGTCCTCGGGGCTGCTGTGCGAGTTCAGTGATCGAAGGCTTTTGGACAAGTGGGTGGAGCTGAGGGTAAGTACCTCCGTCCCCAGGGGTAGGGTCTACCCATGTCTCAGCTTAGGGGAGAACTAGTGCCCAGGGCTTCAGACTAGGGGCTGGGCCCTCATGCATACGGGAGATCCCAGGAGAATGAAGCTTGGGGGAGCTAGAGCTTGGCCCAGTTCCAGCCCTTGGTGATCTGTGTAACTGCCTCCTCTCTGCTCTTTCTGTCTCTCTTTCCCCTGCTTTCCTCTTCTGCTCAGAACACAGACAGCTTCACAGTAAGTGGTGCCTGCACCCTCCTCTCTTTCTCATGCTGTTTCTTTCTCTTCACTGGGCTTTTCTTACTGGATCCTCTGGTGCCTAGAAGAATCCTCGATTCCTATCCCCTGGCTGGACAGGGCTGAGGGCTCAGAATAGAGCAGCTGGGCAGCTTTTCCCTTGCCCCTGCCTTGGCCGGTCCCTCCTCTTGGCAGGTGGCTGTTGATGGGCGGGGAGGAGAGAAGACTGAGTGGGCAGGTGGCCTTGCTGAGCTGAGCCACTCTGCCCACAGACCACAGTGGCCCACTGCATCTCTGTGAGCCAAGACTACATCTTCTGTGGCTGTGCTGATGGCACCGTGCGCCTTTTCAACCCCTCTAACCTGCACTTCCTTAGCACCTTGCCCCGACCCCATGCTCTGGGGACAGACATTGCCAGCATCACTGAGGCCAGGTGAGCTATGTGGGCCCCCCTTCCTCCATTCGTAGCCTTACCCCTGCCCAGTCTTTCTTGTCAGTGCCTCAGGGAGCAGGCGAAGAGTGTACTGATGCCCCAGAGATTACTGGGAACACCTCTTTAGACAGAAGAATTTGGGTTTATTGGTACTTGTTGCAACCAAGGAGACCCCACCCTGTGGAGAACTGTGGAGAGTCTCAGTAAGTGGGTGTTAGAAGGGGCATATGGGATTTGGGCTTGCGTTGGGTGATTTTAGGAGTAGTTCAAGGGATTGAAGTATTCTGGTTGGATGCTGTCAGGAACTAGGGGCAATTCTACAGTGGCACATCTTGTTAATTTATCTAAGAGGTGAAGGAAAGGTATGGGGCTAAAGCTGTATTTGGTCAAGAAGCCGCCAGCAGTCATGTAGATGGGAAAGGCGGTGTTCGGTCATTGTCGTGGTTTGTGTGGTGATCTTGTTTTTATCTGTGCACAGAGTAGTCTTGGTTTTGTTTTGCCCCATCACAGCCATAGAATTACCTGTCTAACGTTGGTGTTCTGTGAAACTGTTCATCCGAACACCATGGCCCAGCAGCTAGTGCCGGGTCAGGTTCCTGCTAATGGCTAGTAGGGGCTCCTTTCTTCTCTCAAGCAACTACTTCCAAACCTGCAGGTCCGGGAAGGGCTCCTCACGCACTGCTCCTTCCATTGTGGATTGGCTTCTCTTTTCAGTCCCTTCAGTCTCACTAGTGTGCCCTGTCCTCTCCCTACAGTCGCCTCTTCTCTGGAGTGGCCAATGCCAGGTATCCAGACACCATTGCCTTGACCTTTGATCCTACTAATCAGTGGCTGTCTTGTGTGTACAACGATCATAGCATTTATGTTTGGGATGTGAGGGACCCCAAGAAAGTGGGCAAGGTGTACTCGGCTCTGTATCATTCTTCCTGCGTCTGGAGTGTGGAGGTATGTGGGCTGGCTGGCTGGCTGGAGACTGGCCAGGTTGGCTGGGATACCATTTTGAGGACAGAAAGTAGGGATCCCCAAGTATAATCTTAGATTCCTGCTGCCTCCCTGTTTCTCCAGTGAATTCCCTGGGATAGATCCCGGGGACTGAATTTGAATGTTACAGGCTTCCCCAGTGTGCCCCATCTTTAGTTTTGCCTCGGTGATCTTGAACAAGTTATTGAATTTGACCAAGCCTCAGTTTCCTCAACTGTAAAATAGTGTACTTGCTTCACCTAATTGTTCTAAGAATACAATGAAATCATGTAAGTGGGAGGCATAGAAGAGTGCCTGATTTATAGTGGGTGCTTCCCCTTGGTCATAATGAAGAGTCTATACTAGCTATGTATGGCCTGTGACAGGCACTGGACTAAGTCCTGGCCACCATTCCCTCTTTCGTCCCATTCCCTTTCATCTCCTTGGGTAGGCAGAGGACTGCTCCCAAATGGAGGTCTGATTGTGTTCCCTCGGCCCCTTCAGGTCTACCCCGAGGTGAAGGACAGTAACCAGGCCTGCCTGCCCCCTAGTTCCTTCATTACCTGCTCCTCAGACAACACCATCCGCCTATGGAATACAGAGAGCTCCGGGGTGCATGGCTCCACCCTCCACCGAAACATCCTCAGCAGTGTGAGCCCTGAGGCTGTGGGGCCCTGCTTCACCCTCAGTGCCCCCCTCCTCACAGCTTTTGCACGTTGTTATTGGGAACGGGTCCCTAGGCCTTGGCTTTCCAGCCTTCATTTGGCTGTGCTCTGTGGTCCAAGGGTTTGTTTTGCCCAGCTGTCTTGCCCCTTACAGCTGTACTGGTCAGGCCTGCCTCATCTACCTCTTCTAACCTGTTCCACTAGGACCTCATTAAAATCATCTATGTGGATGGGAACACCCAGGCCCTGCTGGACACAGAGCTGCCTGGAGGAGACAAAGCGGATGCGTCCCTGATGGATCCCCGCGTGGGCATCCGCTCGGTGTGTGTCAGCCCCAATGGACAGCATCTAGCATCAGGGGACCGTATGGGCACACTTAGGTAATGCCAGGCCCTGGGTGGGTACTGACTGCCGCTCGTGGTGCAGAGTCAGGTGTTTAGAACTTTACGGAGGGTTGGGCTCAAAAAGGTTGGGCAACAAGATACTTATTTGCAAGGGAAAGGTAGTAACTTTACAATGAGTAAACCTAGCAGAAATCATCTTCCCCAAGTGGACATATCACTAACATCCTCATATCAACATCCTCATGTCAACATCATGATGCCCGTAATAGGATGTACTAGGAAGAATGTGACAATGTTTCAACATTGTTGTGGTATTCTTACCAAAAATGCATAAACTCAATGTAGGCGTGAGAAAACATCCAACAAACTCAAATTGAGGTACATACCACAGAGTAACTGATCAGTACTCTTGAAAAGCATCAAGATCATGAAAAGTAAAGAAAGACTGGAGAACTGTTGCAGACCACAGAAATCTAAGGAGAAGTAACTAAATGCAATTTGGATTCTGGATAGGATCTGGAGTCAAGAAAAAGGACATAGCAGGAAAACTGGGGAAATTTGAATAAGTTTTCTAATTAATAGTATTATACCAACATAAATTTCCTAGTTTTGATAATTACACTATTGTTATGTAAGATGTTAACATTAGGGAAAGCTGGGTAAGGGAAATATGGAAGCGCTGTGTTCTTTCAGCAACTTTTCTCTAAGCCTAAAAGTTCACAAAAAGGAAAAAGGTAGGAGGAGAAAATGTAGAAGTGGGCGTGAGTCCTTCTTCCTGCGACCTGGCCATCGCCTCTTCCCACCTCTCCTCATCTTTGCAGGGTGCACGAACTTCAGTCCCTGAGTGAAATGCTGAAGGTGGAGGCCCATGACTCTGAGATTCTGTGCCTGGAGTATTCTAAGCCAGACACAGGTCAGGAGAATGCCCGGAATGGCACAGGGCTCCTGCAGTCCTGCCGGTGCCACTTATATTTGTCCTGGCTCTTGGATGTGGGGTCGGTAATCTTTGGATCATTGTGTCTTTGCTGGTTTAGAGGAGGACAGTTCTGTCCTTGCTCTGTGGTTCACATGGCTTGGGGATATGGGGCTCAGTTCCCTTGGGGCTCTTTGCCAGGCCCAGATAAGGGCTGTTCAGGGCACTCATGGGCTGATGGAGTTCTTCCATCCCCAGGTCTGAAACTGCTAGCATCGGCGAGCCGGGACCGGCTGATCCACGTGCTGGATGCCGGGCGGGAATACAGCCTACAGCAGACACTGGACGAACACTCATCCTCCATCACTGCTGTCAAGTTTGCAGGTGCAGGCAGGGTGAATGAGACACATCCTGCCACACTCACCCCTGCTGCCATCTGCCTCCCATCTCCATGAGAAGGGTCTGCCAGTCGTTGGGGAGTGTTGGACAGCAGCTGGGAGGCCTGGAACTGGTTGGGAAGATAGGTGGACCAGAGACTCTCAGTGCAGGGACTTGAGCCAACCAGGTTGGACTGAGGAGAGGGAGAAAGGAAATTCCAGGTTTAATTTAGTTGGTTTTCCCTGGCATGTAGAGTAGCTTGATGGGGGATCTCATGGAGGGAAGGTGGGAGACAGGCTGCTCCCATGTGTGAGAACAGTGGGAACAGCTGGGCCTCCCTCCTTCATAGCCAGCGATGGGCAAGTCCGCATGATCAGCTGTGGAGCCGACAAGAGCATCTACTTCCGCACTGCGCAGAAGGTGAGGGCACTGGGCTTTCCTGAGAGGGGCGGGGCAGGGCAGGGTCTGCCATTCCCTGCCTAAGGTTACAAGAGGTGAAGGGAGGCGCAAGTAGGGCTCTTGGGGCCTGGTGAGGCATTTGGGTGTGGGCCTGTCCACATGCTTCACCCCTGCAGTCTGGAGATGGAGTGCAGTTCACACGGACACACCACGTGGTGCGGAAGACGACGCTCTATGACATGGATGTGGAGCCCAGCTGGAAGTACACGGCCATCGGCTGCCAGGACCGAAATATTCGGTGGGCGTCCCCTCCTCCGACTCTCTGCCCACGTTCCTTCATCGCCCTAGGGGGTCAGCTCTGTGCAGCTAAGTTCCCACATCTGTCGTTCTGTACAGGACTTTGTACCCCCTTGAGCCTACAATACTTTGCCTCACCCAAGAGGTGGTAGCCCGTTTGCTGCTGCTGGTAGCTCCCAGAGAGTGTAGACTGGCAGCAAAAGCTGGCACTTCCATCCCCCAGGCGTGTTCCACCTTCACTGCCTCCTCACGTGAAAGAGACTGTGTTTCTTACAGGATATTTAACATCAGCAGCGGGAAGCAGAAGAAGCTGTTTAAAGGGTCACAGGGTGAGGATGGCACACTCATCAAGGTAAGGACCCAGGAGGGGGCACCGGATAGGGGATCGGGGACAGAGTGGTGCTGGATGGGAGGGACTGGTACATCCCGTGTCCTCCAGCTGCACACCCTGCTCCTCAGGTGCAGACAGACCCCTCAGGGATCTACATTGCCACCAGCTGTTCCGACAAGAATCTCTCCATTTTTGACTTCTCCTCAGGCGAGTGTGTGGCCACCATGTTTGGCCACTCAGGTGAGTATAGTCCTGAATACCTGAGTAGAAGCTGATACCTGCGTAAACCTGAGTGAGTTCTACCCCTGAAACTTCACTCTTCTGTTAGTTTCTTGGGACCCACAGAGCCACCTACCCCTACCCTGCAGCCAACCCCCGTGTCCACTGTTGGGACGGAGAGGACTTGGTTGGGAATTTAAGGTGGCTTATAGGCTGTATTCTTTGTTCTTCACAGAGATTGTCACTGGCATGAAATTTAGTAATGATTGCAAACATCTCATCTCTGTGTCTGGGGACAGGTGAGCAGAAGCCAGCTTCCCTGAGAGGCAGATTCTTACTCTGCCACAGCACCCTGCCCTCCCCTCTCTTCATTTTAGTGATGTCTCTGGGAAGTGGGGTTAACAGGAATATCTCTTGGCTGTGCCTGAGCTGAAGTGGAGGGTGGCTCTGGTCTCCTTGCCAACCATGGATAAGGGGAACGAATGGCACTGCCCCCTTCAGAGTTCTGCCCACCCCCGCTTCAGCCAACTGTGTGGCTTTACCCTAGCTGCATATTTGTGTGGCGCCTGAGCTCTGAGATGACCATCAGCATGAGGCAGCGTCTGGCCGAGCTGCGCCAGCGTCAGCGGGGCGGCAAGCAGCAAGGACCATCCTCTCCCCAAAGGGCTTCTGGACCCAACCGGTGAGAACAGAATGTGGGCAAGTGATGGGTGGGTGTGCAGATGGTTTGCTGGGAGCTTACCGCACTTCCTCCATGCTCTGGGCCTGCCGTTCACAACTCTGTCTCCCAAGACCTTACCTCTCACACAAGGATCCATGATGTCAGCCTCTTCCCCCTGTTGAGTCTCCTCTCCCCGCACTGAATCTTGTCTTCCCCGCCGTTGAGTCTCCTCTTCCTTCTTCCCCCATTAAGCCTCCTCTCCCCCTGTTGAGTCTCCTATCCCCATGCCCTTCCTTGTCTCGGACTCAGGCACCAGGCCCCATCGATGCTGTCTCCTGGACCTGCTCTCTCATCAGACAGTGACAAGGAGGGAGAAGATGAGGGGACTGAAGAAGAACTTCCAGCACTGCCCGTCCTTGCCAAGAATACCAAGAAAGCACTGGGTCCGTGGCAGTTGGGTGTGGGGGCAGATAGTCCCTCGTTGGTATAATGGCTAGATATGGTTTTTCTGGGACTCTGGGGTGAGAGCGGTGTGAGCTGAGGAAACTGAGGCATCATTGTGGCCACACACGGTATGGGTTGATGGGGCCAGGGCTCCAGGGGTGGGTGGGCAGGAGACACCTGCCCTGACTGCCTGTTTCTGTCTAGCCTCGGTCCCCAGCCCTGCCTTGCCCCGAAGCCTGTCTCACTGGGAGATGAGTCGGGTGAGTTGCCATTGTTAAAATGTTCTTCCAAGGTTAGAGGAGGCAAAGGAAGGTGTGAGAACGGGGCTTTCTGGGCCTGGTAGGGGTATTGGGGCATGGGGTCTGCCCACATGCTGCACTCCTGTATCCAAGGAAGGCCTTGTCAGGGAAGTTGAAGCAGCTGGGCCAGTCCTGGGTACGGGGGTGAAGAAAGCCCAGGTATTTCCTTCTTGTGGACCAGATGAGGTGGATGGAACACAGAGTTAGTCAGCCCTGGGGAGGTGTGGCACTTATTCAGCTGCCTGGTGCCTGGAAGTAAATATCATCAGAGAACAGCTCAAGGTGGAGAGGACAAAGGGCCTCTAAGCCAGATAGAACTAAAGTGCAGGAAATCAAGGATCCAAAGAGCGGAGATCTGGAGAAACAGTAGTTCTAAAGACCCCGGTTAGGAGGTAAGCAGAGAACTTCCAGAATAGTTAGAGGGAAAAGGCCATGAGGGGACCCATAACTGAGTGACTGCTCTGGGGCGGCCAGAGGGGGATCAAGGTTCAGAGCAAGTCCCCAAGCACCAGTACCTTCCGTTGTCAGCAACAGTTTCACAGAGTGATGATGCTGTGATGTCTCTGGAGCATCCTGACCGTCCAGGGGTCTCAGGCCTGGGCTATAGGTTTGTCCTTGGTGCTGTGAAGGGACTTTGGGGCCCCCAGCCATTGGAGCGATTAGGGTAGAGAGGCAAAAGTGAGGTAGAGAGGCAAAAGGAGTGGTTGGGGTAGACAGGCAGAAGTGGCCTTTGCCCTGGGCTGGGTTTCTTGGAGGACTCTTGGTCGTAAGTGGTTGCTGGTGGGGCCGTCCTCAGAGCAGGAGACTTTGAGAGACCTCTGAGGCGTCCATGATACCAGGTGAAGGCTGAGACTAGAGGTTCATGTGCCCGAGGATGTGGAGTGCAGCTAAGAGCATGAACTCTGGAGCCAGACTAACCTGCAGGCCACTTCCTGCCTGTGGGATGCGGCCTGGTCACTTAAGCCCCCTGCGCTTCAGTCTCCTCATCTGTAAAACAAGGATTATACTAGTGCCTGTTTCAAAAGGTTGCTGTGAGGATGAAGTAAGCTAATATGTGTAGTGTGCCAGGCACATACTAAGGGATATGTGGATATTTGTTGATCTTACTGTGTGGTGGTTGTTACTCCTCCCCCACACCCTGCCTCCCACCAGGCACAGGAGTCCGTGGGGTTCCTGGACCCAGCTCCTGCAGCCAACCCAGGACCCAGAAGAAGGGGGCGCTGGGCTCAGCCAGGTGTGGAGCTGAGCGTTCGATCCATGCTGGACCTACGGCAGCTGGAAACACTGGCTCCAAGCCCACGGGGCCCCAGCCAGGACTCGCTGGCCACCATCTCATCTGGTCCCAGGAAGCATGGGCAGCAGGCCCTTGAAACTTCACTCACTAGCCAGGTGAGCCCGCTTTCTCCCAGCTCTCCAGAGAGCTCCAAGGGGCCTTAGGCAGCCTTTGCCACCAGCTGGGACCTGAGCACTGGTCCAGCTATGCTTGCTCTGCCCCTGTGGCACATGGGTAACCTGAACTGCAAAGCCAGGATGAGGCTGGCTGGGCCGTATGGTTTGGTCATCAGGGTAGGCAGGGGAGGGGTTGGGGTAGAGAGGCAAAAGTGGCCTTTGTCCTGGGCTGGGTTTCTTGGAGGACTCTTGGTATTAAGTGGTAGCTGGAGGTTGGCGGCCCAGAGTGCTAATACAGTTCATCCAGAAGCTCACATCAGCAGCTGGAGCCCAGCCTGGCTTCTTGGTGTCTGTCCTTCAGCTCCCCCTAGAATTAGTGCACAGCACATCTTTACTCACCTCCACCTCTTCTCCACGGGGAGGGTTGGCCCCCAGGATACTCAGGGCTTAACCACCAGCTACCACTGCCTCATCCGCCACCTCTTCTCACGCCAGCTGCTCTGGTAACGTCCCTTTGCCTGTTCCCAGAATGAAAAGTCCCCTCGGCCTCAGGCTTCCCAACCCTGTTCCTGTCCCCGTATTATCCGATTATTGTCACAAGAGGAAGGGGTCTTTGCCCAAGATCTGGAACCTGCACCCGTTGAAGATGGTATTGTCTACCCGGAGCCGAGTGACAGCCCCACCATGGATACCAGGTAAGGATCCTGCCCTGGCCAGACCTCGTGGGCTGTGCAGCACCCCCGTCTTCCCCTCCCTGTGAGTGTTCTTTAGTTGAGGGAGGGTTGGCCTCCAGGATACTCAGGGCTTTCCTTCTAGCTCACCACTGCCTCATCCCTCACCCTGATCACAGGCAGGGGTCCAGCAGGGCTGCTGCCCACCTCTGCTCACTGCCTTTTCTTCTCCCTGCTGGAATCCTGGCAGTGAGTTCCAGGTGCAGGCTCCAGCCCGGGGAACTCTGGGAAGAGTGTACCCAGGCAGCAGGAGCTCAGAAAAGCACAGCCCTGACAGTGCCTGCTCTGTGGACTACAGCAGCAGCTGCCTTTCCAGCCCCGAGCACCCCACTGAAGGTGAGGCTGCAGCCTGGAGGGAGGGGTCATGGTGGGTGGGGCCTGGAGGTGAGTGGGGAGGCTCTGGCAACAGATGGGTGCAGTGCAATGCCTCTCTCCCCTCCCCACACCCAGACTCTGAGAGCACGGAGCCCCTCAGTGTGGATGGCATCTCTTCAGACCTTGAAGAGCCAGCTGAGGGTGATGAAGAAGAGGAGGAAGAGGAGGGAGGCATGGGCCCCTATGGGCTGCAGGAGGGCAGCCCCCGGACTCCAGACCAGGAGCAGTTTCTGAAACAGCACTTTGAGACTCTGGCCAATGGAGCTGCTCCAGGTGTGGTCAGAGGGCCAGCATTTAGTGCCTGCAATTTGCCCTTCTCCCCTCCTTGCCTACCTGAGAGGAGGGTCCCAGGGTATAGGCAGTGGCTGGGGGTCTCAGGGAGGCAAAATCTGTGTCAAGGGCTTGATTTCTGCCCCAATTCATGATTTCTCTGACCCTGGTAGGGGCCCCAGTGCAGGTGCCAGAGAGGTCAGAGTCTCGGAGCATCTCTTCACGATACCTGTTGCAAGTACAGACCCGCCCACTCAGGTACAGAGGCCCCTCCCCCCAGCAGCAGCTCCAGCTCTCCTGGCCTCCCAGGGCTGCTGCCCTCTCCTCCAGTGTTCTCTCTCCATGCCTGGGGTGTTTAGCACTCCCAGTTTTGGGCTAACTTGGCCTTTTCCCAGCCCTGTCTGGCTTTGTGCTTGTCCTTCTCTCCTAGTGCCCTGGTGCTATCAGTTTTTCGCCATTTTGGCAGGGAGGAGCGTGGAGCCTTCTCTGTTTCTTCTTTCACATTTCCTCCCTATAGGGAACCATCCCCATCCTCCTCAAGCCTGGCACTGATGTCGAGACCAGCCCAGGTGCCACAGGCATCTGGTGAGCAGCCGAGAGGCAATGGTGCCAGTCCCCCTGGAGCACCCCCGGAGGTAGAACCGTCCTCCGGCAACCCCAGCCCCCAGCAGGCAGCCTCTGTGCTGTTGCCACGATGCCGTCTCAACTCTGACAGCAGCTGGGCTCCCAAGAGAGTGGCCACAGCCAGCCCCTTATCTGGACTCCAGAAGGCCCAGTCTGTGCACAGTCTGGTGCCACAGGGTGAGGAGCCTGCTGGGCTCAGGGCTGGGGTGTAGGGTGTGTGGAACACATGTACATGCTGGAGGAGGGAGGGCCTGGTGTGGCCCTGATGTGTCACTGTGCTGGCCACTGGGTGTCCCTTAATGGGCATGTGGAGGGGAACAGCAGCTCTTTGAGATTGGGCGTTGGCATCTGGGATGCCTTCCTCGCCACCTGACCTGCGTATACCTCTGTCTCCTTTGCAGAAAGAGATGAGGCTGGTCTACAGGCCCCTTCACCAGGCCCACTGCTCTCTCGGGAGATGGAAGCTCAGGATGGTCTGGGCTCCCTGCCCCTAGCTGATGGCCCTCCGTCTCGGCCTCACTCCTATCAGAACCCCACCACCAGTTCCATGGCCAAGATATCCCGCAGTATCTCTGTTGGGGAGAACCTGGGCCTGGTGGCTGAACCTCAAGCTCCTGCCCCCATCCGAGTCTCACCACTCAGCAAGCTGGCCCTGCCCAGCCGGGCTCACCTGGTCCTGGACATCCCTAAACCACTGCCTGACCGTCCTACCCTGGCTGCATTCTCTCCTGTCACCAAAGGCCGGACCCCTGGCGAGGCAGAAAAGCCTGGCTTCCCATTGGGCCTAGGAAAAGCTCACAGTACAACTGAGAGATGGGCCTGTTTGGGGGAGGGTACCACTGCCAAGCCTAGGACAGAGTGCCAGGCTCATCCTGGGCCCAGCAGCCCCTGTGCCCAGCAACTGCCAGTCAGCAGCCTCCTCCGAGGCCCTGAAAACTTGCCGCCCCCACCCCCTGAGAAGACTCCCAACCCCATGGAATGCACCAAGCCAGGGGCAGCCCTGAGCCAGGACTCAGGTGTGCACAGCTCCCCAGCTCTCATCTCCTGCCCCATCCTTTCTCTCCCGTCTCTGTTGGCCGCTCTCTGGCTCCATCTCATTTCTGTGGGTTCAGCTTCTGGTGTTTCTCGGCCTCTCTGCTCCCGTCTCAGGTCCATAAGTCACACCCCTGATGGTGAGACCCTCCTGCTAACCTTCATGATTTCCTTCTGACCCACTTGCCCATTCAGTGGCTTCTGAACTTGGGGCTGGCCCTCTCCTCTGGACCTTGTTTGTGTGGTGTTGGGGAGGCCATTGGAAGAGAAGGCAAGAGGAAGGGACTGAGGGCAAGTTGGGGGTGCAATGCTGAGGGCTAGGTCTCTCCTGCTCTGAGTGTCTTGGGTGCGGAGGCCTGAAAGGGCTGCATGTTGGGTCTCACTGAGCCATATCCGTCTCTTTCAGAGCCAGCGGTGAGCCTGGAGCAGTGTGAGCAGCTGGTGGCAGAGCTCCGCGGTAGCGTGCGCCAGGCCGTGCGGCTCTACCACTCGGTGGGTGTTAGGTGCCCCCCGGCAGGAGGGTGAGCACATCAGTAGTGCTGGGTGTTTCAGATAGCCATGTCCAGAATGGCATACTAAGGCTGTTCTGCTGACAGGGTGGAACACTCAAGAGCATCTTGGGCAGCATAGGTGAGGGGAGTAGAGGCCAGGCTAGCCTCTTGAACCAGGCACCTGCGGTCGTTTCTGGTTAAGAGCTGGAGACTTCCCTCAGGAGGTGAGGCCTGGAGAGACCACATCTCCTAGTTGGCTCAGGACAATCCCAGTTTATGTTGTCCCAGTGTAATTATTAATGGCATCCTTTTTCATATCCACGATTTGGCCCCCTTAGACATAGGGGATAGTCCAAGAAGGCCCAAACTTTGAAAGAGAAAGCAGATTCTGCCAGAGTTGTCATAAGGAGTTGTTTGTAAGATGTAGACGGTTCTGCAATCCGATGGGATCCACTTTGGGGGTCACCCCCAGAATCTGCCGCATCCCATGTCCCCTGGCCATACATGCTGATCTTGGCAGGTAGGGTTCCCAGCTAGTCCCTTCTTCTGAGGCAGGCTGGACCGAAGTGGGGCCTCTCCCTTTTGTATGTCTGCTGACAGGCTCCCCCACCTCACTTCTGGGGGTCCTGTTTCAGGTGGCTGGCTGCAAGATGCCCTCAGCAGAGCACAGTCGGATCGCCCAGCTCCTCAGAGACACCTTCTCTTCAGTGCGACAGGAGCTGGAAGCCCTGGCTGGGGCAGTGCCGTCCAGCCCAGGCGGCAGCCCTGGGGCTGTGGGAGCCGAGCAGACACAGGCCCTGCTGGAGCAATACTCGGAACTGTTGCTTCGAGCCGTGGAACGGCGCATGGAACGCAAACTCTGAGTTCCGGAAGCCTGTCCCAAGTGAATGAATGCCTCAGCGATTCCAAACTGCAGCCCCTCTGCCACTCACCAAAACCCACGGGGCTGTTTGGATTGGAAAGCAGGGAGCAGTGTTCAGAGGCAAAGCAGCCTTCCCAGCCGCTCCTCATAGGGCGCCTGTATTTATTAATTTATTTCCCTGACTGTTGCCTCACTTCCTTGGAACTCCTGCCTCCACAGCCCCTCCAGTGGCAGGGACAGGTCTTGGGTCTTTGTCATCTTGGTGCTGTGAGAGGTAGGAGGGCAGCTTGCCCCATCTCGGAATCTGGGAAGGGCTGGCCCTCTCTTAGAAGCCATTTGAAATTTCTGCAGGGATCAGCTCCCTGGGGTGGAGCATACACAGGGTACTCTGGGGTCGAGGTGAGGTGATGTGGTGTTCAGGGCCCTTCAGCCAACTGTGGGCCTTCACTTCTACCTCCACTTCCCCTCTCACACCAGCTGCACTCCCCTGGCTGCCAGAGCAGGGTGGTTTTCCCTAATACCTGGCAGCTCAGAAAGGCAGAGCCGTCAGGCCCTCCAGGGTGTCCCCAGCCATCAGGAGACTTGAATTGGTATTAGGACCTGAGCCCCCACATTCCACTCCTATTCTCCCTCCAAGAGGGGCCCAGCATTGTCTTTCCCTGTGACCCCTTTCTCTCCTGGCCAGAACTTTAGCCAGCTGTGGGATGTTGCTGCGGGACAGTAAGCCCTCACCTGGGCAAACATGAAGCTCTGGCCTCCTTTCCTCAGCCCCTTGTTCTTCCCTGTTCTCCAGCCTTGGACCCCAGCCGGCTGCTGGAGCCCAGAGGCCACCTTCTCCCTGCATCCTGAATGATGCTCAGTCAGAAGCCTGTGTTGGAACGTCCTTCGTTTACAGGGCGCTGGCCCACCTCCTGAGGACCTCGGCCACAGATGAGATCACACGCATGCATGTGCACACACGTACACACACACACACACACACACACACACACACACACCCCGCTACCTGCACAGCATGCAGTTGGGTGTTGGTTGCTAGAGTATCCGGCTGGCTGCTGTGTGCCTGGTTTGCTCACATCCTGCCTCAGCTTCACCACCCTGGCTTATGTGGAACACATATCAGGGAGCAGAAAAGGGGCACAGCACACTAAGTGAACCCAGATTCTGGATTCTTGGTGTCCACAGTCTGGCTGATAAGAGATGGCCCATAGGACACCTGGTTTAGGTAGAAGGAACCTCCTCAAAGGCAGTGCTGGGCACCCACGGGTGTGCTGGATGCTGTGAGAGGAGGGAGGTGCCAGGGCCAAAGGAGACACTAGAAAAGTGGTAGATGGGACAGATAAGTGGCAGAGGTGAGGGGATAGGTTACAATGTAAAAGGGCAGTAATTAGGTGTGAGGGGAAGGAGATAGGGGAGCATAGGAGGTAGAGTGGGACCAAGTTGTGAGGCTGTTAAAGAGTTGAGGAAAGGTGTCTGTGGGCCTTGCTGCTCCCCTCTGCTCCAGGTAAGTCAGAGCAGCTTTACCACAGCTTCAGGCCACAAGAGCCCCTTCACCCGCGCTGCTGTGCGGTAGGCAGAAGCTTATAAAGAAATGGGTTCTGGACCAGGTGTGATGGCCCAGGCCTGTAATCCCAGCACTTTCGGAGGCCAAGGCCGGCAGATCACGAGGTCAGGTGATAGAGACAGCCTGGCCAACATGGTGAAACCCTGTCTCTACTAAAAATGCAGAACTTAGCTGGGCCTGGTGGCATGCGCCTGTAATCCCAGCTACTTGGGTGGCTGAGGCAGGAGAATCACTTGAATCCTGGAGGTGGAGGTTGCAGTGAGCCGAGATCGCGCCATTGCACTCCAGCCTGGGTGACAAAGAGAGACGCCATCTCAAAAAAAAAAAAAGAAATGGGTTCCGAAGGGTGCCCAGCTCCGAGACATCAGCCTGAGTGCGCTTGAGCTGCTCCAAACCTGGCCATTCCCCATTCCTCTAGCACCGCCACCCGCATGGCCCCGGAACTCCCGCTGCGCGCCGACCTCCCACACCAGCCGTGCCCACCGCAGGTGGGACTCAGGTTCGCCCTCTGGGCCAGGTCCTTCACGAGGAGGGAGCTTCCCTCCGCCTGATGTTTGTGAGAACGTGGCCGCCCTTTTCCTGCCCTCTGCCCCATGTGGGTGAGGGGCGTCGTGGCCTGGCCGGCGCCCCGTCCCCTTCTGCATGTCTGAGGCCACCGGCAACCGCCGCCCAACTCCAGATTCGCCCCCGCCCAGTTTTGAAAGCCCCTTATTTATAACTTTTCTACTTTGTGCAGGTCGCGGCGCTTCCCGCCGCCTGTTCGGCTGCACGGGGCGGGGGGCTGTTTTTAACGTGCCCGTTTGTACTGATGTATGAACTTGTCAATAAACACAATTGTTTGTTAATCCTGGGATGCCGGCCAGTGGGTGGGGCAGGCGGAAGCAGGCGCCGCTGCTCGCTCCACCGCTTCGGTGGCGGAACCGGCTGTGCTACCAGGGCAGGACGGGGCGGGGTGCTGGGGGTGTGGCCTGCGGCGGGGGCCTCGGGAAGGGCGGGGCGAGGGTCTGGGGGGTGTGGCCTGCGGCGGGACGTCGGGTTGAGGCGGGGTCTCGGCCAGCTCAGACGCAGCCATGGCGGAGGCGGCTTTGGACGCCGTGAGGAGGGAGTTACGAGAATTCCCGGCCGCTGCAAGGGGTGAGTGGGCTCTGCCAGAGGCTGCGGCGATCTCCGAACATGGGAGGGGCCCTGGGATGCCGCTGACACCGGGGGCTCGGAACCTCGCGTGTGCGACTGGCCTAAGGCCCCGCTCGGGTTGCTCTTCTGTTACAACCCGCTTCCCTCCCCGAGTGTTCGCGCACTCCCGCGGCTTCCTGGGTGACTGTTCATGTCATTCCCGAGGCCCGGTGCCGTCTTGACCGTGGTCGTGACGAAGCCCTGTGTTTCCCACAGTCTTGAGGAATTTGCTGGTACCCTTGTTGAAAGCGCATCAAAGGCACACAGGTGGTGGCCGGATTTCTCCCCCACGTGCCCCACCTCCGGCCCCAACTCCCCTCTCCCACTTTGGGAGGACTGCAGGCTGACCAAATGGTCCCTGGCTCTTCCCCTGCTGAGTTTTTATTCCTTTTCTTTCTTCCTCTCTTCTCTCCTTTTTTCTATTTTTAAATGATTTCTTCCCACTGAACAGCAACACAGGCACATGTATATGTGATGGGTATGTAATATATAATGGTATGCAATGTAAATGAAGCAAGGTTCCCTCCCAGCCCCAGTTTGCATTCTTCCAGAAAGATTGTTTATATCCGTGCACACATGACTTTTTACACTTTTTTTGTACAAATAGTAGCCTGCTAAACATACTCTTCTGCACCGTGTATCTTGGAGATCATTTCACATTCCTCTACCTCAGTCTTTTTCACTTACTCATTTAGGTCATGTCCAATCTGTTGTTTTCAATAATGCTGCAACGAATGCTTTGAGTATTGATTTAACGAATACTTATTCAGCATCTCTGTGTGCCAGGTTCTGTTCACTGTGTTTGAGATACATCACTGAACAAAACAAATCTCTCTCCTTTACATTCTGTGCCCTGTTACATTCTAAGTGAGAAGGTGGACAGTTAATCACAGGTGTACTGAATGAGTAAGTTGTAGAGTAGAAGTAGGTTAGAAGGCAAGTGCAGGCAAAGCCCTTGGTGGGAGTGTGCCCGATGTGTTCAGGAAACAGTGAAGAAGCCAGTCTGCAGGAGCAGGGTCTTTGTGTGAGTATTTTTATTGGTTAAATTCTTTATATATATATTTTTTGAGACAGGGTCTTACTCTGTCAGCCAAGCTGGAGTGCAGTGGCACAATCATAGCTCGCTGCACCTCGACCTCCCAGGTTCAAGAGATCCTCCTGCTTCAGCGCCTGGGAGTAGCTGAGGCTATAGGCATGCACCACCATGCCTGGCTAATTTTTTTGAATTTTAGTAGAGACCAGGTGGTCTCAAATTCCTAGGCTCAAGCAATCCTTCCACCTCGGAATTCCAAAGTTTCGGAACACCGTGGAACGCATAAGCTGCTGCTCCCAGCCTTGTTAGTTAAATTCTTAGTAGAGTTATGGGGTCAAAGGAATTGTTTGGATCCCTTTTGAAATTTTCTCACTTTGAAGCCCCAGGAGAGAAAAGCAGCCATTCTCTAAAAATGGTGAGCAAGTAAAACAAATCCCTAATTGCAGAAGTCCAAAGGGTGAAAAAATGGCAGTTTCCACGTATTTCCAGAATCCCAGGCTGTGTTCAGTACTCACGCCTGTAATCTTAGCACTTCAGGAGGCCAAAGTGATGTAGCAGGATGAGCCGCAGACAAAACTCCTCAGACACCGGATTAAAGAAAGAGGTTTTTTATTCGGCCGGGAGCATCGGCAGACTCATGTCTTAAGAACCGAGCTCCTTGAAAAAGAAATACTTGGCCTTTTTAAAGGCTTACAACTTTAAGGGGTCCACGTGAAAGGGTCGTGATAAACTGAGCAAGCGTGGGAAACGTGACTGGGGCCGACATGCATCAGCTAACAGAACAGAAAGTTTTACAATGCTTTTTTCATACAGTGTCTGGAATTTACAGATAACACAAGTAGTTTAGGCCAGGGGTTGATGTTATTATTACTTTGTTTAACTCCTAGGGCCGGGTGGTGGTGCCAAGGTTGTCTGGCTATTTATCTTACTTTTGTTTCTTTCTCTCTTTTCTCCTGTCTTGTGAACTAGGCAAGGTGGGGGTAGGAAGGCAGCAGAATAGTAGTGGTCTCCTTCCTTAGTGAGAGGATCTCTTGAGGCCAGGAGTTCAAGACCAGCCTGGGCAACATAGTGAGACACCATCATGTGTGGTGGCATGTGCCTGTAGTCCCACCTGTTCAGGAGGCTGAGGCAAGAGGATTGCTTGAGTCTGGTAGTTCTGATGACAGTGGCGGCAGTCGAGTGGATGCTGTCATCATGCTGGCTGCAGTGGGGAGGCACGAGTCGGGCAGCAGAAGCGGCTCTGGGAGTGGCAGTGGTAGTAGTGAGTCCCCTGTTCCCTGCATCCCTGAGGCAGCCGACTGCACCACCCCCACCCTCACACAGCTGGGCGGGACCTGCTCTTAAGCCCAGACCCTCTGCTGCAGCCTCAACCTCGCTCCCCGCCATATCCCAGAAGCCCACGAGCACCCTGCCAAAGGTGCAGCCGGGACTTGTAGGGCCAGCCCCAGGACCATCAGGCTTATTTGTGTGGGGTGGTCGGGGCTGCCGTGCCATCTGCACCTTGCCCGCTGCCACTGTGGGGAAAATGCAAAGAGGAGGTGCAGCTGGGCCGCATGCTCCACAGAGCTGGCAGGAACTGGAGACAAGTGGGAGCCCCACCCCTTCCAAGTGGTGGAGTGGGAGCTCCCTAGGCACAATTGCAAGCACCCAAGCCAGGGCTGCAACTCAGGTACCCTGTGCTCTTGGGAGCCAGGAGCAGGCAGAAGCCCCACCCTCCTGGCTGCAGCTGCAGCTGTGGGGCCAGGCACCTCTGCACTCTCGGGGGCCCAGGAAGGCCCCTTTCTGCTGCCACAGGCTCGGAAGTGCCTGATCCTGCTGTCTGGCTTTCCCCACTGTCAGCGCCTGATCTGATCATGGAGCAAAGTTGAGGCTGAACCTGGGTGCTGCTGCGGCTTGGCTGGGTGTGTGAATGCTCTGGGCAGTGCTGACACACCAGCCCCCTGCCACCTTGGCCCCCTCCGGCCTTTGGGTGCCAACGAGCATGGGAGGGAAGCCAAGAGGGGCTGAGGGCAGCTCAGTGCTGGCCTGCAGGCACCCCTTGGCACAAACAGCCTGGGTGCCATGAATGGTGGCAAGAGGCAGATGGGTCCCGGGTGAAGCCTGACCTTCAAGCCAGGGAAGGCCTGAAGCCTGGGGGCTGGGCTGCGGGTCCCATGGATTGGAATGGGAAATTTTGATGCTTTTTCTGGCCCACCCATGGCTGCCCATGGACCAATAGGCATGTACTTCCTCCCCTCTGAGGGCCATAAAAAGCCCCTGACTCAGCCAGACCAGAAGAGACAATGGGACGACCAGCTGCAGGAAGGAGCTGCCCTCTCTGCTGAGAGCTGGAGAGACTCGGCAACCTGCCCACAGACAGGAGCCACTCTAGCCAGGGAAGCAAGCAGGCCAGCCAGCTCTTTCTTTTCCAGTACTCCTGGGCCCAGTGGGGTCTTCTCACTCAGTTACAATTTTTGATCTAAGAACGTTCACTTTCCAACTGATTGCAAAGTAAAGGTGACTGGCATGGTGTGGCCACGAGAGACGCAGCATAAGCTCAGAGGTGAACATCAGTGCCGGGACCATTTGGAGCAGGATGTAGTAACCACCAAATGGAGACCAAGGCCTTCTGGCTCGACCTAGAGCACGAATGTAGCAAAGCGAAGTCCTGCAGAGGAGCCATCCTCTCTGCTGAGAGCTGAACACTCATGGGGATACCCTGGCTGCGGAGAGGAGCTGCCCACTGTGGGTCTCCTCTGAGCTGTTCCATGACTCAGTAAAGCTCCTCTTTGTCTTGTTAACCCTCTACTTGTCTGTATGTACTTCATTCTTCCTGGATGCAGGACAAGAACTGGGGACGTGCTGAATGGTGGGGCTAAAAGAGCTGTAACATGAAGAGGGCTGAACCATGCGTCTTGCTCGCCACATGGTGGAAGACAAGAAGGAAAGAAGAGCTGCAGCCCTTTGGGGAGCCCAGACCCAGGAGCTCCCCAAGCTGGGGTTCTGACATCCTCTTTAGGGCTCTGCAGTTCCTGGTATCTCCAAGCTTCCAAGCACCACCATGTTTCCTAGTGTCAGCTGTGGAAGCTACTTATGGTATACTTGGTCTAACTGCAGCCTTGCAGGAAACCAGCGCCCATGTTGGCACCTGGAGCTGCCTGCCCCACCGCAGCCCACATACCTGGCTGTGCACAGTGGCCAGACTCCACACTCATTGGCTCACACACACCTCGCCGCCCCACTCGCCCTTGGCAGGTGTGGGATACAGGTTGGTGGCATGAGCCGAGCACAGCCTGCAGGGATGAGTGGGCCCAATGGGCCTGAGCAAAACGGGCAAAGGCATCACTGGCCACAGAGGTTTCCAGCTGGCAAAGCAACACCCCAAAGGTCCGGTGACAGTTTGCGGCTGTGGTGAGCCATTATTGCATCACTGCACTTCAGCCTGGGCAACAGAGCAAGATGCTGTCTCAAAAGAATCTCAGCGACTACAACAGGGAGATGTACTGAGCCTCAGACCACCGTCTCCCAAGGTGACTGCTTGGATGGGCTGGCATGACTGGGAAGGCCTTTGCCACTTTCCTATCTCCTGGATCCCATATCTAGTGGACGGGTGCCATCTTGCCTCTAGCCAGGGAAGCAAGCAGGCATGCCAGCTCTTTCCTTTCCAGTATTCCTGGGCCCACGGGGGTCTTCTCACTCAGTTACAATTTTTGATCTAAGAACATTCACTTTCCAACTGATCAGAAAGTAAAGGTGACTAACATGGTGTGGCTGTGAGAGATGCGGCGTAACCTCAGAGGTGAACATCAGTGCTGGGACCATTTGGAGCAGGATGTAGTAACCACCAAATGGACACCAAGGCCTTCTGGCTCGACCTAGAGCATAAATGTAGCAAAGCAAAGCCCTGTATACTTTATAAAAACCAGCAGAAAGACATTCCAGTCTGAGTGAGCAGCTGGGACAAAGTCAGGTACCACCTGAATAGAGGGTGTGTGGCAAGGGCAGGCACAAGACAGGAAATCAGACTGGAAGAGTAGGTTGTTCTTGGTCGTGCGTGCCAAGGCAGGCGGCATTCTCTAAGGAGCAGTGGTAAGCCATCGAGGCATTTGTTACTAGGGGTATGGCAAGATGAGATTGTATCTTCAGGAGATGACTGAGACTATGATGATGAATACTTTGAGAGGGAGTGGAATTAAGCCAGAGAAACCAGCTAGTTCACTGCCGCAACCATCCAGCCAGGATGCTGGAGACTTCTATTCAACATTAGGCAAATATTTGCTGATTACATGCTGTGTGTTAGGTACTGTTCTAGGTCCCAGGGGGTACATCAGCGAACAAGATGAGTGTCTCTGCCCTTGTGGAGTTTACATTCTAGCAAGGGTGACAGAACGATAAACAGTTTATGTACATGAAATATATATATACTTTTTTGAGATAAGGTCTTGCTCTGTCACCCAGGCTGGAGTGCCGTGGTATGATGATCGCTCATTGCAGCCTCTAACTCTTGGACTCAAGTGATCCTTCTGCTTCATTCAGCCTGTAGTGTAGCTAGGAGTATAGGTGCATGCCACCATGTCCAGATAATTTTTAGTTTTTTTGTAGAGATGGGGTCTCGCTACCTTGCCAAGGCTGGTCTTGAACTCCCAGCCTCAGCAATCTTCCTGCCTCTGCATCCCAAAGTGCTGAGATTACAGACATGAGCCACCATGTCCGGCCCTAAAATATATAGCATGTTAGATGGCGATGAATATGAAGGAGAAAAAATAGGGAAAGGGGTATAAAGATTTTTGACAGTGGGGAGGGGGACAGATTATAAATTTAGAAAGTATAGTCAGAGAAGGAAGCCTTATCAATGTGATATTTGAGTGAGGACCCAAAGGAGGTAGCTGGAATGTGGATGCCAGTGGAGGAGAGGAGACGGTGGGTTTGAGAGACACAGGAGACAGAATCAACAGGACTTAGAGCCAACCAGTAGGATGATGGGAGTGAAGGAGAAAGAAAGCTGAGTCAAAAAGAGATTTTGATTAGAGGTGACACAGGGCCACTGTAGACCCCTGCACAGGTGCATACCACACAGCCCGCGGAAGTGCACATGGTGGCCCTGGGTGTCTGGACATGGTGATGCTGTTCAGCAGGACCCAAACCACAGCCCAGCCCTTCCTTTTCCTCCATTGGTGTCATCTGTTAGTTTGTCTCCCTGGGTAAGAAGGTTGTAAATTTCCCAAGATAATTGTGTGATCCCTGATAGCCCCAGATTAGCCAAGCCAAGTGCTCAGTAAATATCACTGTTGAAGGGGGCTTCCCAGAGCCACACCCCACCCAGAATAGCCCGTGGCCATGGGGCCTCAGCCTTACTCATTCTGGAGTTCCCAACACCACTCCATGGTGCCTTTCTGGTAGATGCTGGGAGGCTGGCCCTCCAAGGTGGGAAGGCAGAGAGGGTTCACTGTGCAGACACAGCCCCACGGACGATTTGGATTATGGGTTGTGTAGCAGTCCCTGGCCCTGTGCACGGTCGGGGCCCATGCTGGTGTGTGTGCGTGATGCTTTCTGCTTTCATTTTCCCTCCTCATCCTTCTATTACTGGTTGTCCAGGGTCCTTTGGTCACCAATGAGCATTTCCCAGTGACAGCCTGGCCTTTCCAGGGAGGGCATCTCTTGGGCTGGGACTGGGTGCTGCTGACTTCAGCCCCTCCATCCCCCATCTTCCTCTTTCTCTCAGAGCTCAGCGTGCCTCTTGCTGTACCCTACCTGAACAAGCCCCCAACTCCGCTCCACTTCTACCGGGACTGGGTCTGCCCCAGCAGGCCGTGCATCATCCGCAACGCTCTGCAGCACTGGCCGGCCCTCCAAAAGTGGTCCCTCCCCTATTTCAGGTGGGAGCTGCCCTGGGGTTGGGTGTGAGCAGTGATTACTGGCATCTAGGCATGGGCTGAGCGTCCATTCCTCTAGAGCCACAGTGGGGTCCACGGAGGTGAGCGTGGCCGTGACCCCAGACGGTTACGCGGATGCCGTGAGAGGGGACCGCTTCGTGATGCCAGCTGAACGCCGCGTGCCCCTGAGCTTCGTGCTGGATGTGCTGGAGGGCCGGGCCCAGCACCCCGGGGTCCTCTACGTGCAGAAGCAGTGCTCCAACCTGCCCACCGAGCTGCCCCAGCTGCTGCCTGACCTGGAATCCCATGTGCCCTGGGCCTCAGAAGCCCTGGGTGAGTGGAGGTGGGGTGGTCCTGGCCCGGGGCAGGGAAGATACAGGAAGGAGGGGGTCAGCCTGCTTGCCCTTAGGTGATGACCTGACCTACAGGCTTGGTCCTGTCAGCATCTGGTGCAGCTCACTAAATACATTCCCAGGCCTTGACTTAATCATAGACAAACTACCGAAGATTGTTGTCCTTCCTTCTGCCCCAGGGGAGGGCAGGCCTCTTCCCCAAGCTTTCCCAACCTCTCCCTCTTCTCCCTGACCCCTTTCTTGGGATTCTTCTGTGCTCACCCAGGTTTTGGCTCCGGCATCACTGGATGGCAGCTATCCCCAGCCTGGCCTTCCTAACTTGCTCTCTGCCATCTGCCCTGCAGGAAAGATGCCCGATGCTGTGAACTTCTGGCTAGGGGAGGCGGCTGCGGTGACTTCTTGTAGGTGTCGGGAATACAAAGGTGGGGAAGGAGCAGGTGGGGGCAGAGGGAGGGAAGACCCTGGTTGGAGGTTGGACTGACTGTTCTCTAAGATTTCTTTTGGCTTCTAGGACTCGGGCACCACAGAGGGCTTCCCTTGACAGCTGAGGTGGGGGAAGGGACCCGTGGCATTGGGGGTGGGTGCATTGTTTCTTCTAGACCCAAAGAAAGCTCCCTAAAGGCCAGCTGGGTCAGGGGGTAGGTGTAGGAGAACTTCCCCTCTTGGTGGAGAGGAGTCCAGGGCCTGGCGAGCATTAAGACCCTGGTAGGTGGAGTTCCAGAATGCCCATCAGAGCCCCTGGCATCTCCAGCCCACTGACTCTGTGTGCTTCTCTTTTGTCATAGGCCATCTTGGGGTGCAGGGCTCTCAGCATGATGGTTTGCCGCCTCTTGTGCCCCTGCCCTCCATACCCTGCCCCCGGGCCTTCTTTATGTTGGCAGTGCACAAGGACCCCTATGAGAACCTCTACTGCGTGGTCTCAGGAGAGAAGCATTTCCTGTTACATCCGCCCAGCGACCGGCCCTTCATCCCCTATGGTAGGGGATGTGGCCTGCAGGGGCTGGGGAACAGCTGGCCCAAGGGGGAGGGAGGCAGCAAGAGCCTGGGAGGCCAGTTCCCAGGCCTGAGGTGTGGCTGTGGCATCCCCACTGCACCAGGGCCCCTGATCCCCTTGCCCCTGCCCAGGGCTGGCTGGGGTGGAGGAGGGTCTGGCAAGTTCCAGGCCGTTTGCAGTTCCCCCACACCCTTCTCCCTTGGGCTCCAGAGCTGTACACGCCGGCAACCTACCAGCTAACCGAAGAGGGCACCTTTAAGGTGGTGGATGAAGAGGCCATGGAGAAGGTGTTTGTCCTGTTCTTGGGCTCTAGGGAGGGAGAAGGGCAGAAGCCTGGCCCTGAAGAGCAGGCACAAAAGATCTGGGGAGGTGGCACCTTGCTCTGAAAAATCCCTAAGTCTGAGGCCTTTCATTGCTGAGCTGAGCAGGGTCTGTGGTGTTGACCTTTGGAAGGGACACAGCCTGAAGTCCTGGGGGGTCTGGGGGGCTGCTCCCTGGCATCTGATGTGTTCCCAGGTGCCCTGGATCCCACTGGACCCCTTGGCGCCAGACCTAGCCCGCTACCCCAGTTACAGTCAGGCCCAGGCCCTTCGCTGTACAGTGCGGGCCGGTGAGATGCTCTATCTGCCGGCTCTGTGGTTCCACCACGTCCAGCAGTCCCAGGGCTGCATTGCAGGTAAGGAGTTGCCCAGGCTGCCCGGGGACAGGCCCCGCCAAGGTCCAGCAGGGCCTCTAGGGGGAGGCTTGGGAGGCTCCAGGTCAGAAGAGCGACCTTCATACTCAGATCCCCATTCTTCCCACAGTGAATTTCTGGTATGACATGGAATACGACCTCAAGTATAGTTACTTCCAGCTGCTCGACTCCCTCACCAAGGCTTCAGGCCTTGACTGATGGAGCTCTGGTGAACATGGCCAGGCACGCCTCGGGGGAAGGGGCCAGCCCCTTCCTGGCCGGGTCAATTCTCGAGAGCCTGGAGTGTGCATGCTGGCTGCTGGCCCAGGGTCCAGCATGGCTTGAGATCAACTTTGGAGGATCTTGGAATGTGGTCATGAAGGACTCAAGGTGCCAGGCAGGTCTGGGTGAGGGTTCTCAGGAAGTTACCACACAGGTGAGCGGAGCAGGGATCAGGTGCAGTGGCACCTCTCCCCAGTGCTGTGATGTTGGGAGAGTCACTGCATCTCGGGCATTGGTGTCCTGTCAGTAAACAGATAATAATGGCTCTACCTCGCAGGGCTATCATGGGCTTGGAGATGATGTCTATGAGGACCAGCGTGGAGCTGGCACACAGGACATGTTGAATAAAAGGTAGCTGTGAGTCGTATGTTCTTTTTTTTTTTTTTTTTTGAGATGGAGTCTCGCTCTGTCGCCCAGGCTGGAGTGCAGTGGTGTGATCTCGGCTCACTTCAACCTCCGCCTCTGGGTTCACACCATTCTTCTGCCTCAACCTCCCGAGTAGCTGGGACTATAGGCGCCCGCCACCACGCCTGGCTAATGTTTTGTATTTTTAGTAGAGATGGTGTTTCACTGTGTTAGCCAGGATGGTCTCGATCTCCTGACCTCGTGAACCACCCTCCTCAGCCTCCCAAGGTGCTGGGATTATAGGCGTGAGCCACCTCGCCCGGCCTGTGAGTCGTATGTTCTGATCCTCCCTCTTGAAGTTGCCTTCTGTGCTCTAAGGAGGGCCTGAAGGTTCAGGTAAAAACTTCAGGGTGACCTTTACTGGGGGGTGAGGGCTGGATCCCAGCCTGGGCCCAAAGAGCCGTCAGCTGCCCAAGTTCTGCCGTCCATGAGAGCCACAGCAGCCCCTCCCTGGGACAAGCAAGCAGACCTCAGTCTTGGAACTCTCTCGCCTAGACCTCTTCGGCCCAGGACCTTGAGAGCTATTCCTAGCTTTGCTATGGTTATGGTCCTCCCCCAGTTCAGGGGCAGCAGGTGGGACCTGGTGCCCTGGGGATAACCCCTGTTTTTCCCATAATAGGCACAGGCAGGAAGGGACAGAAGCCCCTGCCTGTTCTGGGGCTGTCCCTCTGAGGAAGGAGTTGGTCTCCACACTCTGACCCCCTACAAACCATGCCCTAGAGACAGAAGAACCCCCTGCCCCTGAGTGCCAACCCACAGGCCTCATCCCTGGCCACTCAGCACCTGGCTTTGAAGGGCTGTTTTATGTGACAGCCACTCCCCTGCCTGTCGCGAGGGGGCCCGGGTGCTCATCTCAGATTGATGGAGCCCTGCAGTCAAGACTGGGCATTCCTGTCGAACAGGTGCCAGAGTTGCGAAAGGCCTGTGACGGGGCACTCCACTGTTCCCTTGGCTGCTGTTCTGGGACTCACCCCTGCTTTCCTTCTGCTCAGCCCCTGGCAGCAGGCTCTCTGGACTGGGATTGCAGAGCTGGGAGTTCAGGGCTGGGCGGGGCAGGCCCAGGTGGTAATGGCTGGCGAGTGCCACAGAGGTGTCAGGAGCGCTAGTACAGGCTTAGGGTGCCTCGTTTCCTGGACAGGTGGCTGGTCCAGGAGTGGGTGTGGAGCTTAGGTGGAGCAGAGGCAGCCGGTGGGAGGGACTTGGGACCAACTGGGACATTACATCCCTGGCTCTGGGTCAGAAAGCCCACAGTCCTTGATCCTGTGGCCACTGCTTCATCATTCCTGCTCCTAAGGACTCGGTCTCATGGCTCTGGTAAGGCCTGGCAGGGTGCTGGGTCCCCACGCTGACCCCTGCTCTCTACCTGGGGCCTGGTTAGTATGTTTCTTATGGGAGCGGTGGGGGCCTGGTTAGTATGTTTCTTATGGGAGCGGTGGGGGCCTGGTTAGTATGTTTCTTATGGGAGCGGTGGGGGCCTGGTTAGTATGTTTCTTATGGGAGCGGTGGGGGCCTGGTTAGTATGTTTCTTATGGGAGCGGTGGGGGCCTGGTTAGTATGTTTCTTATGGGAGCGGTGGGGGCCTGATTAGTATGTTTCTTATGGGAGCGGTGGGGGCCTGGTTAGTATGTTTCTTATGGGAGCGGTGGGGGCCTGTTAGTATGTTTCTTATGGGAGCGGTGGGGGCCTGGTTAGTATGTTTCTTATGGGAGCTGTGGTCTTCTCCAGGTGTGGGGAGGGGAGTTTATTGACCACAAGACCAGGGCAGTGGGCAGAAGCCAGGGGAGAAGGAGGCCTGGGGATGAGGGATCCAGCCTGAGTTTTTTCTGCCCTGGGAACGGGCTCCTGGCACAGCTCCCTGGCACCATGGATATGGGCCCTGGAGACTCACAGGTTCCCAGCTGCCGTCCTGAGGCCCTGGAAGGAAGTGGCTGCTCTGTGCTCCTCTGACTCAGTTGCCTGGAGTGTGGGGGTCCTGGGCTGACCCTGGTGGATGAGGCTCTCCAGCACTGCCCTGGACCTGGTTGCTCCCTGGACTTGACCTGTTAGGCCCCTTGTGGAGGCAGGCAGAAGGCCGAAAGGAAGCAGTTGGCACTGGCTTCCCTGGTCCCGGTGCGCCTGCCAGGCTGCATTCCCGGAACCGGGGGATGGGTTTGGAGGGAGCTACTGGGGGACCATCTTCAGCCTGACCTGGCAGACGCGACAGCCTGTGAGGGGTCTGAGCTAGGAGCCACCGCCCCTGCCCAGGAGAGAGCCCATTTTCAGGATGCACTTCTGACCAGGGGTAGAGGGAGGGTGCGAGAGCAGCTCAGCCGGGGCCCAAGGCCCTGACTTGCCACTTCCCCTCCCTCGATAGCTTATGTCCCCTGCCACCCAAGACCAGCCTGAAAGCTGCTTAGCCGGGGTGTGGGCTGGGGATGTGGGTGGAGAGCCTAAAGGATACTACCCGAAGGAGGTGGAAGCACGTCTGTGTGAGGCATAAATCTGGAGCCAGCCTGCCCGGGCTCCAGTCCCAATTCTGGACCTCAGGCAAATGACTGCTTCTCTGTGCCTCAGTTTCCTCGTGGAGTGGGTCGTCATAAATAGTATCTGCGCATACGGTGGTTGTGCGACAAATGAGTTAATGTATGCAAAGCCCTTGGCCCAGAGCCGGCGCAGAGCGTTGTGTGAGTGCTGGCAGGCATCATGATGGAGATGTCATGTCTCCTCTTGTTGATTCAGGATTCTGATGGGATGGAGGACAGGCCTGGGGTTCAGGATTAAGCCTTAAGGCACTGCTCCAGCCTCCTTTGCAGCCCCTGTCACCCTTGGCTTCATCAGCCTGTAGCAGGTCTCCCCTCTCCCGCCTCTGCAGGCAGAGGTGTCCAGGACCTGCCTGCTCACAGTTCGTGTCCTGAAGGCCCATCGCCTACCCTCTAAGGACCTAGGTGAGTGCGCACCGCCCTGGCGCCTCTGCTGGGCTGAGGGAGGAGGCGGGTGCTGAGGAGGAGGGTGCTGTGGCTGGATTTGGTGGAGGCGGGTGGGCTGGTGGGCAGGGCCTAGAGGAGGGGGCTGAGAGGAGCTTCTGAATGGAAGGTGGCAGCTGGGGCTCTGCCTCTGTCCCCCGCTTCCCCTCCCCTTAGTCTTACCCCACATGGGGCTCCAGGTGATGGAAGGAAGTGGGTCTGGGTGGCTGGGAAGGGCTCTTGGCCACCGCTGGGCACTTGTTCCTTCCCACAGTGACCCCCTCTGACTGCTACGTGACTCTCTGGCTGCCCACAGCCTGCAGCCACAGGCTCCAGACACGCACAGTCAAGAACAGCAGTAGCCCTGTCTGGAACCAGAGCTTTCACTTTAGGATCCACAGGCAGCTCAAGGTGGGCCAGGCATCAGCGCTAGCTCTACCCACATCCCCACCAGCCGCTGCCGCTGCCCGGCTCACCTTCCCGTCCCCTCCCTCCTGCAGCCCTGTCACTTTTTCCCTCCAGAATGTCGTGGAACTGAAAGTCTTTGACCAGGACCTGGTGACCGGAGATGACCCTGTGTTGTCAGTGCTGTTTGATGCGGGGACTCTGCGGGCTGGGGAGTTCCGGCACAAGAGCTTCTCACTGAGCCCTCAGGCAAGGCGGTGTTTCCATGGCAGCCCCAGCTGGTGTCTGGGTTGAAATGCCACATGCACATGCACACACATGCATGTCTCTCATACTCACTGACACATGCGCACTCCTGACCCTTTCTAACTCGCTTCTGGCTCTCTTCCCAGGGTGAGGGGTGCCTGGAAGTTGAATTTCGCCTGCAGAGTCTGTGAGTCAGGGGCCTGGGGCCGTTTGGGTGGGAGTGCCTCGTGGGAAGGACAGCACTAGTGCCTGGGGGATGCCCAGGTCTCTGTGGGGTGAGAACTTGGACTCCTACTAAGGGGGCTTTGGGATCTCTTTCCAGGGCTGACCGTGGCGAGCAGCTCGTCGGCAATGGCGTTCTGGTGGTGAGTGTGACCAGTGCTCTGGGAGGTGGTCTGGGGTCCCCCGGACTCCCTCGTGCCAGCAGCTTGAGGCACAGGCCCACCGCTGCCTCTGTCTGGGGACCCTGGGATTTCAGTTTGTTAAGGGAATACAATCTCAAGGGTCCAGGTAATGAAGTGCAGACCAGCAGGAGCCAGGGTGCTGGGAGGGTGGGGTCCCTGAATGGGGGTGGGGTTAGTGTCTGAGGGGCTCTCTTCATGACTCAGGCCCGGGAGCTCTCCTGCTTGCACGTTCAACTGGAGGAGACAGGAGACCAGAAGCGTGAGTCCCCAACTCACTGGGGCAGCCCCCGGCTCTCAGCCCGTCTTCCCTCTTTAAGCATTGGACAATTCTCTGTGGGGCTCCCTGGGGCCGGACCTTTCCCCTTAGGCCTTCTCAGGGGGACCGTGGTGGGGGCTCCATCTCGTACCCCCAGCCTGACCAGACTATTTCAGTGGGGAGAGGGAGGTGTTCTCCAGGCCTCCCAGCAAGATGGACTCTGTGGGCAGAGATAGCGCCCTCAACCTCTCTGCTCTGGCTCCTGTTTCCAGCCTCAGAGCGCAGAGTTCAGCTTGTGGTTCCTGGGTCCTGTGAGGGTCCGCAGGAGGCCCCTGTGGGCACTGGCACCTTCCGCTTCCACTGCCCAGCCTGCTGGGAGCAGGAGCTGAGTATTCACCTGCAGGTAGTGTGCCTCGCCCCCTGGAGGTGGGGCCCCCAGAACTTCCTCCCTCCCTCCACCCCTCCTCCCAGTACCCTGGCTCAGCACCTCCTCCCAGCCTGACCTCTGCCCCACCTGGCAGTGTGGGCACGCTGGCAGCATGTGTGGGCCCATGCTGGCCTCCCCTGCCCGTCCCTCCCATACCTCTATGGCTGCCAGTGGGAGTTTGGTGAGGTCTGTGTGAGAAGCGGAAGCATAAAGATTCTTAGGTCTCCGTCTTTTGTCCCCTACAGGATGCCCCCAAGGAGCAACTAAAGGTGCCACTGAGTGCCCTGCCCTCTGACCAAGTGGTGAGGCTTGTCTTCCCCACATCCCAGGTACTGGCCTCCCAGGGGAGGAAGCAAGGTGCCTGGACTGGGCTGGGCCCCAGGCCACAGAGGGACGGGCCTGCTTCCCGCTTCTCTCCGTGGGCCACACCCTGAGCAGGTGCCAAGGGCCAGGCTTTTTGGGGAGTATCCGCTGAGCATCCCTGCTTCAGGCCTGGCCCCTGTGGAGACAGTGTGGGGGTGGTACGCCCGGGGTCAGGTAAGAGGAGCAGAGCTGGGTGGAGGTGGCTGACCTTTGTGACGGGGCCTTCATGGTTTTCAGGACCCCCTGATGAGAGTGGAGCTGAAAAAAGAAGCAGGGTGAGAGGCCTAGCTGGAGACTGGGCAAGGTCCTGGAAAAGTAACCGGGGCGCAGGGCTGGAGCAGGCCTGGAGGAGTGAGGGGGAGAAACAGCCACCCCTCATCCTCATGCTCTCTGAAGGCACTCAGGCTGGCGCTCAGCAGGGGGCACGAAGTACTGGGAGGAGCCTTAGCACCTATGGTCGGAGGGATGAGTGAGTGGCCAGCCCAGTGCCAGGCACCTGGGGAGCACTTGATAAATGTTTGGCTGGAAAACGCAGGGAGGTGAGGATGGAAAATGGTAACATGGTTTGGGGCGCAAAGAGGGCAGGAAAACCAAGGGAGAGAAGAGGGGAAATTGCGCCCTTTTGGGTGGAAGCTGTTATGGCCGGATCTTAAATGATCTTCGTAGAGTTGTCGCCCACTGCCTTGGGAGAGCGGCTTCTCACCTCTCGGAGACGGAATCATTGGCCCTTTTCTGTCCCTCCCCCTGTCTTTTTTTTTTTTTTTTTTGGAGACAGAGTCTGTTG